>NC_092675.1:30593411-30910577 GCF_964355755.1 Antedon mediterranea
ATATATATGTGTGTGTGTGTAGTAATGTAGTTAGGAAGTTACGGCCTGTGTGTTAATAGTATTATTGCACATGTCTTTGTACAAACCTTTGTTTCTTTTTTTTAAATGCTTGACTCAGTTTTATTTGGTTTTTTTTTTTCATGGTTAAAAGGTACAAAATATCTGCATTACCTATGCACAAGAATCATGAACAGGAATAGCTTTTTAGAATATTTCCATGTTTCAACATATGGAGCAATGCATTGTCGGTGCGAATTGGTCAATTTGAGGATGCAACCTATTGGGTGGTCCTTTTCCATGCTGGATTGCTTTTTGAGCTGTAAGTGCTGCTGTTTTGCTTGCTCTTTATGTATATATGATATTTGTGTTCTGTTGTTGGGGAGCGCAATACAAAACAAAAGTGGCCTCTAGTCGTTGTATAATACCTCTATCTTTTAATCATCCAGTCAAATTATTAGGGTAGCAAACTAATAATGAGGGCAGCAAACTTGAATAAAGTGATGTAGCTAGCAGTGGATATTTTCATCTGTGTATTTTCCACTGTGTATTTTCCAGACTTTTTGGAATAAATGAAAAATAAATAATTGAAGGCATGCTGAGAATATTCTTGTCTTAATCAATTGGATACACATCAGGAAGATAATAAAAGATATATGGTTCATACCGTTGTCAGAGGAGACTTGCTTGTGAGAAGGGGCATACAAAAAGATAACAGCAACCACATAGATGTTCCACATGCCATAAACACCGGTGAAGAAGGCGCTGCTAATCTGAAGCGTCTTCTCATGTCCCATTTTATAGTGATCTTCATAAACTTGACTCAAAATGAAGAAGATTACAGTGAGGGCAGCACATAACAAGGTGAACAACATGAAGAACTTGAATCTGAAAATCAAACCCTAAAAAAAAAAATAGCAAGACATTTAGAAAAAGTGAGACAGCAAGATTGTTCACCTTCCCGCACAAATAAGTATACAAAAAAAGAATATTATGTTATAAAATGTTAAAATTTAATATTACTAGATAGGTAGTAAAAAAGGAAATCAAATTTCTTTTAGATTTAACTTCAACAATACCTCATAATGAAGGCGTCTCGCTTTGGCCATGTGTGGAAGCGCCAGACGTTTAATACTGATGTTTCTGAATATTTGCCACACCATGAAACAAAGAAACAGGAAGTAAGCACTGAAACAGATCCCAGCCATAACAAGAAATATCATCTACACTCAGATAAGGAATTTATCATTATAGACAAGCAGACACTATTTCCATCGGAATGAATGGAATTCGAACGATGTTCGTAAAAAAAATATATTTTGTTAAAGCTATAAATATCTTTGTATAGAAAAGAAAAGGAGGTGGACATGAAAAACATTGTTGCCTTGTCTCAGGTACTTTGCTTGAAACTTACAAATGATAATATGAATATTGATGATGATAATGAAGATGATAATGATATTATGATGATGACGATAATATTATGATGACGATGCAGATGTATTGTGTTTAATTCACACTGAAAGGATACAGCCAAGTTTTTGCCCGTCTCTGTTGTCCATAAAGTGAAGAATGGATTTGAAATCTGCACTCCTCTGCAAATTACAAAGAGTTGATTTACATTGTTATTCTAGTAGTACATTATAACACTGTTATTCTAGAACTATAATCCCTAATAGGAGAGCATCAACATGAAACATGGATATAACATACTAAAATTAAAAATTAAGCAATAGTGGTAGAGTTGATTGGCAGCTTGCCTTACAATCCTAAGTTCTGGTTCTATTCACAGATGTCATTATTAAGTTACAAGTGACAAGGCTAGTGACACTATAAGTCTACACAACAGTGACAAATGCTCTAAACAGGGTCACTTACTCCATAAACCTACACATCTCATTAAGATTACAAATGTGCGTCTGGTTCATATTCTACATTTGATCAAGATACTTTACTTACCTTTCGCACATGTCAAAGACAAACATACAAAAACAACAAAAAGCAATTGTTCCAACTTGCTTCCAGTAGGCACTCAATCTTGCTCGCTCAACTGTGTCCTAAAAATTGAAGAAAAGAAAATATATACGACAGAAGTTCTTGTATTCCTTGCTATACATTTATAAACATGTTACACAAGCTTGTCCAATCACTTATTTGCGCACAAGAATGCAAACATTTTGTATAGAACAAATTTCCACTCTCAACTTGCACTTTCAATTTCAACGCAAAAAACGGTTTGGAAGATGGAAATGTGTTAAAAGCACGCAAATAAATTGGTCTAGTGTGAAAGGCTAATATTTCAATGTTAAGTAATTGATGAATTTAATTACCATGAGATGTTCACCAACAAATATGATCCAAGACGAGAGTAACGTGGCGTAAAAGATTCCTTGACGTATGTCACTAATCAGCAACATGTATGGGATGTTGAACCAGAACGTAAACCATTCAATTGGTACTGAAAACAACAAGGTCAAAGGTTAAAAACACAAATCTTGATTTCAGTACCTTTTATAAGTTTTTTAACTATCCTGGAAAAAGTGTTTAATGTCTTTTTTCATTGTCAGTAAATTATGTAATATTTAAACACTTTTTCTAAATAAAATCAAATAAAATAAACTTGTTTGTTAATAATTAATACTTACTATTGAGGAAGGTAATAGAAATTCCAAGAACCATAACAAATCTGTGAAATAAAAGTGTGATTGTGTAATCAGGAGTTAATGGTATACTACTCCTATATCATGGAATTAACAAATGTGATTGTGTAATCAGGAGTTAATGGTATACTACTCCTATATCATGGAATTAACAAATGTGATTGTGTAATCAGGAGTTAATGGTATACTACTCCTATATCATGGAATTAACAAATGTGATTGTGTAATCAGGAGTTAATGGTATACTACTCCTATATCATGGAATTAACAAATGTGATTGTGTAATCATGAGTTAATGGTATACTACTCCTATATCATGGAATTAACAAATGTGATTGTGTAATCAGGAGTTAATGGTATACTACTCCTATATCATGGAATTAACAAATGTGATTGTGTAATCAGGAGTTAATGGTATACTACTCCTATATCATGGAATTAACAAATGTGATTGTGTAATCAGGAGTTAATGGTATACTACTCCTATATCATGGAATTAACAAATGTGATTGTGTAATCAGGAGTTAATGGTATACTACTCCTATATCATGGAATTAACAAATGTGATTGTGTAATCAGGAGTTAATGGTATACTACTCCTATATCATGGAATTAACAAATGTGATTGTGTAATCAGGAGTTAATGGTATACTACTCCTATATCATGAAATTAACAAATGTGATTGTGTGATCAGGAGTTAATGGTATACTACTCCTATATCATGGAATTAACAAATGTGATTGTGTAATCAGGAGTTAATGGTATACTCCTATATCATGGAATTAACAAATGTGATTGTGTAATCAGGAGTTAATGGTATACTACTCCTATATCATGGAATTAACAAATGTGATTGTGTAATCAGGAGTTAATGGTATACTACTCCTATATCATGAAATTAACAAATGTGATTGTGTAATCAGGAGTTAATGGTATACTACTCCTATATCATGGAATTAACAAATGTGATTGTGTAATCAGGAGTTAATGGTATACTCCTATATCATGGAATTAACAAATGTGATTGTGTAATCAGGAGTTAATGGTATACTACTCCTATATCATGGAATTAACAAATGTGATTGTGTAATCAGGAGTTAATGGTATACTACTCCTATATCATGAAATTAACGAATGTGATTGTGTAATCAGGAGTTAATGGTATACTCCTCCTATATCATGGAATTAACAAATGTGATTGTGTAATCAGGAGTTAATGGTATACTACTCCTATATCATGGAATTAACAAATGTGATTGTGTAATCAGGAGTTAATGGTATACTACTCCTATATCATGGAATTAACAAATGTGCATATACTTATATACAGTACATCACATGTAAGGTGGATTCACATGGAGAGGACTATGAAAGTCAACATGATGTAGCTTTCAAATTGTGATGAAATCTATTTTCAGGGTTTGCTTGTCTTTTACAGATTAATATCCTTTTCACATCTGCATATATTATTACAAAAATTACAATCAATTATTGATCATTCTCCCGGTTTATTATTATTTTCATACACGCATACAGGAACCCTGAGAAACTTTGGAAGAAAAGCATAGTTGCGCGCTATTTGATTACTATGATTGGTCAGTTTAATACCAGGGCAATACACACACGCGCAGTGAGAACTCGGAACAACAGGCCTCTCATCAGTGTGTTTTCCCAGAGGTCGTCTGTGAAATCTTGGGAGATTTTCAACAAAATTGTTTTCACACTACCCTAATATGCAAACCTAGTTACAACTTGTTACAAGTTGTTACATTTTGCAGATGTGAAAAGTGATAATAAGACAACTGTGACAATTATACTGAAGAAATATTGTATCATATTGTAACTGTAGATCATAATCAAGTTGTTTATATTTTTCTGTCTTACTTTTAATATTTGTTTTGTATTTGGAATAAATGGAATTAAATCTATGTTTTTTTTTCACATTGTAATTCATTTAAAACTAATAAAAACTTTTGAATGTCATACTTTTCCATAAGAACTGGCGATCGATTTAACTTGGAGATTCTTAGCCAGAACCAGATGAGGAAAACAAGTGGAATAGGTGTCATGACAGTCTTCATTGTCAGCCAAACTAAGGTAAAACCACCAGTTTGATGAATCTCCTAAAACGGTAAAACAATGAGTGAGTGGCCAAGCGGTTAAGACAGTGGAACCATAATATGTAGCTATAACATCAGCAAGGTCTTCGAGGCTCAATCGCTCCATGGTTCTGGTGGTAGAACGAGTCTTCTTGGATAATGACTACTGTATAAACCATAGGTCAAGTGTACACATCTGGTTCATTTGCACTTTAAATAACCTAGTACATCTTTTGAGACGAGTAGGGGGTTTCCCCGGTGTACTAGTACATTACAGCCACTGTTTCATCATAGTACTACAGTATACTATACACTGGGCCCTCTGGGAGAACAGTATTTGACTAAGAGGCTACCCAGTATAAAGAACAAATAATAACAATCTTTGATTTCATTTACATAAATAAACACAATTTGTATAGATGTAAATTATTATGACATAGCATTTTAGTAGAGGAGAGAGATATTTGTTATATTAGTAAGATAACCAAAATGAATAATAATAATGTCTTTAATAAAATAGAACTCACAATGATCCAAATATCATTGATACTGCCTAACTTAGTGTTGTACTTCTGTTCATTGGTTTTTTTGTTAAATTCTACCGGTAATCGAATATTGATTAGGTACTGCTTATGATGGCAGGTGCTTAATTCAAAGAACGGTAGAGGCTCACAATCATACGGGTCACCGTCAACTGGACCTTCGTCTTCATTCTATAAAAGACAAATTCATCAACAGAACATTTCAATTACAATCAATATGGCTGATATTTTTAAAAGTTCAACTAAGTTCACAACTTTTAAGTCCTAAAAACAATTTCAGAAATGTTTACATAAACATACGAGTCATAGTCTGACAAGTCATTATGACATTTCATGTTTGACAAAATATATTTAAATACTTTTTAAGTTTAGACTATCAAACTAGTTTGCCCAAATATGGTGGTGATGTGCCTATATATGGTAGTGATATGACATCATTATGTCCATGTATGGGCCCATCACATTTTTTGTCACATAAAGTTTGATAGTGTAGACAGAGGCTAATAGTTAGTATTTCAACTTCTTCTCGCATTTAAATTTACAGAATTTAATATTTACCGAGTGCAGCAGACATTCAAGTTTTCTTGTTTCTGTTACTCTAGTAAGTTCTTTCCAATCTTCATACTCACTATCTCTGTAACCAACACGCACAATCATTGTCATTTCTTCTGGTGCTATTAAAAAAATGTTAACAAAAATGCATTCAATGGTCTTAAAATATAAATATAAAAGTATTGATTGCCTAATTGTGAGGTTTAGGAATAAGTCTGGACTGGATTTCATTTCATTTTTTTAATTACATGATACTTAGATATAAACAATTAAATTGATAAAGTGCATGTATAAACACTATTTTTTAGCAAAAAGTAACAACATTATTATTTTGGATTATGATTTACTTGTACATAATTAAGCTTCCCTGTATTTAATAATAATAATAGTAATTATTAATAAGTATTTTTTTAATGTAGTAAAACAATTTTTTTTAAAAGCTAACCATCAGGAACAGTTAACTGGTACTGTGTTTCCAATCTGAGCATGGTTAGTATGAATTGAAAGCTACGACTCATATTATACGGCCTATGTGGCATTTGTAACGAAAAAACGATCTGATTCGCATCGAAGTACTTCCTTGCTGCCTCTTCAAAGTTAGCAACTTTGGAACACTCTCCAGGTCCGTTGGGTATGAACCATTTATGAACATTGTCGGCAGGGTCTACGCATTTGGTGGTCAGGTGACTATTGGCATCTGTAGGTTTTGGAGCTAAATAAACAAAAAGAACATTTAACATTGTTAAAACAAAGAAAAATTTTCCCGCATTTAAAACATACATTATTCATTAAAATCATTTTATTTTAAAAGTTGTAATGGAAACAGCAGTAAGTAGTGCCATAATAATTTGAGAGATCTATACTGGATGAATAAAGCAGAATGTACCCCCATGTTCTTCCAACTAAATAGCCTAGATAAATCACAGTAGGCCTTAGCCTTATCAAGAAATTGAATTTGCTTCACATTCTCATCTTCTTCAGTTCACTCACTCACGTCAAGCCTGACTGGTCGCTCGGCGGCGGCGCGGCCGGAGTGAATTGAGTGAAGTGAAAACTTATTATGCAACTTACCGATAAGTCCCCCGACCAAGAAACAAATTATCTGAACTATTAGCAGGATTACACAAAAACCGAACAACTTCTTGGTACTGAGATTCTCTAAAATAACACCAGCCATGATTCTAAATGAGAAAAAACAAATAATTTGCTGAAAATGTATGGATATCCGTAGGTGGTCGTTTTCTGCTTTGTTAAGCGGCGGTTAGATTTAATTACTTTAATAAATACCAAAAATACCTCTTGATTGCGCATGCTTATCGAACCTTCTCTTTTCCGTTTGTCAAATAAAGTGCGTGTGCAATGCGTTCATATATTAATTGATAACACTTTGTGTCAGCGGCGCGCGCACTCACAGCAAGAAAATAATTTTTTTTAAAGAGAAGTAATTTTAACTTTAATGTAGCCTAGCATACATTAGCATTATATTAGAGGCACACCTTAGGCAGTAACATTTTCGAATAAAATTGAAATTGAATTGTATGGAGATTCAGGATAAGGCAATAATCTCTCTGATATTAGGTCTACAATGAAAATACTTCTCATATGATCTTTCCATTTGATTTGGTTTGACTTTAATTTATTTAGTTGTTAAAAGTGACAACATGGTATGAATACATGATAATGTAGCACAATTAAAAACTGTAGCAGACTAGTATTTCCAGCAATAATAAATAATTATAATTTCACACACAATTTGATGTATTTTTCTTTGTTGTTTTATTGTCTTAATTATGCCAAGCAAAACGAATTTCCATTTTAAAGTGGACCAATACAATTTCTTGAATCTTGAATCACAAACACGTTATCTAGAATTAATAGGGTAATAAAATACAATAAAACTGTAACATAATAAAATTGTAAAAAGAATACAGGTTTAAAAGGTTCATAATCATGGAACAAAATAGTGTTTTACATAATATTAAAAATTAAACCATAATTGCAATTAAATGAAGAAAAACAATAACAATTTCAGAATGAAATTAATTAAGTAAACACACAGAGAGAAGCCTTAAAAACTTTATTCAAAATGTTAAACTTTATTTCAATTCAATCAGTTCTTCCGAATTTTCTTTTTGGAATATGATATGAGGTCCTTCACTGAGTTTGAAAGAAACGCAATCGCGTTTCTAAACTATACAGTGAACGCGAAATGTCAAACTTCTTCACCGCTGTATACAAGGAAAACTAATTCAGGTCAAAGGTCAGTTAAAGTCAACAAAACAAAAATTAGAAGAAGAATTGAAACAAGTGGCAACGTAGGCCAGTATCACGTAGGCAGGCATGTACCGCTAACATTACTAAATTAAATTGACGGTTGTTGAAATATAATTTCAACATCATGCCTCTTCCAAACAAGGCATATAAAGAAGGATGTTGGATTGTTTTTCTTTGTTCTGTGTGGTACACAAGCAGTTCAGGACAAAATGTAATAAATAAGCAACTTCTAGGATATTTTCCGTACCCTGTCACGATATCAATGGTTCACATGCTTGCCGTTGCCTTGTTTCTTATACCGGTATTACGAATTCGAAAAGTAGAAAAACTAAAAATTCATGATAAACGTCGGTTTTTAATTCTTGTTCTTCCATTGGCTTTTGGAAAGTTTTTTGCATCAATATCTTCTCATCTAAGTATTGCAAGCGTGTCAGTGTCTTTTGCTCATACGGGTAAGTAATATTATTATTATTAATTATTATATTAATAAAAAAAAATGGGAAAAAAAAGTGGCAAAAGGCCATCATAAATGTTTTTAATTATACGTTTAATACTAGTTTATTATTATTTTATTGCTAAATCATGTCAATTTTGTGGTTATTTATGATTTAATCATGAAGAAAATTCTTGAAATGTGATCGATCAAGATTAAATGTGTTTTTAATTTGCAACCGTATATGAGTGTTAATGTATTCTATTTGCCACATGTTGTTTAATTTGTTTCGTAAGAATTGATTATAAATATTTAACCGCATATAATTTTATTCACAGCGCAAGTCTAATGATTTTGTATTAAAAAGCAAACATGAGACAGTATAATTTTATTATTGTAAATTTTCAAATTCAAATTATTATTATATTATATATAAATTAATATTTGTCCACAGAGCGATTAAAATGTCCAAAAGACTTACAAAACCACATTATTAAAATTTCAAATCTCAAAATTGTTTCCAATTATTATTTTTATAAATTGTTATTGGATAAATTGAATACAGATATAAAAATATTGGCTATTCGATTGTGTTCGACAAAAATGTGAAAGAAACCTTTGAATGGTAAATGCTAATTATTGCAAATTAATTAAGCTTGTTCATTGGGTATTTACTTAATGTTGTAAAAATAATCCACTAAATACTAAATGAAAAAATACAAAAATCAAAGTCAAAGAATATACGTCCCATGTGTGCGCTAAATGTATTATGATGGCATATGGAAGTCTAGAGGTAGAGAAGTCTATGCCACGTTACAGATTGATTCTTAAATGATTAACTACAATGCCATTCAAAATCTACTTTTCTCGTTAGTATATTTCTCATGAAAATAGGTACTGCAGGAATATTAATATATTTTTACTGTTTAGTCAACATTTACTGGAATAAAGAACATCATTACTTTTAATAACTTTATACAGTAGTTGATTAAATAATGATAATGTGCACCTCACTCAGCAGGAAATCATATAATTCAATTATCAATCAAAGGGAGTGCTAATGTGTTCTCCTCTTCCTCATTCTAAAATAGACAATATAATTTGTTTAGTTTGTTGTTGGATACACTCCAGGATTAAAGAACCTACTTGATTCTCAGCAAATAACTAAATGAACCGAAAAGACCAATATATCTAGACTGAAAGAAATCCAATATATCTAAACTGAAACAAATCCAATGTACTAACTGTAGACTGAAACAAATCTAAAGTACTAGAATGAAACACATCCAATGTACTACTGTAGACTGAAAAAAATCCAATGTACTAACTGTAGACTGAAACAAATCTAAAGTACTAGAATGAAACACATCCAATGTACTACTGTAGACTGAAACAAATCCAATGTACTAACTGTAGACTGAAACAAATCTATAGTACTAGAATGAAACACATCCAATGTACTACTGTAGACTGAAACACATCCAATGTACTAACTGTAGACTGAAACAAATCTAAAGTACTAGAATGAAACACATCCAATGTACTACTGTAGACTGAAACAAATCTAAAGTACTAGAATGAAACACATCCAATGTACTACTGTAGACTGAAACAAATCCAATGTACTAACTGTAGACTGAAACAAATCTAAAGTACTAGAATGAAACACATCCAATGTACTACTGTAGACTGAAAAAAATCCAATATCTAGACTGAAGCAAATCCAATGTACTAAAAGTAGACTGAAACAAATCCAATTTACTATCACTGAAACAAACCCAATACAACTAGACTGAAGTAAATTTAATGTACTAGACTGAAAAAAATTTAAAGTACTAGAATGAAACACATCCAATGTACTACTGTAGACTGAAAAAAATCCAATATCTAGACTGAAGCAAATTAAATGTACTAAAAGTAGACTGAAACAAACCCAATACAACTAGACTGAAGTAAATTTAATGTACTAGACTGAAAAAAATCTAAAGTACTAGACTAAAAAAAAATTCAATGTATTAGACTGAAACATATCCAATGTACTACTGTAGATTGAAACAAATTCAGTGTACTAGACTAAAAAAATTAAATGTACTAACCGTAGACTGAAACAAATCCAATGTACTCTATTGTAGAGTGATTCTTGTCTTAATCCAATGTACTCTATTGTAGAGTGATTCTTGTCTTAATCCAATGTACTCTATTGTAGAGTGATTCTTGTCTTAATCCAATGTACTCTATTGTAGAGTGATTCTTGTCTTAATCCAATGTACTCTATTGTAGAGTGATTCTTGTCTTAATCCAATGTACTACTGTAGAGTGATTCTTGTCTTAATCTTTGTTTTCACCATTAGAATAATTCAGTTTATGTGTAATTATATTTTCAGTGAAAGCCATGATGCCAATTTTCACAGTTATTCTATCAAGGTTTATAGTAAATGAAAGACCAAGTAACAAGGTATAGTTTGATTTCTCAATTTAAATACACAATGTAAAGTAAAAAAGTAGATAAATAGATTCAGTGTATATATTGTACCTGATTAAACTGACTAACTTTTGCCCTCTGAGGGGAGATTGAACATAAAACAAATCAACAAGTTTTAATGTACTTTCAAGACAGTGGTATTGTCGTCGGTGTGCCATGCCCTTTTGCCCTCTGAGTGGTATTGTCAGTGTGCCATGCCCTTTTGCCCTCTGAGTGGTATTGTCAGTGTGCCATGCCCTTTTGCCCTTTTGCCCTCTGAGTGGTATTGTCGGTGTGCCATGCCCTTTTGCCTTTTGCCCTCTGAGGGGTATTGTCGGTGTGCCATGCCCTTTTGCCCTCTTAGTGGTATTGTCGGTGTGCCATGCCCTTTTGCCCTTTTGCCCTCTTAGTGGTATTGTCGGTGTGCCATGCCCTTTTGCCCTCTGAGTGGTATTGTCGGTGTGCCATGCCCTTTTGCCCTCTGAGTGGTATTGTCGGTGTGCCATGCCCTTTTGCCCTCTGAGTGGTATTGTCGGTGTGCCATGCCCTTTTGCCCTTTTGCCCTCTGAGTGGTATTGTCGGTGTGCCATGCCCTTTTTGAGACGTTGAAGCATTAAGACATTTTTGCTGTAGCGCAAAGCCAAGTATAATCATAATCACCACCAATCAATAAGTTTGAATATTTCTGGCAGAAAAATGTTCAAAATCTTCTCAAGAAAATTTAATAAAATAGTAATTGGGGTTTATTCTCTCGAAAAATATTATATCATTCAATTTGCCATTTCAAATTACAGTACAATAAATTCAATAAAAAGAGGTACAAAAGTAAATCAATGAGGAATATCCAGACCAAGGATTTTCTATTCAATTTTATATTGTTAACTTTGATGTTTCTGTTATATATTTGGCCTCAGTCACCATATTGTGTGTTACATTGTTCTCTATCTTCTTTCACTAGAGGTGAATCATGTGGAAATTTATATTTTGATTAAACATCTGTATAAACTACCAAACTAGTTTAACAAAAAAGTGTGATGTGCCCAAATATGCTAGTGATATGCCCAAATATGGTAGTGATATCACATCACAAACTGGATGCCACACTGAATGAAATGCACCATCAGTATAAAGCTGATTTTAATGAATAAATAAAATAAATAAATTGATAACTGTATTATTTTGTTGTAGGTGTACATGGCCTTAGCTACAATAATTGTTGGTGTTTTGATAGCAACAGTCACAGAATTGACGTTTAATTACGTAGGTGGTGCTTTTGCATTAATAGCAACTATAACATTTGCTCTTCAAAATGTTTATACAAAAAAGGTGAGTTGATAATTCTTTGATTTTTTAATAGGTTTGTAAAACCATATTATGTCTAAAATAGTAAGAGATACCATCTGTGTGCAGTTTTCTGCCAATTTTGCTGGTGGTTTTTTGCAGATTGAGTTTATTGCCAAATAACATTGCAGTGTTCAAAGTCTCTTTTTATCTTAAAATTTCCTTTTAAGTGTATATACCCATCCATCCTCTTTATTTTTTCTACGGCATTTTCCTTTATTGCAATCCACTAAGGCACCAGCTGTCTGCCTCATATTGTTAATTTATCTCCAAGTACTCTAATTTTCTCTGACGAAGGAATTGTGTTCTCAGAAAACTTGGCACATTTTTCTACAATTTTTACTTTACCATTTTAATTCATCTTTTTACTTATTTTAGTATTATGATAATAATAATAGAATTTCAAAATCTAGCTTTTAAATTCCTGTTTTTTCTGAATGAATGTTTTGTTTGTAGGCAATAGGAGACCTGTACATCCATCATCTGAGGCTTTTGTTGATTATTGGACAGCTTGCGTCTCTCATGTTGTTTCCTATCTGGGTGTATGTTGATCTTACACGCATTCTCAACAATAAGGAATTAGTAAGCATTTATATTTATTTTATAGTAGAATAGAGAAGAATATGTATTTGAAGAATGAGCATTGGTGTTTGTTAATCAAAATAATGGTAGGCTTATATAATGCCTAATACAATGTTTAAAGTGCTTTTTACACACAAAATGATCCATAAATATCCAAAAAATGAAAATAGCAGATGAACCATTTACATCACTCCGTTCTTAAGCACTTACAAAATAGCAGATGAACCATTTACATCACTCCGTTCTCAAGCACTTACAGGAAACATTACCATTATTATTATTCTGATATATTCTTTGGTTTAAATTAAACAAACGAATACATATTATATATTATAAGTAATAATAAATAATTTTTTTTCACCATTTTTTTTTCAGATAGAAAAGTTGAATTGGCCTAGGACATTATTGTTACTTTTTACGAGTGGCTTTTTGAATTTCTTGCAAAATATATTTGCATTTAGTGTTCTGTCACTTACAAGTCCACTAAGCTATTCAATCGCTAATGCTTCAAAACGAATTGTTATTATTACAAGTTCGCTGTTGTTTTTACAAAATCCTGTCACACCTATGAACGTTTTTGGAATGGGAACAGCAATTTTAGGCGTCCTAGCTTATAATAAGGTATGTGTACAGTACTTATCAATATGTATTTGAAATATTTTGAAAGGTTTTATTTCAAATTCATTCACTGAATTCATTATGCAGTCAGTGGACTTGACGACAGTAAACCCTCATTCACACTGAACTTTTTTAACCAAGCGACTGTTCAGTTTGAGTGGAAATAGTTTAATGTGAACACTTAATATAATAATGAATATTTAACCCAGCATTAACCATCAGAGTCCAGTGTAAATGAGGCCTAAATCTCAGTGCGAATGAGGATTGAATTTACTGTGCAAATGAGGCTCAAATTCCACTGAAAATGCAGCTTAAATTCCAGTGTGCATGAGGATTGAATTTACTGTGCGAATTAGGTTTAATTCCAATACAAATGCAGCCTAAAGGTCATTGCAAAGTAGGCATGAATTCATGTGCGAATGAGACTCTTTGAAATTGTTTTAAATAAACTAAATCATTGTTATCTTTTGGCAGGCCAAATACGATGACCGATGTAGTAAACAAACGTTACCAGTATATACCAGTGACGCAGACTTGGTGCATATGAAATCATATAGGATGCGGGATGAACATGTATCTAATGGCCACCCCAATTATAATGTATAGCAAATAGTTACGCCACATGTTCAGTTCATGCATAGGGTAGTCCCGTATTGTCTAGATTGATCTTAATTCTCAATACATGCATAGGGCACTTCCTTATTGTCCAGATTGATTTTAAACAGTAAATAATATATGATTATGTACATTAAATCTATTCACTGTCAAATTGCAATTTTTATATTTATTGTTATATATTTATTATGCAATAATAACGTAAACCAAGTACTGCATACGTTTTAGTAACCTCAACTTAACTTAATATTTATAAATTAGGACCACTCTAAACTCTTCCAGGTAAAGTGTACTGATAATTACTAAGTATTATAATCAGGTTTCATCTGTGGTTTTGTCAGGCTGTACTAATTTGTATTCTGTTCTAAACCTCTTTAGCTCTGTCTACACTATCAAACTTTATGTGACAACAAAATGTGATGTGCCCATATATGGACATGATGATGTCATATCACTACCATATTTGGGCACATCACTACCATGTTTGGGCACATCACTACCATATTTGGGTGCATCACACTTTTTTGTCACATAAAGTTTGATAGTGTAGACAGAGCTTTTATAGACTGGTGGCGTTATAAACTAAGTCTGCTGAGTTTGTAACAGTGTATAATGTTGTATTCAGTGCCCCAATGAAAACCAGTTTAAATGTTTGGACTATACCCTGGGTAAAGAAATATAATAATAATAATAACTTAATTCTCCGATCACCTTTACCATATTTGGTATTTTACGTGTTTCATTCATGTTTGTTTTATCATGATTTCTTAAGTCATTTTACTTCATTTTAGAATGCAGTTTCTTATTGTTTATATTTAGGTTTTTTCTTTGTGTTTTCGTTATGGTATACAAATGTCTTTACTTGTTTACTTGATTCCCAGGATATCCTGGGTATAGAAGCCAAGCATACAGTGCTTATAGGCTTCTCAATGAAAATAATGTTTTAACATACGGCGCAAATTTTAGTGGGTGGTCAGCCCATTTCTCAATTGCAGCCTTGAAAGAATTTAACGATTTTGAATTTACATCGTCCTCAGACAGTGAATTCCATGATCTGGTTACTCTTCTTGAAAAAGCGTTTCTCCTTGGAAGAAAAATGATATTTACTTAAGATTGTTTTTGAGGTATAAAACAATCAAGGGATGCTACTTATTTTATTTACTTTTAGGTATTTTTTTAATGTTTCATTAATAATATATAAATAATCTAGAATATTACATAAGTTATTAACTGTGGAAACTGATCTCATAGTAATAATTATATATAATTAAACACGATTTACAGACATTTTACCTTAAATGTATATAAAAACTGGTTTGCTGCTGTACTATGTGTACTAAAGTGTGTACTTAAATGTGTACTAATATGATATATAAATGAGCTGTCTATATTATTGTCAATGTATGTTAAGAGATTTTAGACAAGGTTTAAAAAATGATTATATAGTAATATATTTGCTATGGATTGTAATTTTTCTGTAAGAAATTATACTGTAAATATAAATTGAATATTTTTATGTAATTTAAGTCTAACCCACCAAGATACTGTAATTTATATTTAGTCTACCTATCTTGCTAATATTTAGCCTAGCTAGCTTGCTTATAATATTTAGCCTACCTATCTTGCTAATATTTAAAGGTAGTTAGGCTAATGGCTCTAAAGACTCTTGAAACGACTGTAACAATTTATTTTCAGGGAATTCCAGTATATTTTTCTTTTTAGTTTGTAATAATTACTTTTGGTGTAGTGGTATTTAATTGATCTAAGCTAAATCGGTGCTTTTGGCAGGTTCTGTTTATTTATTAAAGCTATGGTGTAGACTGGTAAAATTATAATTAAACTATTTATTAACGAAATGCAGTATTGTGCGTACATACCATATCTTAAAGTAAGAGTAGGCCTACTTGAATTTGTTATACAAATTCGGATAAACTAAACTAATAAACATAAATTCGGCGATCAATTCGAAATCTACTCTTTGCAATGCAAACAAAATTGGCAACCAACATGAGCTCAGGAATGTTTGAACCGCGGCGGGACGAATAGATTTGCCAGTGGAAACTAGATAATTGATTGTAATTATGAGGTTCTAAGATGTCCGGTACTCACTCACGTACTGGTTACTGAATTGAAACTTATTTGGAAAATATACGACAAACCAAGCGTAATATTTTACAAAATACACATACAAAAATAAAACGGTGAGACACGACAGACAGACAGACAGACAAGTCAAGTTCAACCTGACAAACTACAATAGAAAATATTAATTGATTTATTATATTCTGTCAATTGGATGCGGACCTGTCTGACAAATTTGTTTTATTGTATTCTGTCAAATTGGGTCTGTCTAACAAATTATTTCTGTCGATCGGATGTGTGACCTGTCTGAAAAATTATCTGTTTTATTGTATTGTCAAATTGGATCTGTATAACAAATTATTTAATTTAGTGTAAATGATGATGTTTCCAACTCGTCGGAATGTTGTGTTTGTAGTAATTACAGTACGTTTACAACTCGGATTTGTGGCGTATAAAATATAAATGTGTTAAGGCCAGCAGTTTACACAGACGAACGGTAACGGTAATACAAATATTATAGAATCTATGTTATTCCTTATGACCATTTAGACAAAGCGGAGTAGACTGACGGGTTCCGCTCAATATAGATACATATTCTACGTGGGATAAGCTACGCGGCAAGTTCCGCTTACCGTTATCGCTCGTCTGTTTGGCCTTTAGTTGGGAATATCTTGTGAGTATTTCCATCTCCGCAAAACGCATCGATACGTCGCGTCGTCTAATATACAATTACACTTCATTCACGAAACCGTGATTTAGAGATGATAATTAAGAATACATTAATCGGCCATACTCGTAATATTAATCTACTTTTTCATTATGTCCAACCAAGGCCTTTTATTCAGAAACATTAATATGTATATCCACGCACACTCTAGTAACATTGAATGATAATTAATGCCAACGTTTGTTAATATATCCAACTGATACAATGAGAATCTGATAGATTCTTCTCACGAGTTGGCTTGAGAAAAGATGTTTTTAAGGTACTTAAAACTTTAGACTATATCAGGTGACTTGCATATCATCGCCGTCGTAAATGCATTGTCACGACATGAGGGTAGGCCTACATTTATTAAGTATGATACTTTAACTTCCTGTTTTATACAAAAGATCGTTGTTCGGTGGAAAACAAGAATTTACTAAATCATGCAAGCAGAACTAAAGCTCTTTCAAAGCAGTCATTTTCGTCATTTCTTTCTTGCGTACAAATTTGTGAACAAAAGAGTCAATGACGTTTGTATCTATTTTTTCAAAAACTGAAAAAAAAGTTATTGAACCGAGAAAATAATCAGGTATTATTTCCATTTTGGATGATTTTAGTGAAGCGGATCGTGGTGTTAGCTGGATATAGTTACGCATAGCAACAGTCAATGATGAAACAACACTAACCATTTAATATACAGCTGGGATTATACTTTCTAATTGGTGTTACGTTGATTTCTGTTTCATTGGATTCTCAAATTTGTGATACTAATTGTGTAATTGACTTCTGATGTGGTTGTGACTGTATTATGGGTGCAGATATTAAATTGTTACCAGAGCTACATGCTGCTATATGGACAGGACAGTATCAAGATGTGCGTACTATCATTGATACTGGGTGTGACGTCAACACCAGAGACCCGCAAAAACGAACCGCTTTGATAACTTGTTGTTTTATCGAACAAGAAGATTGGGCAGTCGGCATTGCTAGAATGCTGTTAGAAAAAGAAGCTAAGATAGGCCTAACGGATCGCAATGGTAGAAATGCTTTAATCCATGCTTGTATTTATCAACGCAACAAATTAATTTCACTTTTTCTGAAAGCTATTGATTATGACTTGGACCATCGTGATTGTTATGGAAACACGGCGTTGTTTTACGCGGCATCTTGTGGAAATGTCAAAATTACAACTGCGCTGATTGAGAAGATGTTAACATTCAAATTAATGATTGATCAATTAAACAAGTGGGGAATGAGTGCCTTAATGGAAGCCAGTCGACAAGGGCATACACATTGCTGCGATATTTTATTTACTAAAGGAGAAGCTTCTAAGGATCTTCGAGATTCGGTTTGTGGAAAAACGGCGGGAGAGTGGTTACTAGAGCACAAACGTCTTCAACAACTCCCCACTGAACTTTTTATTCCTCGTCGAAACCTTAGTAGACGTACGCACCAAAGTACTATTCATTCTAAAACTTTTCCCACCATGTTAATTAGATCAGAAACTCAAATAGAGATGAAAACTTTTAGTTACGACGGATTAAATCCACGAGAGGTAAGACCAAGTACCGGTGTGCGTCGCCACACTGCACGCAAAGTAAGCAATCGAGTTAGAATGGAATACGTGCAAAGAAATTGGATTCAAGAAGCTATAGGTGATAACATTATTTCTACAAGATTTAAAACGTGTCTTTACACCACGCCTACTGATGACATCACTGAGATGCCGCTGGCATTACCACGAATTAACAACTGCTGGAGACAAGATTTTGGAAAGTTATGTAAACGATTTGAGGTTGTAGTTTCCAGTTCATATAAAAGGAAAGCAATCCCACGGACTGTTGAATCACTAACACCACCACCAGACCCTCCGCGACTGATAAGAAGACATACCTCTCACTCATTGAATGAGTTCATTAAAAGCAACCGAAGAAATGTCAGCGAATCAGCAGAAACATCAACAAAAGTTTCGTCTAAAAGCCGGTCTGAATTTGGATCAAATCACCAGCTAAAATCCAAACGGGAGGACGACTCAACGTCGGGGGCAGCGCGGAAGCTGATGAGTGTTGTCCGGCGTCGAAATTTAAGAGAAACAAACAATAGTACAATAAATAATACAAATAAATAGAGATTCGACTACAAAAAGAAGAGTTACATTTTCGCAACAAACAAGGAATGAAATGTACTGTAAAAAGAGAGTAAAAGCATCAATGAGCAAAGAAAAAAAGACAAAGTCACAAATGGAAAAGCAGCCTCAGGATGATCCTTGAAACCTTTGGAATTTTCTTTTAAGTCCTCAACATAAAAATGTACATAATGTAATGTACATGATTATCTGCACAAAATAAAATTAATATTTATAATTTTTAATCATACAAACAAAATTTGATTTGTTAATTTGTTTATTATTTTTGGATTATTTATATTACAATATCGTAGAAAAAGTTGTATTGATTATATTAAAATTATGATAAATTATTATTTAAGTTTTGCAATGTAGATTGATATATATACAAATTCAAAATGGATATCGTAAACTTACTTGTCATTGAGGTAATGTTTCTTTAGAGCTAACTTGAAGGAATTATACGAGGTAGGCCTACCGTAATAAACCAACACACAAGTTGGTCGGCAAAAAACAACGACGAAGAGATAAACATAATTTTTTTTCTGATGAAAACATTTTTGAACGATAAAAATAATAAAATTAAGTTTAATAGGCCTATTAATAAATCGGACGTCACGATCAATAAGTTCTTTTTCTAGAATGAACTTGTTTTTCTTTTGTTTTCTTTATAAAAATATACATTTGTCATTCATTTTCCATTTATAGTTTCGTATACGGGGCTTTATTGTGTGAGATCATGAATACTGCATCCCCCCAAAAAAATAAAAACAGATCAAACCACAGCATCATCATCATTTGGAGCAGCAGCAGCAGCTTGCATGCACAACAGAGAGAGAGAGTGACTTATGTAGTTTGTCGCCCTCTACAGTCTCAAACTTTTGAAAAATGAAATGTGTATGGTGCTGCTGAAAACTTGTGCAATATTGTGAAAAAAGGCGTACATAATTCAGTATAAACCTGCATGATTGTACATGGTAGATTATATACTATTACAAATACTTATTTTATATTAATTAAGCCCAGGCCAAATACTAAATAGTAGTACATAGACTAGGCCTAGGCCACAGACAGACAGAGGCCTACCTAGCAGGCCTACTAGGCTAGGCTAACCTACCTTTTTAGTCTTCTAGGGGGCCCTAGTCTAGGCTAACACCGCCTGCATACCTAGCCTACCCCAAAATAGGCCTAGAGCTAGAACTAGTTAGAGCTCTTATAGGCCAGGCCTAAATAGGGATGTGTATGATAATTCAAGGTAAGGCAGCTATATCAAATTTGTCTCACCCTGTCTTGGAAGAAAATAAAAATAAAATTGTACATAACATAGAGTAGAGAGCCTAGAGGCTAGGCCTACACAAGAAGGAAAGTATAGCAATTTAAAATATGCGCGTTTAAAATATTAGGCCTCTCTAGACTAGGAGGCCTGAGCTTAATAAAACTGTTATGCAATTAATTAAAAATACTTTCGATTTCTTTCGCAAAAGCAGTAAATTGATTTTCTTCTAACCTCAGACCCCCATCTCTTTCCGTCTAATTTCGGTTGTCTCTGGAAAACAATGTATATTTTTGTATTTGTATATATTGTTATGATTTTGTCATGTTGTACCATATTGCATAATTTGATTTGTTGATGTTTTACAGCTAGCCTCGAAATTAAACGGAAAAGATGGAGTTGCAGGCTGTAATACTGGCAGCCGGCCGAGGTTCTAGGATGACAGACTTAACATCATGCTTACCAAAGCCTTTGATACCAATAGCAAATAAACCTATGATATGGTATCCAATAAATATGCTGGAAAAGGCAGGATTTGATGGTGAATGTAACTTATTTGTATTTGTCAATAATAATAATAATATCCTGGATTTATATAGCGCCTAATGTTGTGAAACCTCTAAGCGCTGAACATAAACTAATATGATAAAAATAACAAACATTAATTATCATCACAATTTGTTTGTCATTCACCTTATAAATAATGATGTAGCCACAAGAATTAAAATTGTTTGCAAGAAAAGGGAACAATCTCTGTTCAAGCTACTGGGTTGTCAAAAGCCTCTGTGAAAAGTGGTCAGGTTGAAACCTTACCAACCATACTGGATACCATTTTTCTTTTAGCATGTTAATACTTTTTTCAGAATATCTTTATAAATATTCATTGTAGTAGTGAAAGAGTAAATGATATTCTGACTATTGAAAAACACATACAAAACAAACACAACAAATACACTAAGTAAGTTGACCTACTATGCTCAGTTAAAAAACTAATGATGATTAATACAATCGCATTGTGATTTTTCGTAACAGAGGTGATTATAGTAACACTGGACAGTACCAAAAGCACGATATTAAGAGCATTGAAATCTGCACAAATACAAATCAAAATGGACTTTGTAACCGTGTCGGGAGAAGACGATCTTGGAACGGCGGATTCTCTCAGGATTCTTAATGAACAACGCAAAATAAAAGTATTCTTTTTTTTCATTTTATATTCAGCAAATTGATACTATCTAGTGGCTTTTACCATATTGATACTATCTAGTGGCTTTTACCATATTTGAGTCTATCATGTATAACACAACTTGTTAATATTAACCAAGATACTACAATTTAGATGTTTTATGTGAAATAAATGATATAGTATTCTTCATTTTATTGTTATTTTACTGATACCACTTTTTAGACATTTTGTATATTTAAACTCTTTTACTGTTATTTCTCAATGTACATATTTTACATTTATATAAGTTTCTGTATTCTTACCACTACAGAATGACGTGCTTATTGTAAGCTGTGACCTGATAACTGATGTAGCTCTTCATAAACTTGCTGATGTTCATAGGACGTACGATGCCACGGTTACCGCTCTTATGATGTCACTTCCTGAACAAACTGCCGAGTCTGTCACAACAGTACCAGGAACAAAATCAAAAAGAAAGCTAGGTAAAGAAGATTATTATTCAAGGTGTAGCGGCGCTCACTGGCTAAACCCAAGGACCTCAGAGCTCAAGGGGCCCCAGAGCATAAAAATTCCAATGCAACTACCCAATGTTGAAGGGGCCTTTGCCCACTGTCATACACCATTATCAATTGTGGCTGAATACCTACTTTAAATAAGAGATTACAGTATACCACCTATTAAGGTAACACCTTCAGGGCCCAACATACAGTAGTCCCCCCTTAATACTATCCCCTGAATATGAGTTGGCCATGGTACTAAAACATATTGTCCCCTTGTTCATTTCACAAACAAATTTCAAATAGTGGTGTCAAGTGTGAAAACTGTATAATTGCCCTTTTTTTTGGTTTTTTTTTATGATGTTTACCTTGATTTAGTTGGCATGTATACTATTTTGTTGCATTTACAGAATCACGGGATTTAGTTGGCCTAGACGAGAAAGGACAACGTGTGTTATTTATGGCTGCCGAGGCCGACATGGAAGACTTTCTGATGCTAAGAAAATCAATTCTTGAAAAGTAAGTTGATTATTCTTTCATATTGAGTTGATTTTGATAAAATAACTTCTGTGTTAATTATATTTTATTATAGAAAGGAAAATATAGCAGAACTAGATCATGTAAACATCTTGTTAGATTGCAAGCCGTCTAGATAAAATAGCAGTTCACATTTCATGATGATCATGTAAATGATGATTATTCAAATTTATTATAAATCTACCAAATTAAATGTTTATTGACCAATGTAATTTGATATAACCAGACATTTGGTAAGATGCAAATAATGGAAGGTTCCTAACCAACACCTAAGGCAGTACAGATGTTGTTTGTTTTTTTACAGACATCCTTTTATTAGAGTTGGAACTAATTTACTAGATGCTCACATGTATATATTCAAAAAATGGGTCATTGATTATTTATGTGAACATAGGTGAGTGTACTATTGTAAAGTATTAATACAATACTGTTTCAACAGTCAAAAACCAAACATTTAATTCAATTTTGGAGTTGAATTTACTTTACTTTTCCCGTAGCCATTTAAAGGGTGTTGGAGCATCATAAATGATTTAACAACTCTCCTCCATGTAGCCCTGTCCTCCGCCATCCTCAGTGTCTTATTGTGAGTCTTAAGTTTGGTCCTAAGACACTGAAGGAGTTGAATAATGTTTGCATAAATTAAATACATTGTAATTATTTTAACAGACATATTTCATCTGTCAAAGGGGAATTGATTCCAAGTCTTGTAAAAAAACAGTTTATTAAGAAGCAACCTAAAGATGTTATTAGTGAAGGCACTATTATGGAAGAAACAAACAATAAAAGTAAGATTATTGAATGTCATTGTCATTAACTGTTAACTTGTTATTTCATTCTAAGTTGCTTCGTAAGCTCTGTCTAAGTTTATGTGACAAAAAAATGTGATGTGCCCAAATATGGACAAGATGATGTCATATCACTACCATATTTGGGCATATCACTACCATATTTGAGCACATCACATTTTTTTTTCAAACTAGTTTGATAGTGTAGACAGGACTTTATAAGAAATGAAATCAACTCTTTCGCTATAATATTTGATTATGCTAAGATTTGATATATTTGATAGACAATGGTGGTAATCCAAGTGAAGATGATTTAAAGGTTAAAACGATAGAAATGTCATCATGGAACGAGGGAGGAATAACAAAAGATAGCAAAGCCAGTGTGGATGCCATCAAATGCCATGCATTCATTATGGATACTGGTTTCTGCTCAAGAGCCAACTCACTTGCAGCGTATTGTGATGTTAATAGACAGGTAAGTGGATGGAAGGCCGACAATTGATGGAACATCTTCTAACTTTACAAGTGTAAATAAAATCCTGTGATGTTATAGATGGTTAAATAGAGGGAGGCTGAAAGCTGATGGAACAGCTAATTTCACAATGTATCTTATTAGTGCAGTACTGTTTATACTCAGTGAACAATTTCTGAAATTGTAATTGTTACTGAGGTTCAGAAATAAAAATCTCCAAACTTAGTATTGAAAATCAACTCTTTTGCAATAATGTAATAATGTTCTTAATTTGTTTGCTAGATTCTTCAAAGTAAATATACATTAGATGAAGATTTTATTCATTCAACCGCCAAAGTAAAAGCAAAAACACAGGTAAATTGGTCATTTATACTGTATTATTTTGTTTAATATACAGCAGTACATTGCAGTTCAGTTCAGCTTCCATATCCAGCCTTTTAAGGCTATTGAAAAAGTGTCGACTTAAATATATTGACTGAGACAGGTGTATAGGTATTCAAATAATGAATTATTGTTATTATTGTATTTTATTGTCATGCATGTTTCATTTGTATGTTCATTCTGTTTGTTGTGACTGTCTATGCTGTTTTTTAAATGACCCCATTGGAATTAAGTTGATTTTTCTTTCGACTTTGGTTTCTTGTATTTGCTTGTAAATTGTTTGTGTTCATATTGTCTTGTAATCTTGTTGAAACCGAATAAAATCAAATCAAATAAAAAAAAACTTTTTTCTGTACATGAGAATTGCGTTGGCTTACCACAAGTTCTGTTGTCATGTGACATCTTACATAAATCATCTGGGTTTACATCCTCAAACGCTAGTCAAAACATGCTTTAGTGTCTAATCCACTGGCTAGTACCAAATGTCTTTAAAAAAATATCTTACAATGATAGGTTGGTCAAGATTCAATGGTTGGTGAGGAAAGCGTAATTGGTGAAAAGGTGTCTGTCAAGAGGTCAGTAATAGGTCAACATTGTAACATTGGGGATAAGGTGAAGATAGCTAACTCTATCATTATGGATCATGTCACTATCAAAGAAGGGTAAGTACAAGCTATTCAGTATTTAAATCATAAAGATACATATTACATTTTTTACAGTGTGAACGTACAGGAAAATGATTTTGGTGAAATGTTAATGCCAACAGTCTAGTCACATGCCTTGTCTACAGTATCAATCTTTATGTGACAAAAAAATGTGATGTGCCCATATATGGACATGATGATGTCATATCACTACCATATTTGGGCACATAACACTTTTTTTGTCAAACTAGTTTGATAGTGCAGACAGAGCTTTACACACTCCTTAATATATTGTTGTTTCATATCATTTTGTTGCTAGTTGTGTCATACATGGCAGCGTCATTTGTGGAAATGCCAGCCTAAGTGAGCAGGTTGAACTTAAAGATTGCCTCGTTGGAAGCAAACAAACATTACCAGAAAAGGGTAAGCTCTTAATAATAATAAAAATAATATCCTGGATTTATATAGCTCCTAGCGCTGAACATTATTACCCCAGTCATTTTTTTTATGGAAACATACTCCCATAATGCAGCTAGTAATCAGAGCAAAGTTGTGTCTTGCGACGAGAGTTGGATTCGAACCTTCACAAGTTCTTGCAATTACAGAATGCAAAAGCATCATACTTATTATTTATACTTTATTTATATATTTAAGTTATTGTTTGAATTATAATATGTCTTTTTTTTCTATAGCAAAGTTCAGCAATGAAATTGTTATTGACAATGACTACATGATGGAAATATGAGGATTATCAGCCTACACAGAGTGTATACCACTAAACAGGATCCATGCTGTGGATAACTCAAAATCAGGCCTTGTCTTTTAAGGCGAGCAAGTACGATCACTCACCTAACACACTCCTAAACTGTCCTTGAGGAGTGCGATTTACAACACGCTTAAATTTGGTAAACTTCTACACACCAAAATACAAACAGCACACCCTGAATGTATTGAGCAGTGCAATTTGTAGCACACCTATAATTTTTAAGACAAGGCCTGCAACATGACACATCTAACAGCTTTATGTGTTAGCTACAAATTAGCTACTAATTTTGTCATGAAAGAACAAAGCAAGGATTTTTAAGCAAGAACCTTAATTTTAAGACCACTAAGCGTGTGTATTAAGAGCTATATAAGACTATCATTATTATTAAGCTACAGTGGCCTTAAGATTTTGCAATATCATCCAAAACATGTTTATTGGCCAGGATAATGCAATGGAGATGCTAATGAATACCACAGTGTAAATAAAGGACATACACAAGTAACAAGTAGCTCTTTTGAATCATTTCACTTCTAAGATCCTAATTACTGAGTTCTCATACAGACAGCCTGTAGGCCATGTTCAGCCTGTAGGCCATGTTCAGCCTGTAGGACATGTTCAGCCTGTAGGACATGTTCAGCCTGTAGGACATGTTCAGCCTGTAGGACATGTTCAGCATTTTTAATTTATAATGTTACTGTTGAGAACCCTGTACTAATCAATCCAACATTAAAGGTTGTCAACGTATTGCATTGAATAGCAGGTCTGTCACATTTGTTACATAATTGGAATATAGTAAAGTAACAGTATGTTTTTTATTACCTTTGTACACTCAACTTGGCTACATTACATTGTCTGAGCTACTTTGGCGTATTTCGGCCATTTTTTTAAAAAGTCCCTGTACTATTTCGACCTTTTTATTTGTTGACATAAATGGTTACTAAAGGTCTATAAGATGATAATAAAGCAATATATGAACATATATAGCAATATTATTGCATAATAATAGTATTTTAAAAAGTGCATATTTTGGCCATTTTATAAAAAATCTCTGAACTATAGTACAGAGATTTTTTCGGAAAATGGCCAAATTTCGACCTTTTTATTTGTTGACATAAATGGTTACTAAAGGTCTATAAGATGATAATAAAGCAATATATGAACATATATAGCAATATTATTGCATAATAGTATTTTTAAAAGTTCGCTATTTTTTGAAAAATGGGCAAATTTTGACCTTTTTATTAGTAAAGTGAATATTTTTGTCATTTTTTGATATATCATCACAAAATTCAGTCAACAATTAGTCCTTCTTGTCATTGTCAATAGTAATATTACATGAATATCATTAACCTTTCATGACGTCGCGTAGTTATTGTACAAATAAACTAAATCGTTGAACACAAACAATCATTTATAATAAACTCAAACAACACACCTTGTTGAAATCCTAAATCAATTCGCTATAAAATATCAAATATATTTCATTGTTTAATTTTTCAATTGTCTTTATCAGCGTAAAACCACCGCCACCATGCAACCTTCATTCTATCCCATAATGCAGTAGGTGAATCTAACGCAGGCCTGACGTCAAGCAATGAGAAATGTCCACTATCGGGATCTACGTGGCCACTATCGTAATAGTCTATAACATAACGTACATGCTTTCCACACCGGTCTACGATCCAATCGTGTCTATCAAAAGGCCTTTCATATCTATAACAGAAAACATTGAAATATAATAAGTCTGCTATTAACTTTTAGTTCATAATAAGATTAAGCATAAAACTCTGTCTACACTATCAAACTAGACAAAAAAGAATGATGTGCCCAAATATGGTAGTGATATGCCTAACCATGGTAGTGATATGACATCATCATGTCCATATATGGGCAGATCACATTTTTTTGTCACATACACAAAAAAACGTACCCCATCCACATACGTATCCTTGCTCTAGGTGATAGTTCATTATATTTACCGCCAAACTTTACCAATTTAGGGTTACCGCATTCCCTGCAAAATAAAGTTGCAATGATGATTGTAAATTCATGATTAGATAAAACAAAAGCAAGAATAAAAAGAGAAATTAAAGGAATGACAGATTAAATTAAAAATAAATATTGAGCTATTAGGAGACAATAATTAGGACCAACAGTGTTCATTGACCTCGTTCATTTCACAGTGTCCCCTTAATAGAGGTGTCCCCTGAATATTGGTTGACTGCAGTGTTAAAACTTGTTCATAACACAATGTCCCCAATGCGCCTTGAGCACTCTGGAGTGGTATGTGCGCTATAAAAATCTTATTATTATTATTATTAATAGGAGTTGACTGCAGTGTTCAAACATATATTTCCCCTTGTTCATAACACAGTGTCCCCTTAATAGAGGTGTCTGAAATGAGTGGTTTTATTGTATATTAATCATAACCTCCTTGGCGGCAGAGGTAATAAGCGTACTTAGCATGCAGTGCTTCCCATTTAAGCACCTCTAGCCACGCCTGCTCATTGTTATAGTTGTGTATTTGGATGATCCGTGCCATGTCTTCCTGAAGGATATCTTCTTCCTTCCACCTCCAGCCTTTCCTAAGCATCGCATTCCAAAACATCTGTTGTGATGGATATTCCCATGTTTCATCTGAACCTGCTTTTGGTATTGTTGAACGTTGCCGCTTTGTATCTAGAAGAAATGGTTGATCTGGGGCAGGTCTTTGATTTGGGGGTGGCATCTAAAGTAAGTAACATACAAAGTAAAGTTTTGTAAAAAAGTTGGTTGCAATGTATAATAAATTATTTGGAGGTAAATCTGAAACTTGTATTGTAATGATTTAGCCTAAAATGATCATTATGTACAGTAGTAACATACAGTAAATAAAAATCAATGAATTACAATTTTAGTTTTTAAAGTTAGTTGATAATAACACTTCACTTACTCTGTTTCTTAAATCAATATCACTATCTTGCTGTGTTACTAGTGTGGTTTTTGATTGGCTACTCATAGGACATTCGCTAACATACGTGGCTTGATCATTTTGGTGCATTGGACATTCTGAGGGTGGGCTAGTTTGGGTTCTTTTATCTGAGGATTCATCATTATGCATTGGACAACCCGTAGGTGCTGGTGACCCCTGAGTAGGTCCTGATGACCCCTGGGTATGGTTGATTACTCCGGATGGAGCTTGTATCGACTCTCCTGCCCCCATGGATTCTAAAAAGAAAGAAATATTATTAATATTAGGATAATCATATTAGGCATGTGTACAAATTTGCATATGTGTGAAAAAAACATAAATTGTGTTCTTTTTGTAATTTATCACAATTTAAATTATCAATATGGTTATAAATATCTGTATGCATCAATATAGGCCAATTTAGGCCTAGGTTTTTATTATTATTAATATTATTATAATTTAAAAATACTTTACAATTAGGACATTGTTTCAAATTCTAGCTTAAGTAGCCGGCTATCTATGGCCTAGCTACCCTAAATTGTTAGGCCTTTTAATAGTACTGTAGCTAGCTAGCCTAGTAGGTGGCCTGCCTCTCAGTCTCTACTATCTAGGCCTAGTAGCAAAGGCCTACTCTAGCCAGATTCCCCTCTTTTAGTTAGGTCTAGGCTAGGCCTAGCTAGGAGCAGGGCCAGCTAGGCCTAGCTAGGCCTAGCTAGGCTAGCCCAGCAGCAGTTGAGTAGAGTGAGTGGTTTGGTACAACGCCCACCAGAACCAGACATGCAGTGGGCCTATCATATCTATCTAATAATTAAAACAATGGAAAATGAGAAACATACAGTTTAAAAGTATGTAATGTTGCTATTTAATCACAACTTACTTTTTACTAGCTAGGCCTAGGCCTACAAACGAACCACGTTGTGTCTGACTACTACCAACCAACTATCTTCCACGGATTTTCTTGTTCGACATCGAGTGATGTGATTGGCTGAAGCTTATACTTATGTAATTCGCTACGCTTGAATGAATAGCATATCAACAGAAAATATTTCGTTGTTTTTTGTAATGCCCTTGATAATTAATCATAGAAAAACTTGTTTTTATCATATTTTACATGCTTATTGTTTTCTTTCAATCTGTTATAAATAAATAGTGTTTATTTGGTGTTATTTTAGCAGAAACACCGCTAAGGATAAACTGAACCAAATTAATTTTTTCTGTAAATAGTCTTGCTTTTATCTTGCATTTGAAATAGGAACATTAAAAAAAATGCTGGAATTATTGTTTAAATCGCAAACTCATTCAATGCAATATCAATGTGTTCATAATATTGTCTCTCTTCTTGCAAACTATCATCCACAGAAACTATTCCAAATACAGATTTCTTCTGGGTAGGGGTTCACCATCAGTCAATATCAAATACAAAGGGTAGGGGTTCACCATCAGTCAATATCAAATACAAAGGGTAGGGGTTCACCATCAGTCAATATCAGGGAATTTTCTCCTTAAAGCTTGGTTCTCACTAGAACGCATCGCAAGGATGTAAGTGCAACGTAAGCGAGTTGAACGATCACTCTCTTGCGTTGCGTCTACGTCCTTGCATTCTATTGGAACCAAGCATTATAGTCATGTTCCAAAGGAGAGGTTCTATTGTATGGAGCGGCAAAATGTTTTAGCGAAATCTGTTAAAAGGCGCAGCATAAAGGCACACAAACACAATCATGCTGGTATGCCTGCTAGTATGCCTGCTGCCTTAATACAATCATGCTGGTATGCCTGCTGCCTTAATACAATCATGCTGTATTATGCCTGCTGCCTTAATACAATCATGCTGTATTATGCCTGCTTCCTTAATACTAAAATACAAAAGCAGACAATACAATTTGAGTTCTCTATTTTACAAATTCAAACTTTTTAATAATCTTCATTTGTTGTAATTCCACACTGGTTTGTATAAGGATTTGATGATGTAGCTAGATGTGTATGAAATATACCACAAAATTCAGAATGTTTACAAATCACTGATCCAACCAAGAATTCAATAAATGTTTTTATACCTAGAAATACACAATAAATAAAACATCAAGGTCTTCAATATGTGATATTATATAAAATGTACAAATCCACAGTACAAAAAGACTGAAAAAGACTCCAAACTATCTGGGTACAACACTTATCATTGTCGTTAAATAATCCAATAAAAAAAATGGTTGATCTTTCACGTATTGTAAAATGTATTTCAAAGCTCTACTTATTGCTCTGATTATCACCTAGCAACACACCATATGACTGGCTCTGTTTTATATCCACTACAAGGTTGACAAAATATGATATTTATTTTAAACCCCAGAGTGAAAATAGTGAAATGATTACATTGATACCAGCATTGTGGTAGCACCGTTCAAAATATGATGCCGACATTAGGAGTAAATAAATGACAACACACAAATATCAATGTTCAAAAGCCAGGTACGTATAAATGCTATTGCTTAGATGTCTTCACTTTTAGTAACAGAAATTGCGTGAACAAAATAACTTTTATGACTTGCATTGAGTTATTATTAGGCTCTAATAAATGTATCCAGAAAAAGCAAAAAGCAAAAGTTATTTAAAAACTGTCAATTCATATACAGTAAAAACTCCCTTTTTTCAGTCCTAAAATTTCACTCTTTTAATACAATTCCAACTATCTTGCATTTATTTATTTTCGCGATTTTAATGTATAATATAAGAAACATGTACAGTATCTAGCGTCAAGCAAATGGCAAAGGTATTCTAAGCAGGTTTCTGATTAAAATAACATTGTTGAGAATTGTGCAGGCACATAAACTTTGCCATAATAATAACAAGAAATAAGGGTACAGTACACTACCTGGCTTTTGAAAATATGTTTTGACTTATTACACATCATACTATTAAAAGAATTAAATGCAGTAGACTATAAGAAGCATTCTGACTATACGCATTCTGACTATACGCATTCTGACTATACGCATGCTCATCTTATACAAGACACCTTTTTATCTTCCATATTATCTTTCATACTATGGTCTTTTTAGACATGCAATTCTGTTTCAAACAAAGTCTTTAACTAAAATCTAAGAGAAAACGTGCAAATTGAACGTTCTGGTTAATAAATATAACACTATTTATAACATCTTTTAACATGTATGTAAGCAATAATATATAGTAATATCTAACACATGATAAAATGAAAACAAAGAACTTTTTAAATAAAATTGTAAATAAATGGTAAATATTTAAAGTAACAAAACTACAAATATGATAATAGTAAACATACAGATATTAAGGCACCATGCAATTGGGTTGGCCCCCACTGCCAAGATTACATCATTATATTCTTCTTGACCAAAAAAAAAAAAAAACAACCTGGTTATAATATTTATCAAAGTTGCTGGAAAGCCAGCTGTTTGTTGCAACTAGTACCAAAATATATAGTCAAGCCTCAAATACTTATACTTTATATAAAGAAAGATAAAATCCCACATACATAATAAAAAAAAGGAAAGATTAATGCAAGATAAGGGTAGTTATATTATATACTTTATCCTAAATTATTATCAGGGTCTATTAATAAAAAAACATACCTTTTACAAATACTTTGTTCAAACTGTTGATAATGGTTAAATTAAAGTCTAAGATTTGTCTAAAACATTATGTACCAACTAAAGGGTAACAAACACCATCAACAAGGTACTGTTTTAAAACAAATAACCTGTAAACAATAGGGTGACAATATCTATATTTAGATTAGATATCTACAATTATAAGTTTAAATATAGTATATTTAATTTAAATATAACAAATTACAAATAAATATAACATGTTATTTTATTTAAATATACATATACTTAAACATATCCTATATACATATGCAAGATCGCAACACAACTGGATTTCTATAGAAAATATGCGTACACATACATGAGTGTAAACTATTTAAAAGATTTTATCGACACACAGGTCTATAATTTCAAAAATAAATAAATATGGAAAAAGTGTTTTGAAAACATGTGGGATAAATTTAAATATTAAAATAAAAATTACAAATTATGATTCTCGTTTTATGGGTTAAACATGAGCAGTAGCTATCAGTTGGTCCATCATATAAAACATCAGAGACAGACGAAAAGAGGATGAAAGAATTAGATGTTGGCTTTTGAAAATGACACTCTAAGATGTTGATTGTCTCCAAGGGGATAGTTATGCATTGCCTGTTGAAGAAAGAAATAAAATAAATAAATACAAATCAACTATTTTTACTAAAAATACTTTTATTTAAAGTTCTTAAATTATTATTTGCACAACTACTCAAATAGTAGTAGGTGATTTTAATGTCTTTCCTGACATTTGATAAATGTGATGAAAGAACATCGAGGAAAGATATGCGAGATATTAGTTTAACAAACGATGTGAACATGTGAACTAATGATGTGAACATGTGAACTAATTTTGAACATTCAGATGACTTTATTATTGTGATGATTTTGGATAATTGATACTTACTACAAGAGCCTCTACAGATTCCTCTAGATTGTTCAGCTGAATTAAGGCCATCTTACGATCCTTACTGTTAACAAAACAAATATGTTTTAATAGGTGCTTCCTTAAAAACACTTTAGCTTTCTGTAGTTACATCCTAAATCCTATTAATGCTATAAGTGTTAAACTTGCTAATAGGAATTGGATAAAGTATATTGTGCTCATTTGAGGCTTAGGGAGCAGAGTAGTTCAATTACAACCCAACAAAGGGCAAATCAATAAGCTGTTTGTAACAGCTGTGGCATCTGTAGCAAACATGCATTTATTTATTAATGATTGTAGGTTTCTATATTGGTTATATTGGTTATATTCTTTGCTGCTAAGTATATCATGTTAAGAGAGTTCATTAGCATTGCCTACGGAGCCAAACTATAAAATTGATAATCAGCAACAAAAATGTGTTTTTTTTACAGGAGTACATTTATATACGTCTTCATGCTAATCTGAATTTCCTCAGGTCTTATTATCAATACCCTAACTTTTAATTTATTGATAACATACTTACGGGAAAAATTTAAAACCACACACAGTACCATGTTGGTTAAATGCTGTCTTTAGCTCGTCTTCTGTTACTGATGCTCTGAAAAATATGATTTATTTTCATTTTATTTGTATTTTCAGGCACAAACAACATAAAATATATGAAAACGGTGCAGCACCCTGGAGATGAGTGCTAAGCGCTATCAAATTGGCTTTCCATACCGATCACAATGTATACAGTTCTGTCTACACTATCAAATTTATGACAAAAAAATGTGATGTACCCATATGTGGACACGATGATGTCATATCACTACCATATTTAGGTACACTTTTTTTGTCAAACTAGTTTGACAGAGCTTAACTTACGGAATGTTTGAAAGATGGAGAACTTGGTTAGGTGGGTAAATATTCTGGTAATTTTTTGATCCTGGTTTTTTGAAACGATGAAGAGGTGAATTTGTGAAATCTTTTGTCAGTCCAGCATCCTTTTGGAATGAAAAAAAAATCACACAATGGTTAATGGTAATCGGATTGAAATTATTACTGCAATATATTGGGATTGTGTGGACACAGGGTTGTAATGCACCATGACTGTATCCAGTCTCACATTGAGCCATTACACTGATATCCTTATTTGGTTTGTTTTTATTCTTTTTTATCATCACATCATAAATAAAAATGCTCTTTAGTTACACAGCTATTTAGATTGACATACCTGCTGTCCTTCTTTAGGTAATGATACTTGTTGATGTTTTGATAACGCCACTCGCATTGGTTTATCGTATAACTTCAAACTATTCAAATGTGACATCGCTAAAAAGCAAATCAAAATTGAGCACCATTTAAAAATATTGTCAATATTATCTTTGCCCTTGTCTTTGTGGAATGGGCACTGATTGGTGGCAGCAATCAACATGTAGGGACTCTTAGGGTGAGATCAAACTTGTTGTGTCATTTAGTCAACAGCACATTCAGACGGTTATCGCATAAAGCGCAATATAAAAATGAGTAGTACTAGTAATACTAATAACTTACCAAGGTGAGACTGGTTTGAATCGGCCAACTGAATCAGAGCGCTGTCTCGCTTTTCATACAAGATTTTCACCCTATGTACGTCCCCATATACACCTGAAGAATTGTAACATACAGTTAAGATTGTATATAAAATAAGATGATATTGTGTAAATCAAAACACAGCAAACAAAACAAGGTTTATATAAAAAGAAAGCTTGGCGTCTTAAGATATTAAAATTGTTGTCTTATTAAAGTGAGTGTGTGTGTCATTAATGGAGGTGACTTAATGACATTTAAAGAATGTGACTTAAAATTGTATGAATAGAATTTAAGAATACAATATTCAGGACACCAATTACAAATGTTATTTTCACATGCACATCCTAAGAATGACATTTTGAACGCATCCTCCAGAATTGAATTATTAGTTATTTAATGAGGAACTTAAGGTACCTATTTAAATGTTTAAAGTAACTTAGGTAGTACTTCCAAATGAATAAGTAGATATTAATAGTGTGCAAAACCCAAATCATTTAGTAGTTATAAATAAGGCTGTCACCAAATATATATTAATCTTTTCAAAACAATTTTAGGTTTCAATTGTTTAATTTTTGATTGCTCATGGATAAAATATAAGTGGGGAGAGAAGCTTTGGGATAAATTTACATAATGTGTATGTATGAAGCTAAACATGCATGAATGGGTGGGAAGTTAATAAAGCCACATGCAAATGTGCACTACACAGCAAAACCAGAACCAATGGACAAATTGGGGTTTAAAAAATAAATCAATAAAAGAAAAACATTAAAAGATAAATAAATTAAGATGAAATTAAGACTACAAAGTTACATAAGAAATAAAATCACCGGGTGTAAATTGGGATAAAACATGCAAAAAAGGGGTTGCCAGAATATTTATTGGGTTCTATATGAACATAATTATAAAATTGAAGAATGATTTAAATTCAAATAATAATTATTAAATATTAGTTAATTAAATATAATTATATATTTTGAATGTTGTTTAATTGGTCTTTAAAAAAACCTTACTTAAGTTATATTAATAATGACTAAGTAGTAAGGAAATACAAAACAAAAAAGAAGGTGCATACCAAAAAGGGTAAAGAGAGCATCAGGCGTAACTCGCTATGCACACGTGAACGATTGGGTCAAAGGTGAAGGCACAGGAGACAAATGATACAGGAAGACATAGAAACGAGAAAAGGAGAGATGAAAAAAAGATGATCGTTAACAGTATATCATGAACATTCCACCTCCCTATATAATATAATATCGCTATAGACCATTTCTTAATTTGAACTAGACAATCAAAGGCTTTGTCAATCAGTGATAAATCAATCAATAAATCAATAAATCTGATCAGATAAGTCAGAATAGTTTTACGTTCAACTGCATTCGGTTTACAATTGATGTGCGTTCCTGTTGGCGGCGCTGTTTCAAATTATGATAAAATGGTCTATAGAATAACAAGAGACATAGTAGTCGGAGAAGGCCATAATATTATATTCTGTATTTGCAATCTCACAGTTGAGGAGGACGAATATATAGCCCCTGTGTAAGAAAAAAGCATTAGGTGGTTAGCCCAGCAGATTGAATGTTTTGGTGGATGTTATCGAATATAGAATACTTCGGAGACAGAGAGTGCTTAGGTTGTTTAAAAGTTGTCTCTGCTGTTATACACATAAGAATATAAATACCATCAACATCTAGGAAAAATAAATAGTGCTAGTTATATATAAGTGTGGATGTATACATATAAAGAAGCGGATTCATTTTCAATCATATTAAAACAATGTTTGACATTGATTCTAACTGAGCATGTGGGACTGATTAAATGCCATGCAATGACGTAGCAACTGCAGCAGCAGCGTATTAACAGGCAAAATTATAACCTACACAATATTACGCTGTTTCAATGATTAAATATATGAAAATTATCAGTATGGTATTTAAATGAAATAATGATTATCAACAAACAAACAATCATAACTTTGAAAAATTATAGAATTATAAAAAAGTTGTGATAGTATACGATGAATATTTTAATATAATACTAACTTTAGTATTATATTTTATATAATAAACTAGTACAATCATTCAAATAAAAATACATAAGAGTTCAGTATTTTAAATATTATTTACAATTTACCTAAATCGTCTACTATATTACTATCTTTATTGTATAAAATGTTACGGTGACCCATAAAGTCAGGGTAAACAGCAAATTGTCAATAACTTATGGGCTACCGTAGCTTTGGACATATATATTAATTTATTTCTGAATAGTATAATTTCACACAATATTCATATCAAAAATAATTTTAGAAACTATATAAAAATAGGAATATGCTGTGAAAAAAAAACTAAAAGATAGAATTGTGATGTATTTGAAATGAGTATAGAAGAAGATGTTCCTGGCTGTCAAATGGCACCACAGAGAACTAGAAGAGGAAGAAGAACAAAACAAAATAACAGAGAAAGATAGATTAATAAGAAAATATATGTAATATTTCTTTTAAACATTATTATATCATTTAAAAAATCATTCTAGTATTGAACTTTTCTTTAAATATTAATGTTAACATGTTCATAAATATTAGAATGTTTAATTTAATAATAAATAAGGTTGATACTGAACATTTTTACAAAATATTAACAGCATTTTAAGCATTTGAATAGTTGATGGCTTAAAAGGATATGGGGTTTTATCTGTTGACTATGTGTAACAGGGGAAAAGCCTATGAATCAGCGTCCTCAAAACAAAAAAAACAACATCCCTTCTTACAGCCTTAATGATGTTCAAGTTCTACTAAAGCTCTGAATAAACTTTTGACACTCACACTTTCACATACACACTTTGCCCACAAAAAAGTATTTTTAAATACTTATTAAAAAGCATCATTTTCAAAATATTCTCCATTCTTCTACACTTTTAAATACTTATTAAAAAAGCATCATTTTCAAAATATTCTCCATTCTTCCACACTTTTAAATAGTTATTAAAAAAGCATCATTTTCAAAATATTCTCCATTCTTCTACACTTTTAAATACTTATTAAAAAAGCATCATTTTCAAAATATTCTCCATTCTTGCACACTAAAACCGTAATAAAAACAAAGAAAATCACTTACGTCTGGGTTCAGGTTACTAACAAGAAGAACACTGCTGCCGCTATTGGCGCTGTGCATGTTGGGGAATCGCATTCCACCAAGAACAGGGTTATGATGATGATGATGATGGTGCGGGAATGAAGGTAGCAAACCGGGTACTGTAAATAACCAATGATTAAGTCTTTTAATCAAATTAAAGGCAACAATATCATTATACAACTTTTGTCATGAAAACTAAATTATATTTATTGTTTAGCATTTCACTTGTTATTAATATTAGGACTTGAGACCAAAGAAATGTATCGTTTATTCAAAATTATTTTAGAAAGTATAGTTTATTGATGAAATAATTATATTCAGGAGTAAATCCAGAGTGCTAACTTTTAATAATTATATTCAGGGGTAGATCCAGAGTGCTAACTTTTAATAATTATATTCAGGGGTAGATCCAGAGTGCTAACTTTTAATATTACTAATAGTCAGTCCAAATAATTATATTCAGGGGTAGATCCAGTGTGCTAACTTTTAATATTACTAATAGTCAGTCCAAATAATTATATTCAGGGGTAGATTCAGAGTGCTAACTTTTAATATTACTAATAGTCAGTCCAAATAATTATATTCAGGGGTAGATTCAGAGTGCTAACTTTTAATAATTATATTCAGGGGTAGATCCAGAGTGCTAACTTTTAATATTACTAATAGTCAGTCCAAATAATTATATTCAGGGGTAGATCCAGAGTGCTAACTTTTAATATTACTAATAGTCAGTCCAAATAATTATATTCAGGGGTAGATTCAGAGTGCTAACTTTTAATATTACTAATAGTCAGTCCAAATAATTATATTCAGGGGTAGATCCAGAGTGCTAACTTTTAATATTACTAATAGTCAGTCCAAATAATTATATTCAGGGGTAGATCCAGAGTGCTAACTTTTAATATTACTAATAGTCAGTCCAAATAATTATATTCAGGGGTAGATTCAGAGTGCTAACTTTTAATATTACTAATAGTCAGTCCAAATAATTATATTCAGGGGTAGATTCAGAGTGCTAACTTTTAATATTACTAATAGTCAGTCCAAATAATTATATTCAGGGGTAGATCCAAAGTGCTAACTTTTAATATTACTAATAGTCAGTCCAAATAATTATATTCAGGAGTAAATCCAGAGTGCTAACTTTTAATAATTATATTCAGGGGTAGATCCAGAGTGCTAACTTTTAATAATTATATTCAGGGGTAGATCCAAAGTGCTAACTTTTAATATTACTAATAGTCAGTCCAGATAATTATATTCAGGGGTAGATCCAGAGTGCTAACTTTTAATATTACTAATAGTCAGTCCAAATAATTATATTCAGGGGTAGATTCAGAGTGCTAACTTTTAATATTACTAATAGTCAGTCCAAATAATTATATTCAGGGGTAGATCCAGAGTGCTAACTTTTAATATTACTAATAGTCAGTCCAAATATTTATATTCAGGGGTAGATTCAGAGTGCTAACTTTTAATATTACTAATAGTCAGTCCAAATAATTATATTCAGGGGTAGATTCAGAGTGCTAACTTTTAATATTACTAATAGTCAGTCCAAATAATTATATTCAGGGGTAGATCCAGAGTGCTAACTTTTAATATTACTAATAGTCAGTCCAAATAATTATATTCAGGAGTAAATCCAGAGTGCTAACTTTTAATAATTATATTCAGGGGTAGATCCAGAGTGCTAACTTTTAATAATTATATTCAGGGGTAGATCCAGAGTGCTAACTTTTAATATTACTAATAGTCAGTCCAAATAATTATATTCAGGGGTAGATCCAGAGTGCTAACTTTTAATAATTATATTCAGGGGTAGATCCAGAGTGCTAACTTTTAATAATTATATTCAGGGGTAGATCCAGAGTGCTAACTTTTAATATTACTAATAGTCAGTCCAAATAATTATATTCAGGGGTAGATCCAGAGTGCTAACTTTTAATATTACTAATAGTCAGTCCAAATAATTATATTCAGGGGTAGATCCAGAGTGCTAACTTTTAATATTACTAATAGTCAGTCCAAATAATTATATTCAGGGGTAGATCCAGAGTGCTAACTTTTAATATTACTAATAGTCAGTCCAAATAATTATATTCAGGGGTAGATTCAGAGTGCTAACTTTTAATATTACTAATAGTCAGTCCAAATAATTATATTCAGGGGTAGATTCAGAGTGCTAACTTTTAATATTACTAATAGTCAGTCCAAAATTGAAATCAACAATTAATTCTAGTTATCAAAAGTAGGAGTGCATGCTCCTAGAGCTCCATCCAGGATCCACCCCTGATAATTAGGATTTATTCAATTTGAAATTTTTTGTTTTTTTTAAATCATGCAAGAAAGAAGAAACATCACGTTGTTATCATCACTAAGCATTCTAAATGTGAACATAAACAAAGCAGAAATCATTATCATAATCAATATTAGTATAATCATAATCATATTACATGTATTTATGAATGCAAAATATTCCAACATAATGCAATATAAACATAAAATGACAAATTTAAACTATGTTATGAAATTATGACAAATGTAATTGATTTAATATCGATTTAATTCTCAATTAAAAAATTTAAATTAGATATCAAATGAACAAAAAAAAACATTGATTTGAATGTCAAAGGTCAAGGCTAGTAACCATGACAATGATTTGATCATGCGGTTATGTTATGAAATCATACCATTGCATGTGTGAGTACAAACATTTCATGCACATTAGACTAGCGTTCATGCCTTAGTCATTGTTAAATGTTATCATCCTCACCGTAAAAGACAGGCCAAGAACCAGAGAATTTAAATAAAATCATATTTGCCATAACAACATCATCAAGAAACAGACAAAACAAAATGTTATACCTGTCTGGGCAGGTATGCCCGGTATTCCAGCAAGACCAGGGAAGCCAGCAAAGTGTGGGTTTGTAGCAGCTGTGGCAGCAGCAAAAGCAGTGGTTCCAGCCATTGATAATGGAGATGGGATGAGACCAGTTGCACTAGGTAAGCCTGCAGCACAATACAGGGGGGAAGCATGCGCCACCAAATGTTAGTGGGTTTAGTTTCAGCAAATGCCACATAAGGGATTGATAAAAATGGCCATGGTGGGGGTACGGCCATGGTGGGGGTAACGGCCATATATACAACTTGGTTAAAGTGCAATGATTTATAAATAAATAATAAGCATATATTAACAAATCAAAACCAACTATCAAAATATTATTATTCAAACACAATATATAAAATCAAAATATATCATCTTTAGTTTAATGAAACAAAATATTTCCCCCAAAGTTACATCAAAAATGTGTTATAGCCTAAAGTCAAGCGCATGCCAAAACTTAACGTCCTGACATGACCCAACTTTGAAAAAAATAATGGCAGGTGCAAAAAACCTGAAGCCATGTTAGGTGCACATTAAATTAAAATCAACCGTGTCTGCTGCAATGAATGATGGGTAAAAACAAGTGATAAACAGAATGAAAGGAATAGCAGTGAGAAGGAAGGAAGGATAGTACGTCGCCAATTTTTATGCAAATTGCTCATTTTCATGCGCCAAATATTTCTTTAGAAATTTGCTATGTAATTTTGTCTAATTTAAAAAGGCTTTTTAACCTTTTTCTTTTATCATTCATGCAATAAATTTAAAACAAAATGGTTTTTAATGGAAATAATATCTCTAACAAAAAATAGGTTTTTTTTGTAAACAGTTAGTATGATAAACCATCAAATATGGATACATCAAAAATACATTATGATTTACAAACTGTAAAAATGGGAGGAGGAGAAGGAAAAAAAGGAAACAAAGAGTGAATGAAGGTGGGAAGACGACCTACCGTACATAGCGTGGTCATGTGATGGCATACCCATCGTCTCCCCCGATGGAAGGTCCATCTTGGTATAATCTCTACTTTTATCGTTGTTATATTTCACTTGTAGCGTTGTCATTTTGGAGTAATCAATCCTTAATGTGCAGCATCCATTGTATACATTTTGACCATCTAAAGACTGGTGGTGAAATATATTGTAATTACAGATATTGTGAATGGTTACGTATATCAAAATATGGTTGCTAAGTAACACCCTTTTATTAAGCAGTGTGAAAGGAATACAGTAAAATAGTATATACAATATAATAGCACAGAGCAAAAACAGAATTTGAAAATGAATTTGGCGTTTCTTAATAATTTCTCTTCTCAGTCGTTCAACCAATATTGAAGGAAATCCCTTCAACACATTTATTTTTATTTGACCTTTCTTGATTAATTTGTCATAACCCTTGACCTCACTAGAGGAATGTTCCTATACTTTTGACTTACATATCTTGCGGCTTGTGCTGCTATTTTGTCTTGAAATTGAATCAGTGCTTGAAATTGTGCTGAAACAAAAAAAGATTCCATATTATAATTTTTCCTGCTAAAAGGCCTAAGGCTGTAATATGCCTCATCTGCATAAAGATGTTTTGCTTTTTTTGACATTCAAAAATACATAACACACCTTTCTTAAGAGAATCAATGATAAGTAGCTTAAATAAAGGATAGGAATCATCATTTAAATAATTTAAATCATCATCATCATGTGGACTAATACAAAGAGTGACAACATTTCTGTGTTTTATCTGTTTGTCTATATATATCTAGACTGTATCTAGACATTTCTGTGTTTTATTTGTTTGTCCATGTATATCTAGACTGTATCTAGACATTTCTGTGTTTTATTTGTTTGTCCATGTATATCTAGACTGTATCTAGACATTTCTGGTCATTCATTATTAATAAACTTGACACAATATTATGGTTTAATTCTGTTGACTCCTCACCAGAATGCTCTTTTGTTTTTGTCTTATTTTTTTTATTAAAAACGTATCAAGTTAACTAGGAATCACTTTATAAATGTTAATCTCCAGAAACGTTCATAATTTGTCAAACCATTGTTTTGTTTAGGATGGATGAGCAACATACTGTTTTTTGTGAATGTAACAATTCTGAGAATCTGGCCGAATTTGCTGAAGATTTGATGAAGAATATCCAACGTAACTGGGTAGAGCATATTGTCCACGATGACTCGGAGTACCGTGTTTTCTCCGCCGCCTTCTACCGCCTTTGCTGTTGCTCCCGGGAACGTTGGCAGCAACGATTGCGCAGCTTGTAAGGCTGCCTGTGCTGCAGCATTCTGTAGAATATCAATTAAATCAATTGAATAAACAAATTAAATAGGTTATTATTAGGTTAGTTTATTTACATTTTACACAATAGGTATGGTACAATTGTGACTACAAAATTATAAACCCACTCAATGTTGTGATAACTTCCATGTTTAACCTCAATCTGAAAAGTTAGTGTTAGTACTTTATAGTCTTTTAGGTGCAATCTGGAGTACCCACATAATATTACCCACAATCCATCCATGTTATTACAATGTCATTCTTGTTACTACAGTGCAGTTTGATTAATAATTTATCAACCAATGATAAAAACATTAGATAATCACATGACGGAATAAAGTGACCAAAAAAATATTAGTATTATTTTTTTTTAATGGTATTAAATAATGATGATCATAACAAAATTGAAATAAACAATTTATTTTATTTAGCTTATAAATAGTAAAAATACTATCTTGATACCAACACTTACTATTTTTTGCCAGTTTTTATTATAATCAGATCTTTTTTCAAGATATACTTGCATCAACAAACTAAAATACTTCTTCCATTTCGGCCATATTATGCTTTTAATATTAATATTTCACCAACTTATTAATTAAACATTTATATTCAAACTTGTGTCTTCTACGTGGCACCTGCACGTCTTTTAATTTCATCAAAAAGTGTTAAATTCACAAACATGTTAATAAAATAATTCTGCAAATGTTGATCTCACAAAATAAAACAAAGCTGTTACCAGAGTGCACCTCATTTATTTGAAATACGCAAGTAATAAACTTCACCACAAAATAAAAGAAGCTTAGCCAACTGGTGCATGAACCATTTAGCATTTGAATACATTGGTTTTATTAAGTGGCATGCATGAAACAAAAACCATTACACACTTATATCAACAAGATAAAATGAATCAATTATCAACGCCGTTGATTTAATTGACATAATACCTGCGAGACCATTGTGTTATCTGAAACCTCTCACTTACTAAAATCACCTTCATATTTTAAAATAATAATCTTGTAAGAGTATTTAAGAATAGAGGTAAGTGCAAATATTATAGTAAGTGCGCAGAAACAAGAACAAGAAGCATAAAGGTTACTTTGCATGAAAATAGACAAACACTGTATTCTTCCTCAAATTCACAACGCGACACAAATAACACCAATTTATTTATTAACCGTATCTTCTATATTTGAAATGTTTAATATTTTCAGTATGTGAGATAATGTATCTATCACGTGTGATCACGTGACACAGTATGCTGTGCACTTATGTATTATACCATGCATGATCATGTCTCACAGTAAGTTAACTCATGTATTGCGCGACGTGTGATCATGTAACAAAGTACTGTATGTTATTTATGTATGACATTATATGTTGTGCGATCATGTCTCACAGTAAGTTAACTCATGTATTGCGCGATGTGTGATCATGTAACACAGTACTGTATGTTGTTTATGTATGACATTATTTGATGTGCGATCATGTTACACAGTAAGATTGCATGTTGTGTGATCGTCTGCCTTAGTATGTTCACTAATAATATACGACACAGTGTGTGATCATCTATTATACAATAGTTGCGTAACAACCATGTATCACGTTGTGTCATTTTGGAAGAATAAGAATGAGATATAAGAGAAAGAACCTTATCAATAGGAGCATCTGATTGGTCGTTTCCTTCGTTAGAGTTCAATACTGCGTTTACTGCAGCGATAGCAGCTTGAGCAATAACAGTCTAAAGGAAAAGAAAAGCTTACATTGAAGAGAGATTTTAAGTTATTAAAAAGAAAGACAAAACATAGAATAATAATAATCAAGATGTTTGTACATTGATAGACAAGAAAGAGAAACAACCTAAAAAGAGAAAATATAATGTATTGTAAAAACAAATTACATTAGAAACTGTAACATTTAGTTTTTATACAGTAAAACCTAATAAGGGGACACATTTTGAACCCTCTTAAGCTCTGTCTATACTAGCAATTTTATGTGACCAAAAAATGTGATGTGCCCATATATAGACATGATGATATCATATCACTACCCTATTTGGGCACATCAGACCATTTTTTTCAAACTAGTTTGATAGTGTAGACAGAGCTTAATAGAGGGTTCTTCATTTGTTTCATTGAAAGTGTCCCCTCTAAAGAGGGTCTTACTACTTATATATTTTGAATAAAATATGTACTTTCCAAATACAGGATTGTTTTTAGACTTGCCCCAAGTCTGTATTTTTTTTATTTATTTGTTTTTATTTCGACCGTGATTTTTGTCTGAAAATACAGACTTGTGAAACACGTATAGAAATCGATTTGCAAAAAGGCAAACGTCTGATAAGAATGACGTAGTTTATCATACCGTATTTGGCTATATGGGGCGGGCGGTATGTAAATATGGATTTCGAATCAACCAATGATCATTTTGTTTCAAAATGAAAAAGATCGAGTACGTACAGTGCTGAATGTACGATCGAGACTGTTGAAATATAAAATCGTAATGCCTAGTTGTTTTGTTTATTAATTGTTTAGTCCTTGGCCTAGGCCTCTTTCGTAGGTCCTACTCAATTCGCACGTATGACCTGCCAAATAAAACGCCAATAAAGTAGGCCTACATACCACCACCGGCGGCACACAACAACAGGGCTACACCACCACACAGAACAGGACAGGGTCTGGGTGGGAATTAAATCAAAATTATCTCCGCGTAATAAATGATCCATTCAATGTTTGATTTGCGGAGAAGCTAGCCTATCATATCAAGACGAGTTTTCATGTTCTTGGGAAAAATCCCATCAAATGTTTACCAGACTACTAGGCATATAAAATAATTTCTAGCCTTCAGAAACTTTCATAAATGTACCCAAGTACACATTGTCTAAACGTAACATAGCGCATGCGCATCATCTTAGTTGTTGAGTCTTTGAAATTCTGAAATATGAATATTAAAACAGTGTACGAGTGAGTAGCCAATCGCATGCAGCTGAAACTAGTCAACCGGATAATCGTATGCACCAAGAATTCTTGGTGTCAAACCACGTGACTTGTGCGTGTTTCCCCAGACGGAGTATCCAAAATCAAGTAGTATACGTATGAAACGCCATATGTGCCAAAATATTTATCTTTTTACTAATATTAAGACAAAACTCCGTCTGGAACCCAGACTAGATTGTTTTGTTTACTGTGAGTTTGGGAGAGTTGATTCGTAGAGTATACAAAATATTACTTAATAAAACAGATGCAATAAATAGGTGTTCATTACCAATCCCTTCAGGGAATTCTTTCACAGCCATTTGGTAAAAGCTTTTTACTTGCATTTAAGGCAAGGTGAATAGAAATCATCACAATGGCTGCTGCACCCATAACACACCTTTATGCTTTTATTTTACAGTAAAAAATTTTTTTTTCAATATTTTTCCAACTTTATCATATGTCAAAAAGTAAAGTGTGGGTGTTTTACACTATTTATAATGCAAGTGAACAGTTAAATTTCGGTCTAGCATATGAAAGTTCAGAAATTAGAAAATCAAAGAAAATTTGTTGCGTTGAAAATAGAGAAAGATTGAGAAAAAAGGTTTTATTTTTAGTAGGAAAATGAGAATAATATGAATTAAACAGTTTATATTGAGAAAGCACAGCAGCTGCAATGTCATTGAGTCACTTACACTTGTATAAGATGAACAGCTGTGAAAAAAAACAGCCATTATATTATTCACTGTAAACATGTGACTACCCTAACACTCTACACCTAACAACACACTTTCACTTTTTTAGGGCAACTTTTTATGTCACATGACTTGCAGCACTATCCGCTCTAACATTTTTTTTTTCCAGAATATTAATGTTTTTATTAATAAATGTTATTTATTTACATTTTTCCAAGGATAATCAATGTAAAAGATGTTAAAAGTTTTTATTAATCTAATATAGACAAAAATCTTAATCTCTATAAATACATCAGATTTAAATCCAATATGTTTTTTAAAAACGAGTACAAATCTGGAAAGTAAAAACATGTTTGCAATTTAACTTTATTTATACAATTTAGTTTAGGACTATTAAATTTAAAAAAAATTATGTTTGAGCCTGAGATAATAATAATAAAATGGTATTAAGTATGTTAAATAGATAAACATAATGATTAAATCGAATAATAATAAAATAATTTATAATAACTGGTACTTGATATAGCGCATTATGCTGAAAGCCTCAATGCGCTTTACATAGACAGACAAATTTAGAAAATTAAAAATTTAAAAGGTGGGTTTTGAGGAGAGATTTGAAGACACTGGTGGAAGTTGCCCGACGGATGTCAATAGGCAACGCATTCCAAAGAAAAAAATGGAAGCAGAAGAAAAACAACGATTTCTTTAAAACTTAGTGGAAGGATGAAATATATGGGCAAGAGGAGACTCAGATCCTGATCTCAGAGACCGCTTAGGAACATAAGGTTGAAAAAGTTCAGAAATGAACTTATAATTAATTGTAATAATTTATAATGTTGACTATCGCGGGGCATAAATATAAAAACTATTGTGTGAAAATAAAGAAATAAGTTGAATTTCTGAAGAGACTGATTTTAAAGTGCGAGCTGAAATCAAATGCAGACTGCTGCTGCAGGAGATACATGCTAGTATGTGTGAATAATATCACTGTTAGGTTTGTCTATGTTTGGATACCTCAATTACCAATGCTTAATGATGCAAGATATGAAACATATGGATTCTACTATAAGATATGCATTATATCAAGCTAAACAACACATGTTGTACATTAATATTATTATTGCCATTTGTAAAACATATTTTGTATAATGTTATAATTTTTTGTTATTTCATCTTGAAAATTTAGTTATTTTATTTTCACATAATTATATCTACAGTAATTTGTTCAAATATAACTAATTTGTTTATTTAATTATTAATTATATTACATGTATATTTAATATACTCTTTATATTGTTGAATACAACACTTTTTACCCCTTTCACACGCCTAACTCTTTCCCCTTCACACGCCGAACTAAACTCTGGCATTTTGTATGGTCTGTGCTTTGGTGTGTGTGTGTGCATATATGTAAACTCCAGAGTGTTGCTAGGCAAACGGATATTACATAAAAGCTTACTGTTACTTGCTGTTGGTTTTTAAATAAAATAAAATTATTATTATTATTATATAATAATAAATTGCCATTGGGATTGTCATTAAATTATTAAATTGCCATTTTATATGTAAATACCTGTTGTGCGTTGATTTTATCAGTGGTAACCTCCTTGTGATTAGAGTACTGTACATAAACTGGTCTACCACGAATCGTTACAGATACATGTGTGTAGTAGTTTACCATTGTGGCTGCTGAGTTTTCATCAGGCATCTCAAGAAAAGCCTGATGACAAATACAAAATATAAACATTAAAATTGAGTAATAATTTCTCCAATTTTTACTTCATTTTAGTACTTTACTTCAATTATTATGAGCATGTTAAATTTAATACTAAATAATAACACCTATGACACATAATATTAATGGTGACTTTAATTAAGAACTTATTGACTAATTTGAGTGGACAGAACTTAAGACGTCAATATCATTGACCAAACAGCACAAAAGGTTTGACCAGTACTATTCAACAAACTATCTAAATAATTTAATAAAATACAATTTAGCAAAAACAAAATCAAGCAACGTATCTTTCGGCTTAATCCGATAAATTGCACACGAATACAAACTTGATAACATACATTTGTATTGTAAAACATAATCAATAGTGGATTATGAGAAGGTCATTGTTTTTGTTTCATAATTACATGCTTTAATATGTTTTCTCAATTTGTTATCACGAGATGTTTTAACAAACAACGAGCATTATGTTATCTACAAAAGCCTGTTGTGAGTGAGTGGCTGATGTAAAGACAGTTGAATCCATAGCCATATCGGCTATGGTTCGGTGCTCACTTGTTCCAAGAAGGTACAGGGTATAGACAATACTTGTATGCACAGTCAAAGAACCAAAAAACTGAGTAAATCTTTCGAGACGAATAGGGAGTTATTGCTATAGTTCATAAGTAGGAGAAAGAACAAGAATTGGTAGCACCGACCTTCAATGACCCCCAAAGGAAAAGCACATAGTTTAGTTGACCACTAGGCAGTCATCATTTATGGGCCATGTTGCACACAGAATCAACAGCTAAATGTCTCATTCAAAGAATGAGTGGTGTTTAGATGAGAGTAGATTTAGATATCAAAGGAACACTCACCTGTCGTTTACCCTTTAAAATAAGCACCTTTGTAGGTTTGGCAAAGGGCATGCCAAGACCTATTACGTCTGCTTCTGTTGTACTATCATCTAAGTTTCTGATGTGTACCACTTTTGATACCACAGGCTTATCTCGTTTTACCTGTACACACATGCAAATTAGAACATTAGAAGAATTACCATATGCACAATTACAAAATATATTTCAGAATTAAACAGCATATAGATCGTGGAATTTCGTTTTACACAAACCCATTATGCATATTGTAATGCATTAAAAAAAACTTTGGAATATCATTCATCATACATCAATTGTAAAAAAAATGTTAATTTTGTTGTACCAACATATGTGTAATTTTAAATTAAAATGATATTCTAATAGTAGATGGGTTTAATGATTGGTTAAATTTGAATACATTATGCGCAGCAAGTGGATTGTGATAATGAAAATCAAGCTGTCTTCTAGTTGAGTTGCTTTCTTTGGTATTCACCATTAATAGTCTTTTGGTTGACTGAACATTCACAATCTTTTTATTCTTTTATCATCAAGTTAACTAGCAGAAAAGCTTCATAAAGCAATCACTGAACTCCTCTGCACAATCTTTATAATACTGCTATTGCGCAACATGTTCTTTCTTAAGCTCTGTCTACACTATCAAACTAGTTTAACAAAAAAGTGTGATGTGCCTAGATATGGTAGTGATATGACATCATCGTGTCCATATATGGGCACATCACATTTTTTTTGCCACATAAAGTTTGATAATGTAGACAGAGCTTTATTCAACTAGTTAATATATTCCCTAAAGTATCTGCTATATTTGAAATTTATTATTATATTTTTAAAGAAAAATCAAATGTAATATTGAGAACTGAGCGAGTCAATTATTTTGTACTGTACCATTGCAAGCAGTTGATGCCATTTTAACATTTTCAAGTTAAACTTGGAAATTTACATTTTTTTTCGAAAATTCTGTGTCAAGACATACTTCTGGTTGTTAACCTTTTGAATGCAATGAATTGATGGCGTTGTGTTCAACTCTTTCAAAATTTATAAAGCTCGGCAGGCAATTACTAATTCAAACTTCATTTAGTTTTTATGAAGCTTGCATGGAAATCTAAAATATCATATTTTATTTAACCAATAATTTCAAGTTTTTATACATAAAAAAAGTGAAAACAAAAAATACAGTTTAAAATAAAAGAAATAGAATATTGAAAAAAAGGCACAAGCATGATTTAAAAACCAATATATTAGCTGTTACGTCAAATGCTCCCATCTCCTCTGTAGATAAGATGAAAATAGTATAAAAGCAAGATAAAACCAGTTACATGCAATAGGGGTGATGAAAGAAAGATGAGGGGGTAAAGTTGCATTACCTTCTTAGCATCATTGGCAATAGACGAGACACAGTCAGAGTGGTTTGATGGTGGTATGACGTTAGTAGTGACGCAATCGCTAGATGTCTGATTTAGGAGCTCATCAGACCCTCTCTGTGAGATGGAGAAAAAATACAAGGTGATGAGTGAAGTATAGAAAAACAAAAGAGGATGCGATATCCAAAGAGGTTGCCATAACAACTAAAAGAATCCAGCAGCAATTGTCATAACAATGATATAATGCTATAATAACCCTTGAAGATGTAGCAACTATTGAGCAACATATAGGAATGTCACTCAAAATAGTTTCTTCACCTAAAAAATGGTTATCAGAACACAAAACAAGGTTGCCATAACAACCAAAGAGGATTAATAAAGTTATGCCATAGCAACCACATGATATTAAGAATTTTCAGAGAAAATATAACAATAGGCAGAGTTCAAAGTATCCATGCTGTGAAATGATTTTAAATAACAAACAAGCTTAAAACATGCATTCTGTAAAAAATTAAAATAAATAGCATAACATACAATTTAAAGATGTTGTTAATTTGACAAGATTTTAAACCCTCTCTATACAATAATATAAAACACAAAAAAATATCTAGCATTAATTATGACTTAAAGATTTAGGATGTTAGTCCATAGTTTATGTTAAAACCCCTTACAGCAGTGTTAACTAGGTGAGGTCAAATGGGGGTTGTGACATACTAGTTACTACCATTTAGTTCTCAGGGTTACTTGTAATGACAAGGTCAAAGGTCATTAACCTTGTTCAATTATTTATTTCACATGTCTGGAATTCTCTGCATAAAAAATGAACTCCACTCCCAAAATTATAAGAAAGGCCTAGTTTTTTATGTTTGATCATAATAAAATAGTGAACAATGTAGTCAAAAAGCATGATTGTGGTTTAGATTTAAATGTCGTCAGGTGATTGACGGCTACTGCTTCATTAGTTATCAAACCTTACAGTTTTACTTTTAACTAAATTTAAAATAGAAAACTAAACTACTTTGCGAGTAGGTTATGTATTGTTCTTTTGCATTCCTTGTTCACTACTTTTCAAAGTGAAATTCAACCCTAACTGCAGCATTCAGTAACATCATTATATCCGCTTAGTACGTTCAGACACAGTAGAGTAAAGCGTGCATTTACAACATATTTAAGTCGATTTATATCCTTTCATATTATATCCGACGTGAGTAATCATGTGTTTGGTTAACCACGATCTTCAATGACATTATATAAAATGCCAATGTACCTCCAAAATGAGGTATGTTATATAATGTACTGTACCTCACTCACACATTTGAATGCCTAACAAATTAAACTGATCGAATAACTGACATTTAAATAAATAAAGGGCAGCGCTTGTAAACATAACTTGTCATGTGACCAACAGCCGTATAATAAAATATAAATTAAAATTTTCAGAAAAGTGATAAAATTTAATCAAACCGCTTTTATTTTAATTTGTTGGTTATTGTATTGATAAAAGATAATCGCAAGTAAGAATTCCTCATGTTTTGGAAAGAGATTTATTAGCAATTGCTAGTCGTAAGCAATTACAGTAATATTAGAATTGGAAATTTAGTTTCTGCCAAAAGCCGCTTTTGATGGATAGTCAACTAATTTGAATTTCTCCATCAAAGGACAGATTATGAATGTGTTAATTACACCCTGTGGAACTCATTTTATACCAACAGAGGTTAGTTGTTATAATAACAATATATGTAAATAACAATTAAGATCTAATTAACAATTCAACTGCTATACTTGTGTACTTTGCTGTACTGCTATTGTACTTTCATCAATATTAGGTTACACTCATTAAAAAGAAATTAGTAGACCCAATGTCACTATCTCCATGTTTTCAATATCAATTTCAATATCTTTTTTGTAGGTTTATTATATTTTCAACAACAACAATCTTGATTAAATAAAAATTAACAATCATTCAAATTTACTGCCAGTAAATATCAATACGAAAGAGAAAATAGAATAAACATTTTGGTTATTCACAAAGGAAAAATCATTATTGAGAAGAAACAAAATAATAACAAAATATGGTATTGAATCTTATATTCAACTCGCTACTAGCTGTACTTTATTTAGGCCTACCATCAAATAAAAAAAACAAAATTTTCAAATATTGAATACGAAACTCAAAACTTTTACAAATTTTTTTTAAAACAAACAGAAAAAAGTTTCTTTAGAATTTGTTATTGTAATAGTTCAGTTGTTGAATTCAAAGGTTTTTCTTTTCACCTGTATAAACAGTGGGAAACCACAATAGAAAGTTTTAAGAAAAATCCTTAAGGCCATTCAAACACTCAATGTTACTGTCCTCAAAGAACAGTGAAGGGCCTAACGCAAGCCTTTATGTTACTCTCCTCAAAGACTAGTGAAGGGCCCAACGCAAGCCTTCATGTTACTCTCCTCAAAGACTAGTGAAGGGCCTAACGCAAGCCTTCATGTCACTCACAAAGAACACTGCTGAAAGTCCTAACGCAAGCCTTCACACTGCCTTATGATAATTATAACAAAACAAAGACAAAAATAAATGTAATAATTTCAATCAAAAATCTAGTTTGGATATAATAATTTCTAAATAGTTTTTCAGAATTTAAGAATTTTTAGAGAACTAGTCTAACCAACAGCAAATCGTGAAAATAAAGAAACCTCATGCTTACTATTATTTATTAATAAATTCAAACAACTAAAACAGGTGGCATTAACTAAATGTCACAACTGAGATGATTGGTCAACTTGCACAATTCTAATTTACATAAAACTTTTGTACCAAATAAATATGTAGCAACTAGTATGTAATAAGCAGAGGGAGAGTATACAATGCTTAGGAAAGAGCATGGCTGATTTGAACAATTAAGAAGATACGGTCACTGTTATTTAAGTATACTAAATTAAATTCTTACCAAACTCCGTTTTCTTGACATCTGATGCGATAGCTGTAATGCAGATTGCGGTGGTAGGCTATTACTAGCGATAGCGTAAACTGGTTGACCCATCCCCATAGGATCCGTTACGAGAAACATGATGGGTAAGCAGTAGGAAATGTGATGGGGCCTGGTTACAGTTGAGCACACGTAACCAGAGTGTATGTAAGGAAACAACAAGCCCGCTCCTTGTGGCTTACTTAAACAATGCTTGTCTAGGCAATCAGAGATTTCTATGCTGTCACTCCTCACACAAAAGGCTTACTTTGCCATCTTTTCATAAGAAAATCAATGAGGCGTAAAGAACAGTGGAGCGCAAAGCAATGTGGGTGCAATAAGAACACTATGAATGCAAAGTCAATACACTGCAATGAACACAACCTTTTGGGAATAAACGCTAAATTAGTCCATTTTGCAGAGCTTTCATTATATTGCATTATGGGTCAAAATATGAATAAAATATGAATTGCTTTTCTGGCTTTTGATTCTATAACATAAATATCAGCTTGGCAATATATGGTATATCGATAGCTATTAGCGCGTATATTTTCACACGACGCTATGAGACAATCCGGTAGCGAGTGGCTCAACAATACTACGATATTTGGCCAATTAGCTCGCAATTATAACACAAACATGAATTCCCGTGTGACGTTTGATGCGGGTTTAAGTTGAAAATGTGTTGAAATATACTCGCAAAGCATTTCACAGTTGGACGACCTAGACTATCTTAGCTTTAATAATGCATTTTGCTATTCACTTTCTCAATACGTTGAATTAACAACTACAATAAAACGCGTAACGCACTCTATTAACAAATTCACATATAAAAGACTGAAATAGCTGGCAATTAGTTAGTTGGAAAATGCCTGGTTTAAGTCTTAAGTACTCGCAGTATTTCCCTCGGGAAGAGTTATGTCTACTTTGTTGCAAAAACAATACCTAATTAGTATGCATACTGATAAATATTTTTGAAAAAAAAAAACTATTTTTAGAATTTTAAATGGTGGTAGAAATATCCATAATGACCTCAAGTTGTTATAATTATCAAATATGGATATTTCTAAATGTAAAGTATTTGTTATAATTATTTATAGTATTAATTAGTAGAAATTCTGGTATTGTAAACTAACAGTGTATACAGGATAGGCTAGCTACATACAGTAAGGGTAGGTGTCAAAACATTACAGGTTTGATGACAATATAACAGTAGGCCTACATTCAGGAAGGTATTTTGAGTGGGTGCAAATTAAAAGCTGGGTGGAAAGAAGACATCAAAGGTGGTATTCCCACCTACCTCCACCTAGCACTATTACATCCATGTTACTATAACTAGAGTATTTACGTCATGTCCGATTGTTGTTATTCACTGTGTTCAATAGGAATGCGTTGGCATGTATACAACTCTTTAAATTATAAATCTAGATAAAATAATTAAACTATTAATGGCAGTAAACTGTAGACCTTGTCTAGCAAGTTATCAGATAAACCAAATAATTACCAATAAAATAACTCAATATTAATATGATGAGATAGCAATAAATAGACCAATCTGATATTAGCAAACAAATAATGAGTGGAATGGGGAGAATATTTCCATTAATGGCAACACCAGCCTTGCATTGCACACAATTCTAAAAATGTGTCCTTACAAACAAAAAAACTGAGAGTGCAATAGTATTCAAAATTCTAAAAGATAGGAGAAATAATGCATGAATATCAACCAATCAATAACAAGATACAATAGGTTTAAATGTTATAATAAATACTGTAATATAGGTATATTTGTCTTTGGTTTTTAATGTTTCATATAAAATATATATTGGATATTTTTTAAGTTTAAAATTTCTTTCATTCAAATCAAAATAACAAACATTTATGTCAAGTAACGCAGTAATAATATAGACTTCCTTCAGTACTTGAATGTGTAACAAAATATGCGACTAAGACTTGATGTATACTGGGCACTATAGAGTATGACATTGCCACGTTGTGGCTACAATTGCAATAGGCAAACATTAATTACTACTCTGCTTCTAGGGGGCTTTTGTAATGCAGATTATATTAAGCACAGTAAGTAAATATTACAGAATTGAAAGCATTCTTTGTACTACAATGTAATATTATAAGGGTAGCAAGGGAAACTGAACCTAACGTTACAAAATATTATCAGCATGTAATTTGATATAAAATGATCTTAATTAAAAGAATTCATAATTGGTGATATTTAATTATAACAATTTCTAATACTTAATTAAATAATTTATTTTAACATTTTTTATTTTCTACGGAAAGGTAGAATTTCAATATGACTTCTTCTTTTCATATGAATACCCAAGAATGATTCTTGTTAAACATGCACCATAATGCCATGTATGAACTCTACGATACAGTAGTTAATAAAAGCCACAAAAATTGGAATTGATTTTTATAAGCTTTGAGCTGCTGTAGCCTACTTGTATCTCAGGTTCAATTATCGTGGTAACATGAAGCGACTTCTCAACAATGCCTCACGGTTGCACACTCTGCGTACAATGCCTCACGGTTGCACATTCTGCGTACAATGTATTAATTTATCACATTTTTCTTGGAAATGCAAAAAGTATATAAATCACAAGATCAATGTGATTGTTGTAGATGTACACTTAATCACATTTCAGTGCCAAACAAACAAACAGTATGAATTTATAAACATCTACCGGTACTGTACAATTGTTGAGAAAAAACAGTTTTTATTGAAAAATCCCAAAAAGAACGTTTTTTTTCGCAACCAGTTTTGGTAGTTTGTTTTCAGTGACCATGTTGCAGGTTGATTTTTTCTGTTTAAATTAAAGAAACTACGTTATTCAAAATACTTTTTTAAAACCATACTCTGTTACTCAATTTAGATGGGCCTAAAAAAAGTAACATTTTGGATTCAAGGTCACTGACCATGTGCTCCATCATCAGCACATTAATGTAAGTTGATAACGAGTTAATGTAACAGCTTTCCATTATGTTTGTTAATATAGAGAGTAGCGTCTATTTGCTGATCTAATGTAATATTTATAAGGATTTCACGACTTTAATATGCTAGGTCATCTCACAATGCCGACTCAATCAACATTCTGAAATCTACCGACAACGTCTAATTAAACCATAATATTGTATCAAACCCACAAATGGTTTTAGGATGTTATATTCAAACACTGTGTTTGTACAATTAAGATGTTTATCAAATGGAGTTTGTCTTATCATGAATTTTAAATAAAACCTTTGCGGCATTTGGCAATAAAGAATTTTATGATGTTTGTGTATCTGTCATAAACATGGGACATAAGTCAAGAGCCATATGGATGTTCTAACATTAACATGATATTGCTGAGCATTAGGTGCTGTACCTTCAAAACACTAGTCTATCAAGCATTAGGTGCTGTACCTTCAAAACACTAGTCTATCAAGCATTAGGTGCTGTACCTTCAAAACACTAGTCTATCAAGCATGAGGTGCTGTACCTTCAAAACACTAGTCTATCAAGCACGAGGTGCTGTACCTTCAAAACACTAGTCTATCAAGCACGAGGTGCTGTACCTTCAAAACACTAGTCTATCAAGCACGAGGTGCTGTACCTTCAAAACACTAGTCTATCAAGCATGAGGTGCTGTACCTTCAAAACACTAGTCTATAAAGCATGAGGTGCTGTACCTTCAAAACACTAGTCTATCAAGCATGAGGTGCTGTACCTTCAAAACACTAGTCTATCAAGCATTAGGTGCTGTACCTTCAAAACACTAGTCTATCAAGCATTAGGTGCTGTACCTTCAAAACACTAGTCTATCAAGCATGAGGTGCTGTACCTTCAAAACACTAGTCTATCAAGCATGAGGTGCTGTACCTTCAAAACACTAGTCTATCAAGCATTAGGTGCTGTACCTTCAAAACACTAGTCTATCAAGCATGAGGTGCTGTACCTTCAAAACACTAGTCTATCAAGCATGAGGTGCTGTACCTTCAAAACACTAGTCTATCAAGCATGAGGTGCTGTACCTTCAAAACACTAGTCTATCAAGCATTAGGTGCTGTACCTTCAAAACACTAGTCTATCAAGCATTAGGTGCTGTACCTTCAAAACACTAGTCTATCAAGCATTAGGTGCTGTACCTTCAAAACACTAGTCTATCAAGCATGAGGTGCTGTACCTTCAAAACACTAGTCTATCAAGCATGAGGTGCTGTACCTTCAAAACACTAGTCTATCAAGCATTAGGTGCTGTACCTTCAAAACACTAGTCTATCAAGAATGAGGTGCTGTACCTTCAAAACACTAGTCTATCAAGCACGAGGTGCTGTACCTTCAAAACACTAGTCTATCAAGCATTAGGTGCTGTACCTTCAAAACACTAGTCTATCAAGCATTAGGTGCTGTACCTTCAAAACACTAGTCTATCAAGCATGAGGTGCTGTACCTTCAAAACACTAGTCTATCAAGCATGAGGTGCTGTACCTTCAAAACACTAGTCTATCAAGCATTAGGTGCTGTACCTTCAAAACACTAGTCTATCAAGCATTAGGTGCTGTACCTTCAAAACACTAGTCTATCAAGCATGAGGTGCTGTACCTTCAAAACACTAGTCTATCAAGCATGAGGTGCTGTACCTTCAAAACACTAGTCTATCAAGCATGAGGTGCTGTACCTTCAAAACACTAGTCTATCAAGCATGAGGTGCTGTACCTTCAAAACACTAGTCTATCAAGCATTAGGTGCTGTACCTTCAAAACACTAGTCTATCAAGCATGAGGTGCTGTACCTTCAAAACACTAGTCTATCAAGCATGAGGTGCTGTACCTTCAAAACACTAGTCTATCAAGCATGAGGTGCTGTACCTTCAAAACACTAGTCTATCAAGCATTAGGTGCTGTACCTTCAAAACACTAGTCTATCAAGCACGAGGTGCTGTACCTTCAAAACACTAGTCTATCAAGCATGAGGTGGGTCATTCCATCTCAGTTCACCCAAAAAAAATGGAATTTTAAACCCTACCTCTTCCAATTTTGATGAAATTTGGTATATGGGTGATTCATAGCAATTAAAGCCAAAATTTCAAATTTTAACTTTATCGGACCAACGGTTTTCGAGATATCGCAATTTCAATTTTCGGTTTTTACGCAAAAAAGCGCGCGGCCGCCACGTTTCAAAGAGCTGTATCTCGGGAACTATAGGTTCGATTTTAAAAACAAAGGTATTTTTGTAAAGGGGAGACCATAAGGAACCTAAATATACTAATTGTGTGTGTTTTATGTTAATTTTAAGTTGAATAAAACTTTGACATATATTTTGACCTTGAAATTGACCCCGTGGAACACGCCCGATTTGTTGGTGACTATCACAAAAAATGTAGCCCTACGTGTCAACTACAACATATAAAAAAATTGGAGGGGTTTTTTTTCTTTGTTTCCATGAAATTACAATTTGAAGTTGACATACCTCTTCCTTTATAGTGTATTTTTGGTGTTGTTATACTTATACACAGTGTGAACACTAACTGTTAAGGTGTCTTATTGTTACGCTTTCTCATCAGGCCCACTTAAACAGTAGATATATTTTGATATGAGAAATACTGGGTAACTCGCATACTTTTCAAATCAATTTTGACACATAGTTTAGTGTCCTTACTATGTTATTATGCACATTAACATATGCATAATAAGTGATTGCAGAGAACATACAACAGTTACTGTATATGCCTTTTTAAAGGTTGTCATCCCCTATATAAAAACAAAACTACCAACCATGAAAAAAGTTCATTATTTCACAGATGGATGTGGCGGCCAATACAAAAACAAATATAACTTTATTAACCTTTGCCACCACCAGGAAGATTTTGGTTTAGACGCCGAGTGGAATTTTTTCGCTACATCACATGGCAAGAGTGCGTGTGATGGCATAGGTGGAACAGTTAAGAGGCTTGTCACTAAGAGAAGCTTACAGCGTTTGACTGAATGTCATATTATCACATCTCTCAGTATGTTCGACTACTGTGTAATTTTTTATTTTTATTATATGTCTTTAGGCAATGTGGCCAAGGATTATCAATAGTGAATTAATCACTGTCCTATCAGATAGGTGGTAATCCCCCTGATACAGGGGCTATTGTGTGAACCAGTTCACCGGGGTAACCCCCTACTCTTTTTCGAATAATGAACTGGGTTCTTTAAAGTACACACATGTTATAACTGGACTGGACCTACGGTTTATAGTCCTTATCCGAGAAGACTTGTTCCACCACCAGAACGGAGCGAGTCGGCCTCGAACCCTTGCCGATGTTGTTGTTGGCTCTTTTAGGTACGGTAAACGGCGCCCCTGCCTTAACCGCTCGGCCATATGACTCGCTCATATGGACATTCCAGGCATCAACTTTTTTCATGTGGGAATAGATGAGGTATCTACTGTGGAAAAAGAAATAAAGCCGAGATTCAACCTCGCCCAGACCATCAAGGGTACATTAGAATATCATCGCTTTGTTCCCGTTTCTCTGGCACAGATGCAGGTCTACAAACTTAGTACCCAGATAAACCCTCCGGATGTGGTAGTGATTCAAGAATCTTTCAGTGATGAAAATGAAATTGTTGCTGATACACAACCCACCATTATTAGACTTCAGAATTTTGTGTGCTGTAGTTATGATGGTGTCCCATGGATTGGTTTGGTGGTGGATGTCTCACTCTCAGAAGAGTTTGGGGATTTTCAAATTAAATTTATGCATCCTCATGGGTCAGCGAAAACCTTTTATTGGCCGTCCAAAGAAGACTGTTGTTGGATTCCTGAATCAAATGTACATTGTATTATAGCCTCTCCGTTTATAAAATCCTCTTCGACTAGGAATTACAGTATTTCCCAAAATGATCGCCACAACATTTCTAAATACTGTTTGAATTGTCCAGATGACAAGGAGTAAAGGCCAGACATAGACAATTGTAACATTATAATAATATTTAGTTTGTAAATAAAATTAATTTTGGAATACATCAAATTGACATTGAAGTAATGCATGGACAGACACCAAAAATACACTAAAAGGAAGAGGTATGTCAACTTCAAATTGTAATTTCATGGAAACAAAGAAAAAAAACCCCTCCAATTTTTTTATATGTTGTAGTTGACACGTAGGGCTACATTTTTCATGATAGTCACCAACAAAACGGGCGTGTTCCACGGGGTCAATTTCAAGGTCAAAATATATGTCAAAGTTTTATTCAACTTAAAATTAACATAAAACACACACAATTAGTATATTTAGATTCCTTATGGTCTCCCCTTTACAAAAATACCTTTGCTTTTAAAATCGAACCTATAGTTCCCGAGATACAGCTCTTTGAAACGTGGCGGACGCGCCCTTTTTTGCGTAAAAACCGAAAAGTGAAATTGCGATATCTTAAAAACCGTTGGTCCGATAAAGTTAAAATTTGATATTTTGGCTTTAATTGCTATGAATCACCCATATACCAAATTTCATCAAAATTGGAAGAGGTAGGGTTTAACTCATTGGGTGATCTGAGATGGAATGACCCAGGTGCTGTACCTTCAAAACACTAGTCTATCAAGCATGAGGTGCTGTACCTTCAAAACACTAGTCTATCAAGCATTAGGTGCTGTACCTTCAAAACACTAGTCTATCAAGCATTAGGTGCTGTACCTTCAAAACACTAGTCTATCAAGCATTAGGTGCTGTACCTTCAAAACACTAGTCTATCAAGCATTAGGTGCTGTACCTTCAAAACACTAGTCTATAAAGCATTAGGTGCTGTACCTTCAAAACACTAGTCTATCAAGCATTAGGTGCTGTACCTTCAAAACACTAGTCTATCAAGCATTAGGTGCTGTACCTTCAAAACACTAGTCTATCAAGAATGAGGTGCTGTACCTTCAAAACACTAGTCTATCAAGCACGAGGTGCTGTACCTTCAAAACACTAGTCTATCAAGCATTAGGTGCTGTACCTTCAAAACACTAGTCTATCAAGCATTAGGTGCTGTACCTTCAAAACACTAGTCTATCAAGCATTAGGTGCTGTACCTTCAAAACACTAGTCTATCAAGCATTAGGTGCTGTACCTTCAAAACACTAGTCTATCAAGCACGAGGTGCTGTACCTTCAAAACACTAGTCTATAAAGAATGAGGTGCTGTACCTTCAAAACACTAGTCTATCAAGCATTAGGTGCTGTACCTTCAAAACACTAGTCTATCAAGCACGAGGTGCTGTACCTTCAAAACACTAGTCTATCAAGAATGAGGTGCTGTACCTTCAAAACACTAGTCTATCAAGAATGAGGTGCTGTACCTTCAAAACACTAGTCTATCAAGCATTAGGTGCTGTACCTTCAAAACACTAGTCTATCAAGCATTAGGTGCTGTACCTTCAAAACACTAGTCTATCAAGCACGAGGTGCTGTACCTTCAAAACACTAGTCTATCAAGCATGAGGTGCTGTACCTTCAAAACACTAGTCTATCAAGCATGAGGTGCTGTACCTTCAAAACACTAGTCTATCAAGCATGAGGTGCTGTACCTTCAAAACACTAGTCTATCAAGCACGAGGTGCTGTACCTTCAAAACACTAGTCTATCAAGCATTAGGTGCTGTACCTTCAAAACACTAGTCTATCAAGCATGAGGTGCTGTACCTTCAAAACACTAGTCTATCAAGCATTAGGTGCTGTACCTTCAAAACACTAGTCTATCAAGCATTAGGTGCTGTACCTTCAAAACACTAGTCTATCAAGCATGAGGTGCTGTACCTTCAAAACACTAGTCTATCAAGCACGAGGTGCTGTACCTTCAAAACACTAGTCTATCAAGCATTAGGTGCTGTACCTTCAAAACACTAGTCTATCAAGCATGAGGTGCTGTACCTTCAAAACACTAGTCTATCAAGCATTAGGTGCTGTACCTTCAAAACACTAGTCTATCAAGCATGAGGTGCTGTACCTTCAAAACACTAGTCTATCAAGCATGAGGTGCTGTACCTTCAAAACACTAGTCTATCAAGCACGAGGTGCTGTACCTTCAAAACACTAGTCTATCAAGCATTAGGTGCTGTACCTTCAAAACACTAGTCTATCAAGCATGAGGTGCTGTACCTTCAAAACACTAGTCTATAAAGCATGAGGTGCTGTACCTTCAAAACACTAGTCTATCAAGCATGAGGTGCTGTACCTTCAAAACACTAGTCTATCAAGCATGAGGTGCTGTACCTTCAAAACACTAGTCTATCAAGCATGAGGTGCTGTACCTTCAAAACACTAGTCTATAAAGCATGAGGTGCTGTACCTTCAAAACACTAGTCTATCAAGCATGAGGTGCTGTACCTTCAAAACACTAGTCTATCAAGCATTAGGTGCTGTACCTTCAAAACACTAGTCTATAAAGCATGAGGTGCTGTACCTTCAAAACACTAGTCTATCAAGCATGAGGTGCTGTACCTTCAAAACACTAGTCTATCAAGCATGAGGTGCTGTACCTTCAAAACACTAGTCTATCAAGCATGAGGTGCTGTACCTTCAAAACACTAGTCTATCAAGCATGAGGTGCTGTACCTTCAAAACACTAGTCTATCAAGCATTAGGTGCTGTACCTTCAAAACACTAGTCTATCAAGCATGAGGTGCTGTACCTTCAAAACACTAGTCTATCAAGCACGAGGTGCTGTACCTTCAAAACACTAGTCTATCAAGCATGAGGTGCTGTACCTTCAAAACACTAGTCTATCAAGCATGAGGTGCTGTACCTTCAAAACACTAGTCTATCAAGCATTAGGTGCTGTACCTTCAAAACACTAGTCTATCAAGCATGAGGTGCTGTACCTTCAAAACACTAGTCTATCAAGCATGAGGTGCTGTACCTTCAAAACACTAGTCTATCAAGCATGAGGTGCTGTACCTTCAAAACACTAGTCTATCAAGCACGAGGTGCTGTACCTTCAAAACACTAGTCTATAAAGCATGAGGTGCTGTACCTTCAAAACACTAGTCTATCAAGAATGAGGTGCTGTACCTTCAAAACACTAGTCTATCAAGCATGAGGTGCTGTACCTTCAAAACACTAGTCTATAAAGCATGAGGTGCTGTACCTTCAAAACACTAGTCTATAAAGCATGAGCTACCTTTAAAACACTAGTCTATAAAGCATGAGCTACCTTTAATTTTAAACATGCAATGCACTCGTAGTTTGGAATAAAAACACACTGTCAATTTCATACTGTCTATTTATAGATTTCATACAAATATTAGATACCATTATTAAAAAAGGAATAATAAACACGGTAAAGAATTTCATTTTTAGGAACACAATTTTACACCTTTATTACAATGCAGTTGAATTTTTCAGCAAGTACAAGCGCACCAAAAATAATTTGACCAATCTCAATGCAATGGCTCATTCAAACTGTTGCTTGTGATTGGTCAAATGCATTGTGTCTATACGCCATTGCAAAACCAAACTTAATACGAAAAAACTACAGATACATGACAAAAAAACATTCCAATCAAGTTATTACAGTTGTTTATTATTATTACTATGAAATTAGTCACCATTTCAATGTGGACTTTTTAGGATAATGAAATTACTGCTGTGCTATTGTGTTACTGCAATAATTCTATTTCATTTTCATTCAAATCATGAGACATATAATTTAAGAGGAAATTGGTGGTTGTCTTGTGATTCTGTGGAAGATTACAGTTCAACAGTATCATGTGAATTGTACGGTATTATACACAGGATTACTGTTATTTTGAGGTAAACTCCAATTTGAAAACTAGAATTATTCATGTATTTATGACATTTTGATGATTTCAATGAAGTAATTTCATCATGGTGTAATTTAGAAATTAATTCCATCACGTTGACAAATTTAATTCACAGTTTAAATCTAGTGTATGGTTCATTTTCCCCAGACTCAATTTATATTAAGTCATTAAACTTAATTACATATTAATAGACATTAGCATAAAGATTACAACTAACTCAATTAACAAACTGTGCAATTATAATCATACTGGTATGATATGTCCCAATCAACTGACATATTTGTAACTGTACTTTGTCTTTTATTGAGACGCTCTTGTTTCTATAGGGGTCCTCTGCAAGAGTGGAATTGTGGCTTGGTGGTTATGATGCTTGGCTACCACTCCAACCAAGGGTCCTGGGTTCAAGTCCCGTCACATGTCAGGATTTTTTCTAAGGACAAAATTACAACTCCACTCCCAAAGACTTGTAATAACACTTTCGTTTATGTAGAGCATCTTATGTATATGTTTGTCTTGTGAACCTCTGAGGGTCCCTAATAATCAGCAATTACTGGATGGATCACCCTCATTAAAATATGGTAAAAAAAAAAAAAAAAAAAAAATCTGACTTGATATTAAGTAGTCCCTATGATTTGTGAATATTGACTAGTAGTACCGTATTTTCCGGAGTATAGGTGGACCCCAAGTATAAGTCGACCCCCAACTTTGCCCTAAAATATCGTTGATTTTGGTATGACCTGAATATAAGTCGACCCCCAAAATCAGCTAATAACACAACTTACTTTAAAGTTCAAAGAGGGCTAGAAATGTATGAAATGCGGTTGTTTGTTTATATTATTAAAGTGTAATCAATAATATTTATAAGACAATCTATTATTATTATTTATGTAAACCACAACGACTTCGCCATCGTCTTCACTAGCCTATAATAAATGACAGCGATGTAGCGTTACTTGCCATCAGCAATGTTTTTTCGCGTCACTCGAATAAATTTAAACAAGTTTTCCGTTAGGAGGCTTATTAAATTGTACAGGCGAGTAGTTGTAAATCGCGTTATCTGTAAATGTACACGCGTCCGACTAAGGAGAATTTATTTTATGAATAGACATGCGCAGTAATTGTAATTACAAACAAACAAACTGCGCATGTGTATAGATGAAAATATCGCGCAATAACAAACATGCTGCATGGACATTCCGACGTCGTGTAGTTCGTTTGTGGTGTGTGTTACGATGTTTTCGCGAGTGAATAAGAAGCATATAAAACAAAAACTATTTATTCTTAATTACCTTAAAAGCGTAATATTAACATCAAAATGAGTCTTTGTGATATATTAATATTTTATTGACCAGTACTTGTTGGAGTTGTATTATTTTGTACAATGTAGGTAGGCCTATTAAATTGAAAACTTCTGTGAGTGATTGATGATAGGCCACTGACCTTGCTAGGCCTTGACAGCTGACAGCTTTTGAACAAATTTTTTCGGCTTGATTTTTTTCAAAAATCGCATGGTCGGAGTATAAGTGGACCCCCCGATTTTGCAATTAAAATTTTCCCACAAAGTCTCGACCTATACTCCGGAAAATACGGTACACCATTATCTAATAATATAGCTCTAAAAACATACTTATTATACAGTGATCAAGAAACATAAAACTGTGTTTAGAAAATGGCAGAACACTACTATAAGCTCAAAAGCTTGTTTCTAAAGGTTCCTCCAGCAACACTGTAGATTGTCACATGATTTTTGTGTGAATATTAATATTAAATGCATGTCACGTCTTGTGAGGCTCACACTATATTTTTACCCAATCTCAAGCTTTCATGCCACACACCTAAAATCTGACACTTTAAAAAAATCTCACTATTTCATTAAACCAATAATTTTCACTAAAAAGAACTTAATTGTATCATGCCTAGAACAACTGATCCTAGGCCCTTAATTGTATTGTCTATCATGCCTAGAACTGATCCTAGGCCACAACAAGCAAAGCAACATAACATCAACTTATTTTACGTTTCGTTCTATTCTACCCAATTTTATTGATACTTCTTTTTAGGGGTTGGAGATTTATAGTGGGGTTAAAATTGGTAAACCTAAAGCCAGCAGCAACCTCTAAGTTGACATGTATGTTTGGCTCACCATTTTATTTAATCACACTCTGAAATATATACTGTCATTACCTATGCAATATCAACGAAGCAAATATGATGCTTATACAGTATTGGTAAATTTGCTGGTTGAATTGGGTCAGAAAACAATCATTTGAATAGTTTAATAAAACAGACATCTCATATTACTAGTCACAATCAATTCAAACCAGGAATCTACACAAACCTTTTATTTTAGTTTGTTTCATTTGAATTTTCCCATGAACACGTTGTTTGTTTTGCTTTACACTATTACAGCCTTCTATGTCTGAATCTAACAATATAAACAAGCTAAACCTTAATGTATTGAAAATATGATATCCTAAGATGTGTACAGTAGTGTAGGTGTATATTGGGATAGAGTATTATGTACCTATGTATGGATTATAACGCTTAATGTAGAACCAACATTAGGGTTAGGTCACTCAACTACATACTATTCATTTATTTCCTTTATATCGGATCGTACATTCATACATATAAAAAACAAAAAAGGAGAAACAAATTCACCAGGAAATTAACAATAGCATCTCCCACAAAAACAACCTAAAATATCTATTTACACAATGCTGATGCAGGTTGGATTGTAAATAGGAAAACCAACTCTCATATTATTTACTGAATTTATAAATTGGTAAAACATGGCTTTTTTAAGCAGAAGAGGCACTAACAAACATGGTTGATACAAATGTCAATTGAGAACAAACTTCAAGCAAAAGAGACAATCATCCCTCAACCCTCTCACAATCATTCCTCAACAAAACACTACTACTTTTACTCCCTTCCCACCTCACTCCAACCAACCAACCAAATAAAACAAACCACCTTCCATACCCTGCCATTACACCATATGTCACTGATAGCACCAATAATTGTGTTAATTAGACATCAATTAGTACAATCAAAACATCCCTTTGTTTATATAACTAGTACAGAACAGTTGTCAGTCTGCTAATTAACTAATGATAAAATTGATAGTTAATTGATTGATTTTGTATTCAATAAACAAAACTATATCCTGAAATAAGTGTAGTGAGGTGATAAAATATTGATTCCTAATAAAAATGCTCTGAAAGCAAACAACAAAAACGTGACAATGAGTGCAGAGTGTTAACAACTTGATGGGTATATGTTGTGACTGCTAACAGATGATGGCATAGCAAATGAGTGCAGAGTGTTAACAACTTGATGGGTATGTTGTGACTGCTAACAGATGATGGCATAGCAAATGAGTGCAGAGTGTTAACAACTTGATGGGTATGTTGTGACTGCTAACAGATGATGGCATAAGAAATACTACAGTTCAATTAAGCTGCTAGTGCTAGTCTACAATTATAAACTGACAACAAAAGGGTGTAGACAGAATTTTAAAAAATGCTTGGATTTAGATCCTGGATGCAAAAATAAATCATTAAAGTTTTGTTTGACCAATAATAAGTGACAGATCATTCAAACTATCTTGTGACAAAAGTTGCTAAAAACTACAAAAAACATTTAAATTACATCAGTACAGAAGCTGTTGGCCTCTTTGGTCACTCCTTGGCGCAATCTAGCTATTTTTTGTCTTGTTTGTATAAATGTGTTTGTCGAAATCAATAAAATTAAATTAAAATTTAAGTGAACTTATACTTTAATACCCTTGTGATCTTGTAACCACCAGTAACTCATAAACAATTAGCATGATAAAAAACCTGTTGTTAATGAATGTAGCTCTAGCATGAATTTACTGCCATGAATATTCATACAACTTTACAATAATACTAATCATCATTTTATTGTATTTGATAAATATATCCTTGTTATTGTTATTAATAAGTAAAAGCCACTGGGAGAGCCAATGATGAAAGAATAAAATACTAATTATTATCTTGTAAATCAATAAAGAAAATATGAAATTGTCGCATAGAGTTATAAAAAGGCGTTGATTATAATAAGAATGGAAGTGAGGGGTATTGATGCATGCTTAATAATACATTGTAAGCTATGATCCAACCTACGTTAATCAATACAACTAGGCAAATTTAATTGTTACAATAATATTTTCATTTTGCAACCAGGACAATAGCAGTTGGGGGCAGGCTTCACATGTAACATACCATCATATAAAATAATCATTTTCGTAAAGGAGTCAAATGTTACTAAAAAATAGTAAGATTGGGAAAGTAAAGAAAAGGAATATCATTTTAAATTAATTTGAGTCAATAATATTAATTTTTACATATCTATCATTATAGATATGTTGTGGTGGTTAACATGCTTGCCTTCCACAAATCCATGAGATTGACTTGGTGTCAGGGTAGTAAACTCACAACTCCTTCTTTCTACTCCACTCTCTAAGCTTAAATTAAGATTCATATAATACAATACAGTATCTATCATGCAATTGGCAAGTTTCTCGCTGTTGTAGATAAATTTAAAAAAATTTTTTAATATTTAAATATAAAACACAACAGTAAATTATACATGTTTGTTATACTTGTAAATTTCACACACTTTGTGCTTGACCGCTTGTGTGTTTGACCCATTGTGCTTGACCCTTTGTGTTCGACCCTTTGTGTTTGACCCCTTGTCTGTTTGACCAATTATGTGTTTGACCCCTTGTGTGTTTGACCCATTGTGTACTAGACCCTTGTTTGATATCCTTGGGTCAAGATATTGAAACAGTACTACTGTACTCATCCTTATTGATTTCTTTCCTTTCTAACATAAATTTAAATTCAACGACATTTCTTTCAAAATAACATGTTGAACAATTATGGGTGCCTAGTTTATTATCGCATCAATTATAGACACCAGTACTTAGCCGTTATTTACTTTCTTTAAGCAGATTCTGTTTGGAGACAGGGGTACTATTTAGTTAGCCCACATAGCTTTACCTTCAGTAAACACTTCAAACAATTGCACTTGAATTCACAATGTGTACCTGTTGAAAAGGCCTAGCCATCAATTAAAAGTACACCTGGTTGCCAAGTGATACAGAAACTAAGCTAAGGAACTTAATACTAAATAAAGAAAATAAAACAGAATGCATGATGAGAAAGCAGAATATTCTGTCTACAGCAGCAATACTTGAGTACTATACAGCTGTCAACAAATAATGATATGCATCGTAGGTAGCAGTAGTAGTATAGTATGTAATCCTGACAACTCAATAGTACTGTTGTACCAGGGTTCACAATAATCATATAATAATATATCTTAATGGCTACTTACATCAGACATGATTAGAAGCTGGAAGAAAACAGTTAATAGAGATGAAAATAAAAGAAGTACTTAATACAGCTAGATGACAGTAGACTGACTTAGAAGGGTGAATACTAAAACAGACTGATCTAGCTTCACATCAGTTAAGCCCAACAGTGAGATTGAATAGCAAACATATTGATTCATTGATTTTTACCTTTGTTCCCGAGCCATTCATGTCCGTGGTAGTGATCCTGTGGGGTAGAGAGAAAAAAACATATGGTTAGTTGTTAATTCAATAAGTAAAATGGATGACAATAGACAGTAGTTATATATGCAATGTAACAGCCGGTATAATTTGGAGCCATGTGTCGTTTACGGCTAATTTGCTACATCAATTTCAATATTGATTTTCAGTAACCAGCTTATTGACTCCTAAATTGAAATCAGAATTGAAACAAGTCAGTAATGCTTCATGTTTTACACCTCAATTATAAACATTTCCAGCAGACTGATCACAAATACACCTTTTGATTTTAAAAACAATTTGGTTGGCTCTAATTATGAATCAACTATGAACAAACAAACTTCCAAATATCCGGATATAAACTGTAGTTTTCAATTTAGCAATGTCAGAGTCAAGGGTCGTATTCACCAATCACACTTAAGTGAGATATTTTTCTAAAATATTAAGCATTTCACTTAACTCAATACATATTTAAGTATTTCCCTTTAATTGTATTCACTTAGATAGGAGATTTTTTTAATGTTTAAGGGAGAATGTTTCCCTTAGCCTCTTGTACTGTATGTGAGAATAGCAAATATGGCCACTGGATCCTAAGTGAATCAGGACTCACAAATGATAACTTATAGTGCTAAACTTAATCACTTCAGATGTTTATAAATTTACTTGTCTAAAGCACATTCACAAATTTTTATAAATGATTAATTAACAGATTATTATAACGGTTGTGGAAACACTTTTTAAATTCATTCAGTCAACACAAAATGACTTGGACCAAAATAGTAGCCTTGCAGAAACAAGAAAACTTTTCCTATTCTTTAAAATAAATTCTGAACCTTTGCTTATTTTGGGGTTTTTATATAGAGTCTATTGTTCACATAAAAATATCTTTTAGGGTTAAAAAGGAATTTAATAAAAGCAAACTACGTATTTCCCATTGTACATTCAAATGTATTCACTCTGTTTTCTTAGCAATGCATACAGTACCAAAGCACTTTTATAAAAACAAAAAACAATTCATAAAAGGTTAAGTTGAAAGAGTATAGAGCAAAAAAAAAGGAGAAAATGCAACTCAAATTATTATTCAAACCACAAACCCACATTTTCTAAAACATCAATTACTTTGCCTAGTCTTTCATATTTATTTCTTTTATTATTTCATACTTGTGTTAACCTGTTAACCACAAATTAAATCAACAGTCTAAGGGTTCGAGCCTCACTCGCTCCATGGTTCTGGCTGTAGAACGAGTCTTCTCGGATAAGGACTATAAACCGTAGGTCCAGTGTACACATCTGGCTCATGTGCACTTTAAAGAACCTAGTACATCTTTCGAGACGAGTAGGGGGTTGCCCTGGTGTACTGGTATACACACAGCCACTGTCACTCATCAAAGAGGGCCCCTTGATTGTCAGCATACGCTGTTTAGGGTCACCCTCTATAAATAAGGTGTAATAAAATAAAATAAAGTTGACAAGCAAAACTTATTTTGTTACTTAAACGCCATACAGTGACATTTATTACGCGGTGTGTAAACTCACGTTTGCTAGGACACGCGTATGTATCATTTTTAATCAATCATTCTCATAGTGAAGTCTAAGCAGTACACTACAGAGTCAGTAGTTTACCAAAACTTAAAGTAAACCAAGAGAAAGTTAGTATTAATGTTTCACCACTGTTACTGCATGCATACTGTTTTCACTTTGAAATAATACATTGGCAGTACAGGATTACTTTATTTCATTACATAATAATAACTAGTACAGTAATACCATAATACAGTACTATATTGTAATTAAATTATGTAAGCAATTATTGTGAATGTGAGAAGGGTAATAATATAACCTGGTTTTCACTAAATAGTTAAATCGAAGGCCAAACAAATACAGTATTGTTAAGCGTCAATCTCTGAATAAATTTTAGGGAGGTAGAGATCGATAACCCACTCACAACCCCTATTAAATCACTATTTAACAACTCTTTTAAAGATCATGAATTTTCAACTTCAAGAAAACCATAATAAAATCAAATGTTCCAGTACACTCTATAAAATCAAAAACACTTGCCTAAATCATTATTTAAAATTTACCATTTTTTTTCTATTTTCCTCTCCTCACTGCTTAATATTTCTTCTGCTTCATATCATAGCCATTTTATTAATTTTATCTATTTTTCTGTAAATAATTCAGCGTCTTCATTTGAATGCCTCGTAGGTCGTTTTATTAAATTATATCTTAGTATTGTTTGCATTTTTATTTTATTGATGAATAAAGATTGATTTGAGATAGTACAAACCAACTGCACAATAGAACACACAACAGATAAAAAAACTCTTAATATATAGTAATCTAAATTACTAAGAAAACAATAAAATACAATAAAATCTATGAAATATTGAATTTGATTAAATTAGAGAACGCTATTTATAATACTGTAGATAAATTGACAATAAATTTATTTTTAAATTCTAAAAATATATGTTACTGAAAACATACAGTATTAATAACAATATCCTTTCTACCACAAATACAGACTTATAATACACTCTATTTTATTTTGGCAAGAGCATATTTTTAATACTGTACATAAAATATTGGTTACTGTATACAATTGTATGTATTGTATGAGGCAATTCCTCCGGGTGATCACATTAACTTGACATACCATCAAATAGTACAATATGCAAAGTATAAACTTCTAGGCCTAACAACTTTTTAAATAAAATTAACAATTTCATTAATGACCTAGAAAAAAAATGTATAAATGATCATGGCGAGGGATTTGTAACGGACAGGAAATTAGAAATTAAAAGAGTTAGCAAGTTTAAATGAGGGAAGGATGTAAGTGCTGCTGATGACTGTGATTATTATGAAATACTTATTATCTGAAGAATACATATTTCACTGCTTATTTCAGTACTGTATGCTATTTAGTATGCTATTCATTTTCATCCGACTGCATGTGTTCCTATACTTGATAATATTAACTTAGATTTCAATGTATATAATAACCTCATAAAAATATTCCCTATTTGTATTCAATAATATTACAATAGCCTAAGCTTCTATAGTACAGCTGGAAGTTGGAAAATAAACCTCAAATATTGGCATGGTTACTGCATGCTTTACATTGATTCTATTTTATTTTTACTTCCAAGCTTTTTCTCAGTTTTGGATTCTTCCAGTATTTTTTTAGTGTTTTAAAAAATTTAAATATTGATACTGTACATATACAGTGGCGGATCTAGGATCTGATGAGGGGGTGGGGGGTGGCCACGAAAGTGGCAAACGAGGTGCGTAGCACCGAGCGGGGGAGGGATTGGGAGGGGGTGTCCCCCTCCCGAGGCTCCGAAAATTTTTGAAAAAATAGAAGCTTACACACTGTTTAATAGGTTAGAGAAACTGTTTCCATCACACTTTTATAACAAATATCACATAATGTAAATTTAAATAAATCCTTCCTAAATACTGTACGGATCGTTTTTGACGAACTAATAATAATCTTTGGTCAAAAAACTTTCAAACAAAATGAACATTTGGTAATGCGTTACTCCGAAAATGTCTCTATAGTGCATGTGTTGTGTACCGTGTTTTGGTGATCTGTTAACCTCAGAGATATATACCCTACAGCCGGGTGAATAACTCAATGTAATTTGGTATACAATGATTGCAGTAATCGCCGTGTCTATAACACAAATCAAAAAACAACAAATACGTCACATACTTTTTTTCGACCGTCCCGTGTACATACAAGACATTTTATGTTTATTTTATGCCTATAAAATAATAAAAGAACACCATGTTTCTCGTTTATTTTTTCGTTTATACTGCATACTATAATATTATACAAAAAACCTTCTTGCGCGAAAAAAAAGTTCCCGATATTACACTCTCAGGGGTGTAAATATACCACGCTAACGCTTGCACACGCGGACGTACCAGAGCGCACCAATGGAAAATGGTGTATTTTTGGAGAGTGATGACGTCGGTATTCACACGATGAGTGAACTAGACAACGTGACGCTGGTAGTTTTAGGAGTGCGTGTGTTTTGAAAATAAATCAGTTGTGGGTATTTTCCGAAGATTTTAAATCGCGTTTTCTTTTTAAACTCTTGAATTCATAATACAGTCAACTCTCCCAATACCGGACTCTCTGAAAACCAGAAACTCTCCCAATACCAGACTTTTTTTGAGGACCAAAAGGTCCCAAATTTATATTTACCATTAAAAACACATTCCGAATACCAGACTTTCCGGAAAACCAGACTTATTTGGCCGGCCCAAAGGTTTCCGGTATTGGGAGAGTTGACTGTAGTAATTGAACTCTTAGCTCTTTCACTGTGTAGGCCTATTTACACAACTATTAATGCTAACCCTAGCTCTAGGCCTAGTAGGGCCTAGCTAGGCCTAGGCTACCTCTTCTTAATTAAAAGATTAATCCACGACTAGCGACGGTCAATCGCCGGTAGGTTGCATCTTTTTTTCTTTTTTTTTGAGAATTAAGGGGGGGTGGCTAGACACCCTATTTACCCCCCTAGATTCGCCACTGATATATTTATTTATTACGAACTACTTACTCTACTAAACTACAGCATCGATACAAACAAATTATACAACGGGGGTGGACACAGGGTTTTGCTCTGACTACTTTCTTTGTTGGATTGGTCAACAAATTGATTAACCGATATCACTGTACTGACAGAAGATATCATTTCTGCAAAAACAGTAGAGTCCTTCAAAGAAAAATTGAGGGCCCTTTCTTAAGTACTACAGGGTCTATCTACCAAGTAACCAAGTAAGTAAGTAACCAAGTAAGTAACCAGTGGCGTTTATTGTTTCTCTGTCAGCAGTACCTACCAGTACCACTGACTGCACCCCGCACGCTGCAGTGCATGCCAGGAGGAGGGAAAATCCTTCAGCTAGGAATCAAAACAAACTGTGTCTTTAATTAGCACTATGACGTGTGTAATGATATTTATTGATAAAACACTAGAAAATATAACAATGCATTTGTAATGGTTTATAGAATTTAATAAAAATAGACTCAAAAGATTCCTGAATGTCTGTTTTTATAGGCCACCGTCTGTTTGACTGCGAGGCACGTAAACACACACATGCACTTACTGTGTGTACCTTTTCTGAGTGAGTCAGTCAGTCAGTCAAACAAATTTATGACAAATTGTATTTTACTAAAAATTCAACCGAAATAGACAAGTTTGAGTTTTGACATGACAAAAGAAGCCACTGATAAATATATAAAACATAAGGAAAATAAATTTAATGTTCTATTTACCCCTCCATTCCTTGAAATAGTGAAGAATGTCTACAGAATTACAGAAGATAGGCTTAGAAAATCTGCAGGTAGCTGTACAAAGCAAAATGGCGAAAAATTAGGAGTGGGCCCTCAACGTTAATTAATTGACCATCCATCTTTTTCGCGCGTTTTTATACTCGGTGTGTTGCGCAGCAATGGTATACACTATAGTAGAGCAGTTAATGACATGAGCTGTGCATTTTATTACCAAAGCATGAAACTTGGCACAAAGTTTCTTTGATGTATATAGATTCAAAATATCGGGGGGTGCCAAGTGTCCAACGTCCGGTATGGCGGCCATCTTGATTTCAAAATGGCCACCATAAAAACAAAAAATGTTCATATCTTGGCAACTATACACATTAGAGACTTAATTCTGGTCTCAAATTGTTCACAAACTATGTATTTCTATTTGCTCTAATGAAAAGTTTCGTCTAAAAATGACCGGAAATGACGTTTCTTACAGTTTGACCTTTGACCTTGTATTTGTATATCTCTGTAACTACTGGTCATTTTCAATCGATTTTGGTGTCATTTTGTTCAGAATAAATACATTTATATTTGTAGTAATGAAACATTTTCACATAAATTGACCGGAAATACAATTTATGACCTTTGACATTAATTTATTGATTTTTAATTATGTGAATATACTGTAGGTGGTTTTTGTTGGTCTAAAGTGCACCTAATTTTGAACTTTAACCTGATAGGCGTAATTATATTAAATGATTAATGGACTTAAATTGTATATAGTACATAAAATTGGTAAACATTGTGCTTGGTGGTACCATTAGTTCAATGATGTTGGCACCTTCTGATTCGCTAAAAGTTTTAATAGTTTGACAGAGGAAATAACATACATGTTATTGAATACCGTAAAACCTCGAAAAGGTGATAGTATGAGCTTCTTTTCGAGACAGACTGTATTTGATTGTCAAATGAATATAGTATGATGATCGTGTTTATATCAATATATTATTAATGACCTTACAAAGAACCCTTTCTATTTCAACAATTAAGCCACAGTTATTCTACAATTTATTGTTTTCCAAGTGGTAGGCCTATTTTGATTGCATCTTATTTTTGTATTCTTCCTCGGTTAATATGGTCCTAACCCTCCTTCTTTGTCTGTAGATGATCTTATACCCCATTCTTTGTCTGTGGATGGTCTTTACCCGCTTCTGTGTCTGTTGATGGTATTATTACACCCCTTTCTTTATGTGTGGATGGTCTTACACCCATTTCTTTGTCTGTAGATGGTCTTACACCCCTTCTTTGTCTGTGGATGGTCCTACACTCCCTTCTTTGTCTGTGGATGGTCCTACACCCCTTCTATTTCTGTGGATGGTCCTACACCCCCTTCTTTGTCTGTGGATAGTCTTATGCACCCTTCTTTGTCTGTGGATGGTCTTACACCCCTTTCTTTGTGGACGGTCTTATACCCCTTTCTTTGTCTATGGATGGTCTTATACCCCCTTCTGTGTCTGTTGATGGTATTACACCCCTTTCTTTGTCTGTTGATGGTATTAAACCCCTTTCTTTGTGTGTGGATGGTCTTACACCCCTGTCTTTGTCTGTAGATGGTCTTATAATCCCTTCTTTGTATGTGGATGGTCTTACACCCCTTCTTTGTCTGTGGGTGGTCTTACATCCCCTTCTTTGTCTGTGGATGGTCCGATGGTCCTACACCTCCTTTTTTGTCTGTGGATGGTCTTATACCCCTTCTTTGTCTGTAAGTGGTCCTATACCCCTTTCTTTGTCAGTGGACGGTTCTACACCCCCTTCTTTGTCTGTGGATGGTCTTACACCCTTTTCTTTTTCTGTGGACGGTCTTATACCCCCTTCTGTGCCTGTGGGTGATCTTATACCCCCTTATAACAACTTTATTTAAAAACGGATGCAACACTTGAATCACCATATTGGTGTTTTTCACAAGGCCGTTACTTACTACAAAACTATTTATACTATTACACAAGTTATCAATTACAGTACAAAAACAACAAAAAAAAAAAAAAAAAAAAAAAAAAAAAAAAAAAAGATTTCATGAAAAAATATAGAGTTTCAAGTATATTTTATCTTTGGTCATTTATCATTTTTTTAAATATATGTATATTAGGAGCTGTAATTGCATTTGAGTTTATAGCATTTAAACTATTCCATAGCTTTGCGCCAGAATACGAGAAACTTTTCTTTTTATACTCAGTGTTTGCCTTATGTAAACTTAGAATATCTTTTGATCTAGTATTATATGTTTGTTTGCGTTCATAGAATCTGTTTCTTAAGTAGGATGGTGTCAAGTTATTCATTATTTTATACATTGTGACTGCTTCGTTGTAATATTGTTTTTCTTCTAAATTAGGCCAATTTAAATCTTTGAGCGCCTGTGAGCTAGAGTCATACCTAGATGTATGTGTAATTATTTTAGCCGCTCTATTTTGGAGTACTTGGAGTTTATATTTGAGGGTTTGGTTACAACGACCCCATACTACATTGCAGTAGTCAAAATGGTGGGCTATGATAGATTTGTACATTAATGATTGAATATTTTGAGGGAAAATATTGCTGCATTTTTTTAGATAGTACAGACCTGATATTACTTTATTTTTCACCTGATCTATTTGTTTATGCCATTTTAAATTTTCATCGATAATAACACCTAAATGTTTACAGTTATTTACCTTTTCAAGTTTTGTACCGTCTATATTAATATTAATATCCATGTTAATCAATTTATTTAATTTTTGATGTGTTCCTAAAATCATATATTCAGTCTTTTTAATGTTTAGACTTAATTTGTTACTTGCTAACCATAGTTGTACATGTTTTAGATCAGTATTTACTTTGCTTATTATATCGTGTATGTCTTTAGATGCATAATATAACGCAGTGTCATCTGCGTACATGCTTACATTTACATGAGAAACTGAGTTAGGTAGATCATTAATATACATGATAAATAGAAGGGGCCCTAATATTGATCCCTGAGGGATTCCACAAACACTATTAGACTTTACCGAATCAACATTGTTAATATTAGTAATATGTGTACGATTTGTTAAATAATTTTCAAACCATTTGATAACATGATTAGCAAAATTAAAATTGTGTAGTTTTTTTATTAGTATCTGGTGATTAACAGTGTCGAAAGCTTTTTTGAGATCAAGCATTATTAGTCCTATGTATTTACCATTTTCAATACTGTCAATCCAATCTTCAGTTATATTTATTAATGCCGATGATGTCGAGTAATTTGGCCTAAATCCAGATTGTTGATTGTATAATTTAGGGTTGATTTGTGGATAGAGTTGGTCAAAGACAGCGCGTTCAATAATTTTTGATAAAATTGGTAGTACAGAAATTGGCCTGTAGTTAGATGGTTCACTTCGGTCGCCATTTTTAAAAATTGGGCATATTCGTGCATTTTTCCATTTACTTGGGAAGTCGCTGGTTCTTAGAGATAAATTAATTAAAAATGTAATGGGTTGTACAATTGAGTTGATTGCTAATTTTATTAGTTTAGCAGGAATTTCATCAGTTCCTGTAGCCTTTTTGTCAGATAATGATAAAATTTGTTTATATACATATTCCTCGTCAACAAGTGTGAAATTGATTTTGTCTTCACCTTGATTTGGGTATTCATAATTTACATGGTTATTTTCAAATTGAGGAATTTGTTTAGCTAGGTTAGGTCCTATGTTTGCAAAAAACTCATTTAAAGTATTAGCTATCTTGTAAGAATCTGTTTCAAGGCCATTTATTGTATTTATACTATTTATAACACTTTTTTTATTCTTAGATGGTACAATATATCTTATGTTTTTCCAGATTATTTTGGAATCTTTTGTATTTAATTGTTCAGAGAAATAATTTTTTTTTGATCTCCTGATATCGTAATTTACTTTGTTTTTTAATTCACGGTATTCGTTCCATAATTGAGGACAATTTTCTTTACTCGCTCTTTTTTTCATTGAGTCACGTTTTCGCATTTGTAATATTACATTTTTTGTGAGCCATGGACTATCTTTATTTCGAACCCGTTTTTTCTTTAAAGGTACATGTTTATTAACAATTTGTAAAAACTTGTCTTCAAAAAACTGCAGAGCGTCATTCACATTTGTATATGAAGTTATTTCATGCCAATTTACATTTAACATATCAATTTGTAGTTTTTCCTCATCAAGGTTATTATAGTTCCTTTTTGTTTTATATTTATGGTTATGTTTTGGTTTTTCTTCTTTACCAATGACAGCGTAAATAGCTGAATGATCACTACTTCCTGTGTTAAGTACACCCGAGGAAGAAATTCGGTTTGGAAAGGATGTATAAAAATGATCAATCAGAGTTTTACTTTGGTTTGTTATCCTTGTCGGTTCAGTTATAATTTGTGTTAGAAAATGGTTATTAGTTATATCCATTAATTTTTGTGTATAGCAAGTAGGGTTTTGTGAAAGTGTGTCACAATTGACATCTCCTATTATTATTATTTCTTTGTTTAGACATTCGTTTTCTTCTAAAATTTGTTCAAAAATATCTAAAAGTTGAATTTTTGAGTTTGGTGGGCGGTACCATGCTATTAAAATGATTGGTTTAGTTTTTGGTTTACAAAGTTCGATTACTACTATCTCAAGCTCCATTTTCATGAAATCATTTCTTAGTTTACAAGTAAAACATCCTCCTCTATTTACATAAACTGCAACCCCTCCCCCTTCCCTATTTCTGTCATTTCTTTGTCTGTTGATGGTATTACACCCCTTTCTTTGTCCGTTGATGGTATTACACCCTTTTTTTGTATGTGGATGGTCTTATACACCCCTTTCTTTGTGTATGGCTGGTCTTGCACTCCTTTAATTTGTCTGTGGATGGTCTTATACCCCTTCTTTGTCTGTAAGTGGTCCTATACCCCTTTCTTTGTCAGTGGTGGATGGTCTTACACCCCCCTTCTTTGTCTGTGGACGGTTCTACACCTCCTTCTTTGTCTGTGGATGGTCTTACACCCCTTTCTTTTTCTGTGGACGGTTTTATACCCCTTCTGTGCCTGTGGGTGATCTTATACCCCCTTCTTTGTCTGTTGATGGTATTACACCCCTTTCTTTGTCCGTTGATGGTATTACACCCCTTTTTTGTATGTGGATGGTCTTATACACCCCTTTGTGTATGGATGGTCTTGCACTCCTTTAATTTGTCTGTGGATTTTTATTTCTTTGTCTGTGGATGGTCTTATACCCCCTTCTTTGTCTGTGGATGGTCTTATATCCCCTTCTTTGTCTGTGGATGGTCTTCTCCCCTTCTTTGTCTGTGGATGGTCACACCCCTTCTTTGTCTGTGGATGGTCCTACACCCCTTATTTGTCTGTAAGTGGTCCTATACCCCTTTCTTTGTCAGTGGATGGTCTTGCACCCCCTTCTTTGTCTGTGGATGGTCCTACGCCCCCTTCTTTGTCTGTGGATGGTCCTATACCCCTTTTTTTGTCAGTGTATGGTCTTATACCCCCTTCTTTGTCTGTGGACGGTCCTACATCCCCTTCTTTGTCTGTAGATGGCCTTACACCCCTTTCTTTGTCTGTGGATGGTCTTATACCTCCTTCTTTTTGTGTGGATGGTCTTACACCCCCTTCTTTGTCTGTGGATGGTCTTACACCCCCTTTTTTGTCTGTGGATGGTCTTATTCCCTCTTCTTTGTATGTGGATGGTCTTACAATCCCTTCTTTGTCTGTGGATGGTCTTACACCCCCTTCTTTGTCTGTGGATGGTCTTACACCCCCTTCTTTGTCTGGTCCCACTACTTTGATTGATTAAATTAGACATTGTTTCTTGTATGATTAGGAAACCAAGACCTTTAAAGTGAAAGTCCACAGGTGGATGCCTAAACAGGTCTTGTACAGAACAGTATATTGTAGGTCCATGTCACTAATTTGAGGATTACTTGAATAATTATATTGAGATGTCTTTTACGAACTGATTTAGTTCGGATTTTGCTAAAAAATCAATGATTAGAGAAAATCGAGGAAAAGGATTCAGATGAAAGGTTTACAGCAAAGGCCCATTACCATAAAAATGGAGTACATTTTTTTAGATGCAACGAAAAAACGATTGACACATAACAGTTTAGCAAACATGTCGGCATAGATGAGCTCAGTGATCTGTCATACTTTATGCCTATCCTATCACATCAAAAGTTAAAAATTCAGAATAATAATTCCGTGTCATTTATTTCGGTAAAAAAATTAGGTGCATTTATACCAATTTAACCACATACAGTATGTTCACATAGTTAAAAGTTATAAATTGTATTTCCAGTCATTTTATGTGAAAATGTTTCATTACTACAAATATAAATGTCTTTATTCTGAACAAAATGACACCAAAATCGATTGAAAATAATCAGTAGTTACTGAGATATACAGATAAGAGGTCAAAGGTCAAACTGGAAGAAACGTCATTTCCGGTCATTTTTGGACGAAACTTTTCATTAGAGCAAATAGAAATATGTGGTTTGTGAACAATTTAACACCAGAATCAAGTCTCTACTGTTTATAGTTGCCAAGATATTAACACTTTTTGTTTTTATGGTGGCCATTTTGAAATCAAGATGGCCGCCATACCGGACGTTGGACACTTGGCACCCCCCGATATTTTGAATCTATATACATCAAAGAAACTTTGTGGAAAGTTTCATGCTTTGGTAATAAAGTGCACAACTTGGCTATTTTTATGGCGTTAACTGCTCTACTACTATAAAATCGGAGCAGCTATAGGAAGATAGACCAGGGAGAGATGTAAAATCTCCCTGGATAGACATACACTAAACTACGTATAACATTACATATACACAATAAATTATAATTATGCAATAATAATATGCCTCTTCCCACCCATATAATATTAATTTATAATCTATTGTTGTTACATATGCTTGTACTAGGCCTGGCCCTACATACATAAACAAGAGGTATAGTTACTCTGTTCCTTGAGTTTTTGGTGCGATTAAAAAAATAAATCAATAGAAACAGAAATTTGTTTAGACCTTTTTAAAATCTTCTTGCCAATTAACTATAACTGTGTTGACGTATGATTTGACGCGTCAGCTAATTTGTTGACGCTTTTCACCAGGGGAGAAAATTTAAAATGTAGCGATGTTGTGAAATTTGAAAACGTAATGAATTTTATTAGGGCAATTTTCAGATCTTCAAAGGAAGTAAAGAAGTTGATTGGAACGGACCATTTGGGAAATAAATATTATGAAGTTCCAGAAGATGCTAAAGTATTAGGTAATTAAGTAAGGCATATAAAGGCTATACAGACATCTACCTAGGCTAGGGTCAGGTAGCCAACGGCGTAGGAGGACTGGTCGGACCAAACTAACTAAAATGACTTCAGAGAGAGGGAGCGAGAGAGAGAGAGAGAGAGAAGAAGCGGCCTAGAATAAGAGGTGATAGGTGGCAGCAGACTGACTAGTTTATCTCTCACAAATAAAACTGACAGGTCATGTATGTTTTATGTTAAAACTTACCTATATATTTCAATACTTTCAATATTTTTTTTTTATTTTTCATATATATTTTACAGGTGAAAAGCTAAAAACTAGAAGGTTTGTGGAATCTAATATAAGTCATTATGAATATGAACCAGGAATGATACCATATGAATGGGAAGGTATTTATAGTATTCAACTCATTTCTATATGAGTAAATTTAGAATATTTTCACAAAGTAGTAAATAATCTAGTTTTATATAAGTTGTGATTATACACATTTTTTATGTATAAACTTTAGCATGGATGCGAGGAAATCGCAAATTGCCTCCAAGTGCCGAGGAGATCGCTGGTAGAGAACAACAAACAAAAAGTGTGCAACAAAAAGCAAAAGAACTGGAAGAAAATGAAAAACAGGTATTTTGAATCAAATACTTGCTGTCTTTGAATTACTGTATAACACAACACACAGATTTATTTATAAAAACCTTATCAATCCAGTAACAAATATTAAACCAACTCGATTGGGAATTTAAAATACCGTAAATGTTGATGTATGGTATTTGTTTTAATAGGCAGAATTTACTAACATTCAAACTGCTGAAGAAGTAACAACAGAATCGCATACTAAACCTGAAGGTAGGGGCAATTTAGCTTTTAAAGGCTGTAGCGAGAGGTTAAAAATAAACGAGGCAAAGATGCTTTAATATATGACGAACTGTGCTGGGGGATCTCATGCTGGCTATGGCCCTGCTTTTCAAAACAGCGATTAATATGCATAATTTGTAATTGTACTTTATATCACCCCTATTAAAACGTGTTGTTGTTCTAGGACATGCTTCTGCACCTGTATATAAAAAAATTGATGGTGAGAGTGATGCTGTCAGCACAGGCAATGAATTTCAACCAGCAGCTTGGAAACCTGGAAAGAAGTGACCAGAAGTACTAAAGCATTAAGAGTATAAAAGAGCAATGGGTTTGAACTGCAATGTCCCTCGGGTAGGAAAAAGAGCATGTAAAACAGACACTGGCAGTGATACAGTGCAAGATGAAAGAGAAAACAGGCAAAATGAGGAACATAAAGATACGATAATCGCAAAATAAAAAAACAGTAATATTAACTAATGTCGGAATCAAGCACTGGAAATTAATATATTTATATAGAATTCAAACAAATAATATTAACTAAACTATGTTTAAAACTTATTCCTTTATTTTGTTTGTAATCTATGCATGCTTAAGATGATTCAAATACAAGTTACAGTCATCAGTTTTAAAACTCTCTCATACCTCTGCTGTTTCGTTAACTGTGATGGATACAGTAGGGTTTCAGAGTTACATTCAATGTAACTTTTAACTTGGATTGTAATATTAGAAAAGCGCTGCCCATTATGTAACTGCTCGGTAAAATGAGTGTTTGTGTAAAAATTGAAATTGAAAGTGTAATCGGATTCAAATTTATTATGTATATATCTTATTAAATACTTATGTATACAGTGCAACAATATGGTATATTAGTCAAACTTGTACAAGTCAACGTTGTTTTACTAATGTATATAAATATTTATATGCAGGTCAAAGTAGATATTGTATCTTATTTTGATGATTTGACTTGTGCAAGTTTAATTATTATTTTTAAAAATTCAACTTTTTTAAAGATTGCATAAAGCCTTGCATTGCGTAGCAAATTCACAGTTTAGTCATGATTTCATTTTTATTATTTAATTTACCAATATTTTATAGAAAGAATTTGAGGTATATTTTACAAATTAAATTATTTCTTCATATTAATATGTAGTAGTCTATAAAATAAGTTTCATTTTATTGAAAATCATTCTCCACCAGTTGCTCTTCTTAAATTCCTTTGTTAACGACTCATCTTGAACGGGTGATCAACAATCATAAGCTTGTTAAAGTTACAATTCACAAAATGTTTTATCAATTGCTTGCTTCCATTAAACAAACACAATTACTTTACTCCCATCACCAATGATTTTCCTTGAAACACAAACACCAAGAATACACAATGCATGAACACAGCTAATTGTCTTTCTTAGAGCGCCCCCTAGCCCTTGCCTGGTTCGATTCCTTTTTCGCTCTACGCTTTTTATCTTTTTCTCGCTTTTCAACATCTCTGTACAACATGTATGAGAGTATGGCACTGATTATAAATAACGGGCTCAATATGAGGAACACAGTGTAAAGAAATCCATAAGGGTCTTTTAAAACCCATAGCAGAATGTTTTCACGGAACCAGTATGTCCATGTTCCAGGCTCAGTGTCTTTCAGAATGCTATCCTCAATGGTTCGTGCTCCGTCCACACTATCTGCAACATTCTCTGCCATGTTCTAAAATAATAAAATGAGTTTATATTAATATAAGTCAGGGTTTATATTTTAAGTAAAAGCAATTTCCATATTTGAAAAGACTAGATCTTGATTATTTAATTTAAAAAACTCCAACTGGAGGAGTATCACTCAATGTGTAGATAGAGGTTGAGGAGGGGGAAAGCTAGTCAAACTTGGGTATCAGTATTGTAAAAACTGAATTGAATTTCAAAAACCTGTGACTACGTACAGAAGTCCATTCAAATGTTGTAAATGCACACAACACAAAGGTTTAAATTCTTAATTAATGATTGAATCATAATAAAAACAAACATACTAAAAACCACAAACATTTTGTTTACATAGAGATAGTGGAGAAAAGTCTAATAAGTGTAGCAGTACAGTAATAATAGTAGTATTGTAAACTACTATTCCTGCAACATTCCCAAGTACTACTATAATATTAATATTGACCGGAGATTTACCCTATTTTTAATCCTATATAACCACACCCTTTGATTGAATACAGTACTTTTAGAGTACACCGTACCCAAACAATTTCAAGACCCACCCACAAACACTCAACAATTTAAAAACTGAAAGACAACTCAACAAATATTGAAAACTGTTATGAATTATATGAATAATAATTTCAATAAAATGTAAAATAAGTGATCCCAATTCAATACAGTAAATATAATGTTCTGTTGTTTTGCTAGGCCTAGACTAGTGGTCGGGTCTGGGCGGATCAAGCTTCCTCCCGTCGTGGAATCCGGTGACAGAAAAGCACGATTGATATAAAAAAAAATACGCCAATACGGCCTAGCTAGGAGGAGGCCTAGGCCTAGAGTTATTTTCAACCCCTCAAATTAGAAACTAGTCATAATTTTGAAAAGATTTATTGTACATTACCTGATCACCTGTTATTTTTTGTGCACGACCGTATAACTATAGTTACCGTGTAATAAGTTTAAATTATATTTAAACTTTTAAAGAAATTTCACTTCGATTACAGTACTAGGAGGCTAGGCCTATAAACTACTATACCTACCGTACTACAAATTCACCGCGTCACGAGGTATATTCAGAGCGTCATTCTGGCGACTGGAGCGTTCTCTACTTCTCTACGGAGCGCCATTTATGCCTTTATTAACTTTAATAGAAATAGTACTACGGTAACTGCTCAAGTGTCACCCAATTTAACACCAAGGTTGCACAGTGACATAAAATGGAAATAAGTCACTGATACATACATTGTGACTGTGCTGTACACTGTTCTCAAATGGACCTAATTTGAAATCACTTAAGTTTAAATGTCTTTTCGTATGTTAATACACTGTGCTCAAGTGGACACGATTTGTCACCAGTGGAGCACAGTGATATATAAACAACAAATAAAATAAGTTACTGAATGTTAATATCTTTTCGTATGTTAATACACTGCTGTGCTCCAGTGGATCCAATTTGGCGCCAGTGGTGGAGCACAAATAGTCACATACAAAAACATCGAAAAAAAAATACTTTTGAAAATACTTCAAAAATATTTCAAACTTCCAGGTATATATAGGCCATGTTAAATATCGGTTACTCAATAAAAATTTCAAGCCAAATCAATGATTTTAATAACTTGTCTAAGATAAAAACTTAGTGTGGAGAGTGCACCTATCATTGAAATATGAAATAAGTTGGGGCAGAGCTAAATGAAAATAGAGCCCAGAATTGCACTTATACTTATTACTATACATAATCGATCATCTATGATAATTATGGTAAGTGTTGACCGCGAATGACTAACAATACCATCTTTCCCACTACACCTGCACACCCATTGCATAACAACGCACGACATACCAAACCGTTTCGTACACTACCTGTGATGAAAATATAAAATTCAATTTCTTTTAAAATTGAGGGCGGCAAACATAAAATTTACGAGATCGAATACAGGTTGAAAAAAAAAATTAAATAAAAAAAAAAGATGTTAAATGTGCTCTCCCTGCCTCAGCACTAAGGCCCTGCCACAGCCTTTTGGGGTCGTTTCCAGCACATCACCAGATGCATTGATGTTGTCGCCTCATGATGTGTGGTGGAAAGGGGGACGTATAATTCTGTGAACCCCAAACACAGTGGCCGGGCCGCATACCTTTAACTCTATTCCACCGACCAGCGTGGGAATCGAACCCACGACATACGTGTTGTGAACACGACGCTCAGGCGCCTGAGCTAACTGATCATTTTGGTTTTAACAAGGTTAATGTGATATTTATGATGTAATGAGGAATTACGTAATACACGTACAAATAGACTATTACCAGCTGTTCAATTCAGTTATCTACTAATTTGTGGCCTAACGGGTAATGCTCAGCTTTGGGCGCTCTCAGCTCTAGTAGATAAATCCTCTAGATTTTGTTTTAATAAAAAATAAATAAATAAGGAAAAATAAATAAATAAAAAAATAAATTAATGAATATTGTTTTCTTTTATTTTGAAAGAGAGATATTTTGAGGGTTGTAAATGTCAGGCCTAAAACAAGTGGACCTTTTTAAAAATCAGAAACAAAGCATGGCATTATTTTCCATTAAATAGACTGCCATAAAACCTCGAAAAGAAGCCTATGTGCTCCTTCATTTTAGTACTCTTGAGTGGGCTTCTTTTCCACATGAGTTCTTTTCGAGATTACTTTAGCAAACTAAAAGAGGGGAGCTGAACATTTTTTATTTACATGATTTGAACAATCTTCTAATGTAAAAATTTACATTTTAACTGTTTTAATCTGCTAAAGGGAACACAAAGGATATTATATATTATTCCTGAGGATATTGATCTAAACGTCGAGAAACTCAACAGTTCTTTTTAGAAACTAATATACGTGGTGTACCGCAAACTTAATTATCAACAAAGGATTTGTTTTTCTTAAATTTATTAAAATTGAGTGACTTTATTTCTATATACAACTGTGCTCAATTGAACCCAATTTGTCACCAGGGAAGCACAGTGTATTAACATACAAAATATATTAAAAATTCAGTGACTGGACCAGTTACCGTAGTACTATTTCTATTTCTGAACTAAATAAAGGCATAAATGGCGCTCCGTAGAGAAGGCTCCATTGTCAGAATGACGCTCTGAATATACCTCGCGTCACACGTCCTCCAGTGTGATCGTTGTTTTTTTTTTGTAGGGGGGTTTTTATGTGTTGTTTTTGTGTGTATAGAACAGCCTATTTGCGTCAAGATTCAGCGAAACGCGTTTTCAGTTTTATTAGTGATGATACAGAACAGTATTACAGTTGCTTTTTATTAAAATGTATTTTTATTATTCTGTTTTTTAAAATAAAATTGTACACACTAATTAAATCACAAAATGAAGTGATTTAAATTTATATTCAATATAACTATTTGTTTTTTAATAAATTTCACATGCAGACACATCTATTTTCATAATTGCTTCTCTATGCTTTTCTCAATATATAAATTCAATTCATCTGTTCTGTATGGCCTTAATTCTGTCTAATAGTGACTTTTACGAAACAGGAGTTTCAACGGTTGATTAATTTTACGCGTCAGTAAGCGCATTCTTACGCAATTATTGACCTCATATTGACATATATATTAATAAATTATTTATTGGTCAAATTTGTGATGTCCTTGTTTGATGAAACTCTTCATATATATTTAAATTCAAGACTATGTAAACTAAATAATAAACCCATTGTTCTACAAAGATAGACATTGTGGAAACATATTTACAGTTGTACAAATAACAATAAATAGAAATACACTAAGGGTCTATTTACATGTGTTTTAGAAACATTTGTTTAATATTAATATCACAGTGTCTAAAATTGAATTACACGTTTTCTTGTCATTTGTTTGTTTGTAGTTGGAATGTTTAAAAAGTTCATTTGCAGTTTAGTTTCTAGACAGTGATTTCGCTTAATACAGTCTTCATAAAAAGAACAATATTTTGGCACACATGGCGTGTCATAAATATTAGCTAATGATGGCTACTTTTAGTTTTCAATAATCATTTTTGAACTGGTAAATCTTACATATGGCTTAGGTTGGTTGGGCGCCATCTGTATTTCACAACTTGCTTGTGACTACAATTTTTATCAATCCACTGCTTACAATCCAAGTGAGAAACAATAGGTTGGTTGGGCGCCCTCTGTACTTCACCGCTTGCTTGTGACTGCAAGTCTTATCAATCCACTGCTTCAAAGATCTCAGTACAATTCAAGTGAGGAACAATAGGTTGGTTGGGCGCCCTCTGTGCTTCACCACTTGCTTGATCATCGCATTAAAATCAAAGCGAGAGATTTCTTCAATCCTCATCTGAGCTCCAATTATCTACATATTTCTGTTCTTTCTTATTCTGAAAAAAACACCAAAGAGCTTCCAATTTAATCACTGTATTAGGACACTCATATGGATAAAACAATGTAAAGAAAATAAAAAAAAGGTAACTTAAAAATCATACCATGTCAGGTTGCTGATCGCGACAAACTTCAGGTTCCCAAATTAAAATGCTACTGTCATTACTTCCACTGTACAGCTCCTGAAAGTCATGAATAAAAGTATGTTAATAGCGTGCTTTATATATCGGTGTGTATAGAGCAAAGCTACTTAGTCCTTAAAACACAAATAGTGCTTTATATCAATATGTATAGAGCAAAGATACTTAGTCCATACAACAAAAAGAGTGCTTTATATCAATATGTATAGACCAAAGATACTTAGTCCATACAACACACAGAGTGCTTTATATCAATATGTATAGACCAAAGATACTTAGTCCATACAACACACAGAGTGCTTTATATCAATATGTATAGACCAAAGATACTTAGTCCATACAACACACAGAGTGCTTTATATCAATATGTACAGAGCAAAGATACTTAGTCCATACAACACACAGAGTGCTTTATATCAATATGTATAGACCAAAGATACTTAGTCCATACAACACACAGAGTGCTTTATATCAATATGTACAGATCAAAGATACTTAGTCCATACAACACACAGAGTGCTTTATATCAATATGTATAGACCAAAGATACTTAGTCCATACAACACACAGAGTGCTTTATATCAATATGTATAGACCAAAGATACTTAGTCCATGCAACACAAAGAGTGCTTTATATCAATATGTACAGACCAAAGATACTTAGTCCATACAACACAAAGAGTGCTTTATATCAATATGTACAGACCAAAGATACTTAGTCCATACAACACACAGAGTGCTTTATATCAATATGTACAGACCAAAGATACTTAGTCCATACAACACACAGAGTGCTTTATATCAATATGTACAGACCAAAGATACTTAGTCCATACAACACACAGAGTGCTTTATATCAATATGTATAGACCAAAGATACTTAGTCCATACAACACACAGAGTGCTTTATATCAATATGTATAGACCAAAGATACTTAGTCCATACAACACACAGAGTGCTTTATATCAATATGATGCTTTATATCAATATGAATAGAGCAAAGATAATTAGTCCATACAACACACAGATAAATGAAATGGGTAGTGTACTGTAAGTGCAAGGAAAATTTGCCATAGATTTTTTCTAAAAAGTTTTTTTTTTCAAATGGTCAACAAACCTGGAATAAAGGATGGAATGTGCAGGCATTGACTCTACTATAATGTCCTGTAAGATTGACCACTGGTCTGCCTGAATGAATTTCAAAGACACAAATCTCTCCAGATGAAGGCACAAACACCAGATCATCGGATGCATCACAAGAAACACTCATCTTCAAGTTTCTTCTCGTGTCATTTATAACTTTACCATAGTTTACCTGAAAAACAATTTATTCAGTGAAAAATTACTTTAATTAAGTAATGAAAACAACCCATAACCCTTGATAATTTCTTTTTTTTTAAATGCAACTTTTTAAGAACTATTATATGATATAATGAATTCAATTCATCTTTTATTGGTCTAATTCATATAAAAATAGAAAACAGAAAATCTTTGTTAATACACTGCAGTTGAAAATACATGGAAAAATGTTTAAACAATGGCAAAGTACAGAAAATATTTAAAAGTTATAAAAATAAATAATATATATAATAAATAATTTTGGCAAAATTTATAAAAATTAATATATATATTACGATCCAGGTGTTCTCTTAAATAAAAAATAATATAATAAAATGACTTACCAATGTGTTTCTACCAGTCACTACATCCCATAATCGTAATCTGTCATCTGATCCACAGGTAAGTAAGTGAAGTCCATCACTTGTGAAGCACAGCCCAGTCACATAGCCATTATGTGCTGTACTTACTATTAGGATGAGATTGAATAATGACAGTTTTAAAAACTTATACAGAGGTTCAAAGTTGAACTATCAGGAGACTTTTTAAAAAGGTGCACGAACAATGTTATTTTAAAATGATTGGGCATCAACATCTATAGTAAACAATAGGTAAACAATTTTTAACTATGACATAATGTATATACATATCCAACCAAAAGAGGCCTAAAGTAGTAGAGCATAAATGATAGATTTCTTTTGTGTGTATAAAATAATCGGGAGAAAAAATCACACATTTAGTGGGAGATTGGAATACTAGAAAACTCCCATAATTATCCAGAGTTGGGAGGTCTTTTAAACAACAAAATTAAATGTGAAAAACTGAATTTACAGAAAGATTCACATAGTAATTGAATGATACACTGGTAATTGAATACATAACAATTGAATCATACCAGCTTCAGTGGTAGTTGCTCCCTTCTCTCCATTGTGTTGATCTAGAACCATCAAACTAGCTTTTGACTTGCGAACATCCCACAGCATCACACGGTTATCTTTACTATGTACAAATGTAAACATATGGTCATTAGATTTCATAGATTCATAACTAAAATACAATCTAGTAAATCTAAATTGTAAATCTCTGTCCACACTATCAAACTAATTTGACAAAAAAACATGGTAGTGTATGCCCAAATATGGTAGTGATGTGACATCATCATATCCATATATGTGCACATCACATTTTTTTGTCTAATAAGGTTTGATAGTGTAATAATAATAGTTCATTCTTATATAGCGCATATAAGCAAGCTCTAAATGCGCTGAACATTATTACCCCAGTCATTTCCTGATCAAACACCTATGGAAACATACTCCCATATATGCAGCTAGTAATCAGCGCAAAGTTGTGTCTTGATCTAACCGGGTTCCCAATTATACACCTGGGTGGAGAGAGGCAAACTTTAAACAAATACCTGGCTGTTGCTAATAGGTACTCTTCTTTACTAGACCATTGGATGGCCATTACAGAACCCTTGTGACCTTTCAATGTGTGTGTCGATGACCCATTTCGTAGGTCACACAATGTCACTAGTGATGATGCTGTTGCAACTATAATACAGAAAAGAGATTTGTACAAAAGTTTTAATAAGGCCAAATAAAAAAACATACTTGTTAAGCGTCACCGCCTGCTCCTGATTATCCAGCCGCCTCTCTTTTTATTTTTTTTTTTTTTTTACCGATATACAACGGAAAGTTCAGCGGCCAGGCCCAGCTCCAGAGTAGGGCTCGAAATTCACGCTAGCAAACTAGGATTTTGCTAGTAGATTCTTCATAATTGCTATTTGAAAATTTCAAAACTAGCAAATGTTTGTTAGGCTAGTGTAATTTTTGAAAAATACGTACTTTTTAGCTTAGACAACGCTAGCCGCCGATCGCTCTATGTCGACAACGGCAATTTGGTGAAAACAATTGTTTCATTTACACGCCGCCGATTTACGTCAAGGAAACGCGAATAGCACCGTGAATCATGTAATGTGGTAAACAGCAAGCTTTTTCCCCAACACATTAAATCATGTGCATTTAGTACGTCGCTGAGTATTACATCATCAGTCACGTGATTACAGAATACGCGATTATCAATTTAGGGATTTAACGAAATAAATATTTTGCCTACACAGTGGTCGAAGCGCGTTTTTTTATAGGTTCGTAAATAGGAAACACCCCATACATAATGGACTCTACCAATTTTGTTTACGATGATCTCGCGCTCGAGATCGGCACACCACGAGGTCCTGTTGGGCGATGGGTTTCCTTATGCCTGGTTTACCTGTGGAATAATTACATACACTTTTTGCATCACAACTTTAAATACTGATTTACACAGCAATTGGCAAAGGGTTCATCAAAGAAGAATGAATACGTTGAATAAAAATTCACTTAAGAAATGCCGTAAGCTGTTTTCAAACTATAAATCAGCCCACTATTTAGTATTATTGAGACCAAATCATGCTTCTCGCGATAGGAAATTTCCTGGATAGATGAGTCGAGCGAGAGACGGCGGATGGCCGATGAGTGAGGTGGGGGTAGCACCTTGGACGGATTAGTTAGCCTAGGGCCTACAATTTCGCTTGGTGGCAATTAAATTTAATGTTTTAATTACGTCTGGATATAAACAATACAAAACTCAATTTTGTCATAAGCAATAATATTTCATACATAGTCAATTTTGTTCTGTTTCGCATTTTAAAAGTTTGACGTTTCGTCCTAAAAAAAGTGGGGCAAAACGCCCACCGCGCAAAAATATACCTCTATAAAAAGTAAAAAAAAAAAAAAAAAACCGTCCCCCCGCCCCTGAAAATGTATGAGGGTGTGACGCTTAACAAGTATATTTTTTTATTTGGCCTAATATTGATTAAGTTGAATAATTTGTTTGATTAAATTTAAAAGTACATAAAAGTACTTAATTATCACGTGAAGAAATAAGTTAGGATTTCTCCATGGTTAGCACAAAAGCTTATGTATATTCTCAACTTCAAACAAATAATATTTGGAGTATAAAGAATATTTAACACAGAAGATGGGTTTGTAAACTTACCACTAATAAGACAGTGCTTCGTAGCAATCTGTGACATGTGATGGCAGTAGACTGGTTTATCAAAGCGGAAACTCTCTGCTGGTTTTAGTGTATTTGTATCCCATACTTTGAGAATGTTGTCCATTGCACTTGAAGTAAACATACCAGTGTCATGTGGGTACCATTGCACTGTCTCTACACTGTACTTGTGAGCTACTGAATTTGACCTGAAAGTGTCAACATCTTATTAATGTAATTCTTCTTTCAAATACCTTATAGTTCTAAATTAGTGTGTGGACTTTGTTTAAAAATATCATGATCTGTTCTGATCTGATCTGATCTAATAAACTGTAGAATATATTGTATATAAATTGGATTATTAATTCAATAAGATAATCTCATATCAGAGTTGTGCAAAACATGTGACCAATTAAATAGTTGCAATATTAACTGCATTACAGAATGTAAAGTCCTCGATTTTTGTTTGGAATGGTTTAAAAATGTCTTCATCTGTCCTAATATATTATATATAAATTGGATTACTATATTCAATAAGATAATCTCATATCAGAACAGAATGTGCATGTGTTCCCGAATAAAGTTACCTGTTAACCGAACAGACTAAAGGACACGTGAAGCTTGAGGGTGCTGGTTTACATTCAATGTCATATATTGCGATTCCACTGTCAGCTCCGCCAGACAACAAGCTGCAAAAACATCAATAATACAATAACAAATATACTCTATAAAACATTCATTCCACAATCATATAAATATAAAAGAATAGAAAATAACAGATTTTAATAACATTAATGTCGGTTTTCTACTGGCAATTTGGTTCGGAAGTTGTCTTAATTCTTGTAAAATAAACATTTCAGTAAATTATTCTGAAAGTTAATCTACTTACGACTTTAATAATGAGTGTAGTAGCACTTACTATTTTCCTTCAGCAGGGTCTATATCAAGACAGTTGACAGCACTTTGTATACGTTGTACATCCCTGGTCTTGCTCAGTTCTAAGCTGTATATTCTTCTTGTGATCTCAGCTCTCATCAGTTCCAGACTGCTCACAATACCTCTTTCCTGGTAATTCAGGAATTTCAACATTGTTACATCTCTCTTAGCTCATCATCATGCTAAGCCTAAAAAGGAAAATTAAATTAAATAAAACCAACAATTAGTATTAGTATAGTAAAATATGAACTCACTCCTGAAGTGAGAATACACATCTCACTTATCATGGTGAAAGGAACATTTATTGCTTTAATAGTTTTTGTCAATTGAATAAATTTTGCATGGTGTTGAATTGATTAAAAAAGCTAAATCTAAAACAACTACAGAAGGAAAACATTATAAATAGAATATAAATTGTAAACACCATTTAATAATTAAAACTGTTATATTATAGTGTTACATACGTCAAAAATTCAGAGCAGAGACACCACCGAATGACCCCCTACATCGGCAAGGTAGCTAAGCCTAGTGAGGTTGGGCCTAGATAGTCTAGACCTAGCCCGTGGCCGGCCGTGTAAAAGAGGCCTGAAGAGAGCCCGATTACTCTAGCTAGAGGGAGTTAGGCCTAGGCCATAATAATATGCTAGAAGGTAGATCTATATATCTTTTGCACTTATAGACATACACACCAACTTCTAAATGTACTCACTTAATGACTTATATTACTAACGTTAACTAATAATTATGAAAAATTGTAAGATTAATAAGCGTTAAATAATATTCCTATTCGACGACGAAAACAATCTCCATTTTTCGATGATTTTTTGTTTATAAAAGACAATTGAGGGCGTGCTTTTAATTTTTATTTGATGTTCATTGAACCATGAAATAATACACACAACAACACAAGTGAGAACTGCTGAAAAAGGTTGTTTTCATATAAATCTCTTTTGATTTCATCATGGAAAACTACGAAAAACTGAGAATTGTAGGACGCGGTGCCTTTGGGTAAGAAGTTTAAATAGCTACAAAATCGATCATACATTGAAGTTGGTATTTTCTGGTCAACTTGTCATGCTATTTACTTATTTATTGAAAATGAAATAGAGCAGAGCCACTCTCTCTATCTAGCTAGGCTAGGCTAGTTTACTTTTACCAGTGAGGTGTAACAATACCCTTCAAGAGTGGGGAATCTAGGCTCTACTAGTTTAGCCTAGAACCTACCTAAACCTACGGTAGTCCTATAATATGGGCTATATAGTGGCCTGGTCAAGAGAGGTTAGCCCTACTCTTTCCCCTTGGCCTTATGTATGATGTATCCTTCCTGTAGATATTGATTTAAAAAATTATCTATATAGAACTGTACATCTTTGTCGTCGATTAACGGATAAGAAGCTCGTAATTGTGAAACAAATTCCTGTGGAGCAGATGACGAAGGAAGAAAGGCAGGCAGCGTTAAATGAAGTGAAAGTGTTATCGATGCTTGATCACCCAAACATCATTGAATATTACGAAAACTACCTGGAAGGAACAGCATTGATGATTGTTATGGAGTATGCAGAAGGTAAACTGATATTAAATAATTAAATTTTTAAAATAATTTTTCATTTTTCTACTATATTATATTATTAATTATGTACTATTACCAAATCTATCAATAATCAATTTGTAGTAATGTCATTACTGTACATGTAGCATACAAATAAATTATTTTATTTGAAAAAATATGAATTTTGTTTACCAGACTTATTTTAATTTCAGGTGGTACACTCTGCGAATATTTGCAGCAACAGGGTAATGCTTTACTAGAAGAACAGGTAAAAGCACTATTTTTAGGAAAATATTACAAATCATAAAACATAAATTTGCATATTTCTGACAATCTTTTTTAAATTTTATTAGAAAGTTTCAGCATGATTGAATAAAAGGCACACAGTCAACCTTGCCAATATTAAAAAATATATTTGACACACAGTCGATTGTTCCTATAAACTTGACACCAAATATTGGCTTTCAGTACAGTCAACCATGCTAAGACTTAAGAAATTGAGAACTTAAAATGACATGCCTTATCCATACTTAAAAATAATAATTATTTATTATCTTTTTGCAGGAGATTTTGCATTTTTTTGCCCAGATCTTATTGTCTCTTCATCATATTCATTCGAAGCAAATTTTACATCGTGATTTGAAGACACAGAATATATTACTAACCAAGCAACATGACATTGTAAAGATTGGAGATTTTGGGATTTCAAAAATACTAAACACCAAAAGCAAGGCACAGACCGTAGTTGGAACGCCGTGTTATATTTCACCAGAGTTATGCGAAGGAAAACCGTATCCTTGTCTTTTAGATTGTAGTAAAATAGGATGACATAGTTTTGTCCCACATCTATATATTTTTTAGATAAAATTTGTAAGTAAATGTTCAAGAATGTCCTGAACATAAAACTGCTTATAATTTTGCATATCAATTAGGCCTACTACGATATTATTCAAGTTTTTATCCTTGATGTTGTTGCAGTTATAATCAAAAGAGTGATATATGGGCGCTAGGCTGTGTGCTGTATGAATTAGCTACATTGAAACGTGCATTTGAAGGACCAGTAAGTAACACACATATATTTCATGTAATATGGGCGCTTTCCATGTTTTTAATGATGAATTTTGGATATTATGACTGTACACAAATTGTTCTCAATTATTGAAAAATAAAAGAAATATTATCTACCACTGAATGATACACATAATCAAAAATGGAACTTTTTTAAAATTTTTCTCTAAGAACTTACCAGCGTTAGTTTTGAAAATAATGCGAGGGGCTGTTGCACCAGTATCTGATAAGTACAGCAAAGACCTACATCAACTTATCCTACATATGTTACATCTGACCCCTGAGAAACGACCCACAATAACGCAGGTCATGGCTGAACCAATCATTATCAATTCACTTCTTAATCTGCACTCAGAAATTGGAAGAGTTAAGTGTGAGAAAAAGTATGTTTTCAGTCATCCTCACTTTTTCTTTCTAGATTAGAAAACGACTCTTTTATAATTATGTATCTTATGAAAATACAGTTGAATTAAATTGAATTGAATAATCATTTTATATTCATCTGGGATATGGCGCCATTATTTCATTGCATTTCTTAGGCTACATCATTCCTTTTTTTCTTCCAATTAAAAATTGATTATGCAGGTTTCTTGATTAGCTATTTAGAACTCATGTACCATGAAACATGTAAATTAAAATGTCCACTTAAGATGTTTAGAATGTAGTGAATGTTCTTTTTGCAGACTTCCTCCGTTGCCACCATTGACTCCACGCACCATTGATGGCAGATCAAACAGTAGAATGTCAAGCAGAAGTAAGTCAAACAGTCTCACATTATTGCTACACAATTAATATCTTTTTATCTTTTGTCGCACATTACATTTTTATTTCTTGTTTTAATAGGTTCATCAAAGAATGTTATTCATGACGGATCCACAGTGCCTAGCGCCCTCAACACTATCTACTGCTGGGGTAACAACGTCAGCCCTCCAATCAAACTACCCTTACCACACAATGACACGCAGGTGGTGCAAGTGTCAACTGGACGTAATCAGAAGGCCGCAGTCACTAAGAATGGACGGCTTATACTTTGGGAGGTAAGGTGTATACAGACACTCAAATCAAAGTTTGATTCAACAAATTTATACCAAACTACAGGATTAAAGTGCACTGCTTATACTTTGTGAGGTAAGGTGTATACAGACACTCAAATCAAAGTTCAACTTAACATCTTCATACCAAACTGCACCGTTAAAGTTCATAAACTGCAGGGTTAAAGTGCGTGTTATAAATAAAAAATAATTAGTCTTCAGTGCACCTCTTCCAATGCCCTTTAATATTATTCCATAAACCATTTTAAGGGGCTTACAAATTCACATTAATAATATGTTATATTTATTACACAGTGTCCAGTTGTTGGAGCTGAGAGTATGTTACCAGGTGCTACTGACCCCGAGATGCCATCGTATATCCCTCGTTTTCTTGAGGGTCAGTCAGCAGTGACCATTAAGCATGTCTCATGTGGCGATTTATTCACCGCTTGTTTAACTGGTAAATAACACATTTTCTAATACTTTTTGTTTTGCTGATAACTTATATACAGTATAAACTTTATAAACTTTCTTTTGTTATTAAAGCCTGTTTGTTGTTTGGTTTGCTGTGTGTAAAGTTAAAAATTATTTTAAATCAAGATCAGCCTTTTTCTTTTATGGGTGAACTGTAAAACAAACTCTATCTTTTACTCAGTTTTGGTGTATTTTAGGTTCTAATTTTTAAATCTCTTTCTTACATTCTACCACATTTGCCATAAGTGTCCTAAAGTAAATCTAACTTCATTCTAGATCGTGGAATCCTAATGACATACGGCAGCGGAGCACATGGCTGTCTGGGCCACGGAAACTATCATGATGTACCTCAAGCTAAAATTGTTGAAGCTTTACTTGGTTATGAGATAACAATGGTGTCATGTGGTGCATCACATGTCATGGCAGTAACCAATGAGCATGAAGTATTTGCTTGGGGTCGAGGTGACAATGGTAAAACTAAAAAATGATTTTTCTTTGAAATTTGAGATTCAGTTAATTTTTCAAATTACATAGGATTATAAGATGAGATGAAATAAATAAAATAATGAAAAAAATGGAGGGAAAAAAACAAAAGAGCAATGCTTGTTTTTATGGCTAACCTTATACGTATACAATGACAATAAAAACAAATTACTTACACAAAGCAAATAAAGGCTAACATTTTGTTTAAATAAAGCTCACATTTATTATGAATTATTATATGATTGTTTTGATATTTTATGTAGGACGCTTAGGACTAGGAAATGCTGATTCCACGTCATCACCACACCCTGTACCCCTTGCAGACACTGATCAAGCTTTATCAGTTCACTGTGGAGTCGACTGCTCAGCTTTACTCACAACAAACAAACAACTCCTAGCCTGTGGAAGTAACAGGTATTTATTACATTATACTTTCACAATAATTTCTTATTTAGAATTGTCTTAGCAGTGCCTAAAAAAAAAATGTGATGTGTCCATATATGGACCACATTTGGGCATATTACTACCATATTTTGACACATCACACTTTTTTGATAGTGTAGACAGAGCTTTTATTTTTATTTTATTTATTCATTTCCCAACCAACAGTGAGCTCATGGTTCACCACTTACAGGAGGGAACACAGACAAACACGAACATATACAATAACAAACATTAAACTAAACTACTAACAATGTTACGAAACTTACGGAAATTATTACTAAAGATATCTAACTCAGGGTTTCTTAAAGTAAAAGAATTATAAGTTTGACTTAATCTACTAATAAAACCATTTTTTAAAACATTTACTCTACTAAAAGGAATATGAAAAGTAGTATTTCTTCTAAGACGACGACTAGGGACTCTAAGATAAAAATTACTAACTAAATTACAGTCAAATAAAGAATTAATACATTTATACAAAAAAACAAGATCAAAAAAGGTTCTACGAGACTCAGGAGATCGGACATGGAAATGAAAGTCAGGATTCTGGTTGTGGCTGATGTAGCGTAAAAAACGGTTATGCAGACGGTTATATGCTCATACAAGCATACAGAAAGCATTACAATAATATTGACTGTTTCTGCTTGCAGGTTTAACAAGTTAAATCTTGACTGTGTTGAGTCAGATGGTAACTGCACACAGCAAGTTGAAGATGTGCACATATTCACACATGCAGGCACAGACCCCCTCAACCAAGTACAAGTAAACCATGTTGCCTTAGGAACATCACACTCTGCTGTCATTACAGGTATCACTTGTTTTAACATAGAAAAGTGTACGATAGAATGTTAAGGCATTAACAGACAGCTTCTCGCAACGGCCTAAAAACTACAGCCGACGCTATCTCAAGACAACTCATCTCGTCGGAATTGAACTCGGACCACACCGATGAGTCAAGACGTTCTGTTGTTCTGGTACAGGTTATTCCTCCACGTGTCCAAGTTGACTGAATGTAGTGTAATTGACATAGTTACAAACGTTATTATGAAATTTATGTTTTTTAATTGACAGATCAGCGTGAATGTTACATGTCTGGATCAAACCTCTTTGGTCAGCTTGGGTTTAAGAATGAAGGTGAGGCAGCATCACGACAGCCCCACTTGTTAGATCTACCTGGCAGTGTCCATGTTGACTTAATTTGCTGTGGTGACATGTTTACAACTGCAGTCACTGCTGGTGAGTGTAACTTTTTTGTTGTAAACAACTTCATTGTAAAAAAAACACCTTGTAATAACTGAATGACATACATTAAATGAGGTATGACCTCTGTAGGTATGACCTCTGTAGGTATGACCTCTGTAGGTATGACCTCTGTAGGTCAAGCTCTGCTAAAAAACGATTGAGGATTCTTAATTTGAATCATCTAATTGTTTCATTAAAAAATCTTTAAATGTGATGAGTTTATGTAAATAATACCGTATTGTGTTTCCTTAGATGGAGAGGTTTTTTCATGGGGCAAAGCCTCTAGAGGGCGTCTTGGAAGGAAAGATGGTGAATATTTCAACCCGTCACCTTTGAATTTACAAGAAGGAGATGATGGGATAGAAGTCATCTCAATATCCAGTAGTCATGGCAGCACATTAATGGCTGCTAAAAGTAAGATTGTATTTCAAGTGTTTAGTTTAACTTATAGTCCATGGGATTTAGACTTTTAACTCACACAAATTGCAAGAAAAGGTTTTTTTGATGAAATGTGTTCTTTAGACCCTACTGAACACATTTTTCAACGTTACAGTAGGACATTTTTCGACAACAGGAAGTAGCCTAATTTGCATAATTAAAAATGGCGGCCATTTTTAATAACGTACTCTGTATCTTGGAAACCGCTAGTCACAGATACTTAATTATGGTGTCAAAATCATTAGAATATATGTTTTTATATTCACTTTAATGAAAAAGTTTGTCCAAAAATGAATGGAAGTGCTATTTCTAACATTATTGACCTTTGACCTTGATTTATCATATCTCAGCAACCACTAATCGGAGATATACAAATTAGGGCTTAAATTGTTCAGAAACTACACATTTATATCCAGTCTAATGGCATGTTTTTGCAAAAAATGGCGGATTCTAACATTATTGACCTTTGACCTTGATTTATCATATCTTAGCAACCACTAATCTGAGAGACACACAATATGGCTCAAACTGTTTAGAAACTACATATTTATATTTAGTCTAATGGCATGTTTTTTGCAAAAAATGGCCGATTCTAACATTATTGACCTTTGAACTTTGCACTACATAAAATCGCATAACTTTGAAAATATTGTACATATGAAATTATATTTAGTGTCAAATTATTCAGAACATACATGTTTCTATAGAGTCCAATGACACATTATGTCCAATAATGACCTATTGTATGGTTATTAACATTTGAACTATATTTGAAAAGGATTTTTAAACCCGGAATCTTCTTCATGTAGGCATTCATTAGAACATGTGATTTGGCACTACTTGTTTAGAATATGGTGGTAATTTAAAGTGCATGTAACCAGTTGATTTAAATTAAATTTTAAAACTGAAATATTCACTTTAAAAAAAAATATTAGACTATGTATACATACATTATAGGTTTGGATTATTAATAAATTTTTAATTAGGTCTTACATCTTACTCAGGAGAAAGTTGGTGTTGACACTATTAACAGAGCCAACAAAAATGTAGTTTTTTTTATGATATATTGTACATACTTTAAATAGGCCATGCCATTTTGCAGGTTTATTAACGTTTTTTTCAAGTTAGTAATTTATTTTTTGATCAAATTAAATTGCCATTAAATGGCATATTCAAAAAACAAATTTCTAAAGATTATTTAGTTTATATTTTGCTAAGGATAGCATCACTCTTGAGGGCATTCTTTTAGGTTGAAACATAGTCTTATTAAGAAGGCATTTTCTACTAATAGACGCATTGTTGACAACTGGAATTTTAAAAGATCGATATTAATGCAACATATTTAGTTTAGTTTAATTAATTGGCTATCGAGACTCATAATTAGGCTGACCACCACTTGCAATATTTTCGCCGTATACAGTAAAAACCCCAGTTTCTTATGGAATTTATTTATTTATTTCAATAACCATATACAGTACGACTACTAGTCGTGTATAGTTTTTAACCTTTTATAACTTGTTTTTGTACTTTTTTTATGTGAATGTATTGTGTATGTACCATGTTTCTATGTGGTTTAATTTTTACCATTTTTTAACCATCAATTTTAATGCTTTTAATATTATATAAATATATTGTAATTCAGCTTCAGCTGCGAAAACGATAAGAAATAAAATAAACAAACGTGTAAACTTGTAGGCAGTTTATGGATGAATGCAATAGTTTATGCTTATAAATTTAATGTACCATGGCCTACTTTAAACTAAACATAATAAGTCAACATTGCAACTCTTACATTTTAGAGTGCCAAATCACATGTTCTAATGGATGTCCACATGAAGAAGATTCCGGGTTTAAAGGCTTTTCAAATATAGTTCAAATGTTAATAACCATACAATAGGTCATTATTGGACATAATGTGTCATTGGACTCTATAGAAACATGTATGTTCTGAATAATTTGACACTAAATATAATTTCATATGTACAATATTTTCAAAGTTATGCGATTTTATGTAGTGCAAAGTTCAAAGGTCAATAATGTTAGAATCGGCCATTTTTTGCAAAAAACATGCCATTAGACTAAATATAAATATGTAGTTTCTAAACAGTTTGAGCCATATTGTGTGTCTCTCAGATTAGTGGTTGCTAAGATATGATAAATCAAGGTCAAAGGTCAATAATGTTAGAATCCGCCATTTTTTGCAAAAACATGCCATTAGACTGGATATAAATGTGTAGTTTCTGAACAATTTAAGCCCTAATTTGTATATCTCCGATTAGTGGTTGCTGAGATATGATAAATCAAGGTCAAAGGTCAATAATGTTAGAAATAGCACTTCCATTCATTTTTGGACAAACTTTTTCATTAAAGTGAATATAAAAACATATATTCTAACGATTTTGACACCATAATTAAGTATCTGTGACTAGCGGTTTCCAAGATACAGAGTACGTTATTAAAAATGGCCGCCATTTTTAATTATGCAAATTAGGCTACTTCCTGTTGTCGAAAAATGTCCTAACGTTGATAAATGTGTTCAGTAGGGTCTAAAGAACACATTTCATCAAAAAAACCTTTTCTTGCAATTTGTGTGAGAAAAGGGTCATTTTTTAGCTAAATCCCATGGACTATTAATGAGGTAGAGAGGTGTAATAAGCCAAAGGCTAGAGGGCATAGGACCCAACAAGTTACAATACAAACTACAAAAAAACAGTTTAAATTTCTCAATATTGCTTTCACATGTTTTCATGTTGTTTTTCATGATAGTTGACTGACTTTCACTTTTTTTAACTATTTACTTTATATATTTTTTCATATATAAGCTAGATATCATTATAACATTGTTTTCTTACTGTTTTCAGCTAAATGATTCAAAATATCAGCCAAGTCGTAGCATGTCGCTTCCAGAGGTTTTGATCTCTCTCTCTCTCTCCGATACTAGTTGATGTGTCCCTAATATTGTTATATTCATATAGTTTCTCTACTGATGTGCTCTGCTTATTTTTCCTTCCATTGATGTCCAAACTGTCATCTGTAATTCATCTAACATGACCTGTTCATGTACATTTGCTGAATTTAAACTGTTTCCATTATTTCTGTTGCATTTGTTTGTATGTTTTCAGCATGCCACACTCCAAATGTGCAATAAGTTCAACAATAGTTGTTTATTACCTGTTCCAGGAATTTTTGACCAATTTGAAGGTTTTATTCATAAACTAAGTAATTTTATGAATTTTACTTTTGTAGGTAAACAAATGAATAACTGTAATTAAATATACCTTGATAAAAAGGCAAAAATAATTGTAAAATATTGTTGACATGTTGACATGCTATAAAGCATACTGTATCCAAGTATGTACTAATATTAGCACCTTTTATGTGAGTACTTAAGTTCTATACAAAATATTTCATAGTGTATTTTATTAAGTTTAAACAATATCGATAAAAGATGTATATTTTTATACCATATTTATGTACTTACTGGTCAAAATTGTGCCAATTGTGATGATATTTGAGAATTTGATTTTTCTCACAGTTAAATATAGCCATAAAGAATGTGAATTTCCATAATCCTATATTATTTTTGTATACATACTTGTTTGTAATAAACTGTCATGAAGATCATTTAAAATTGTGTCAAATTAAATACTTGTTTGTATTGTTATACTTTATAATATTAATAAGAAAGAAAAAAATGTTTTAATTGATCTTCTATTGATTTCACCAGAAATAAAATCTACCTAAATAGTTGTGGTCAATATGTACACTAGTTTACCAGGAGCAGCACATTTGTATTTTATTTATTTGTTTATTTCACCTTATTATAGAGGGTGACCCTAAACAGTAAATAGACCCTAAACAGCGTATGCTGACAATCAAGGGGCCCTCTTGATGAGTCTGTGTGTGACAGTGGCTGTGTATACTAGTACACCCCTAAATTAGTTTTTCAAAACCGTCCTGTATGTGCACTTTCCCCATTTAGTTCACTACAGTAGTATTCAATGGTGTAATGGCTACAGTATAAGCGCTCATCGACTGACCAAGCTTATAGGGGAAATAACGAGAATTAAAATATGTCGAAAAGGGCTAAAAAAACACCCGAGGCATCCAGAGTTGGAAGGCCACTTAGGGTTCCCAAACCAGGGGGCTCAGGCCTCTGCGTTACTCCACTATATTGGGGCTCAGGCCTCTGCGTTACTCCACTATATTGGGGCTCAGGCCTCTGCGTTACTCCACTATATTGGGGCTCAGGCCTCTGCGTTACTCCACTATATTGGGGCTCAGGCCTCTGCGTTACTCCACTATATTGTATTGTATATGCCTGAGTTAGTCTCCTGGGCCTGAGTACAAAATGAGGCAGTGGGTATTACAGTACAGTACATTAATGTCATATATACAGTACATTAATGTCAATATTCAACTGATTGAAATACAAAGACTGCAGATGGTTCAATATTAGGGTACAAACAAAAACCATTTAATGCTACAGAAGAAAATCAACACCAATGTTTATCAATTATTGAATACTTTATTGTTTTAAACATTTATATTAAGAAATACCATAAATGTATATTTCATCTAAGAAATAATGTAACTGTATATTATTTTTATTAATCTACCTTATTCCGCTAAATATATATTGACCAATTTAACCGGCTGAGTTTCACAACACAACCCTATAGCTCACATGTGTTAAATATTGTAATACTGTATAATAATTGATAAGTATGATTTATAGCAATGCTTTTTATTTTATTAATACAAAAAATACAATATGCAATATCTCTATCTTCAAAAAGAACTACTGTAGCAACTCTACAAAACTACTGTCATCCATTTTACTATTTTAAAATTTGTAAAAATGTTCCAGTTACTGAATTTAAGTAAGTAAGTAAACCCCCATAATACAACACCCAGTTAAAAATGATTTCTATGCAAATGTCACATTCATTTGGACCGCATAACCATAAATTAAAAAATATAAAATCTTTAAAATGACGGTTTTCAGCTTTAGAATACAGGTCGAGTATTCAACATCCTTGTAACCAAGATACAGCACACATATTTATCACATGTGACCAATATCAGGAATTACTTTTACGGTTGGAGTAAATACAGTGTCACAGATAAATGTATCACAGTATTTGCCTAAATACAGTAGGGAGAATTAACTACTGCAGTATTATTAGTATGGTATAATGAATAATGGCAAAAGATGAATTAAAATTTGCTTAATGATATTTATGTGTGCAAAATTGAATCATCATCAAATTAATAATTATTATTCAGGTTAATTTAGCGCATTATGCAAACGCTTCAATGCGCTTAACAGTTTAAAAAGTGGATGTTTTAAAATGGCAACCTGCACCACTTATTTCAGCTTTATACAAATTGAGTAAATAAATTCTATGTTTAGAATAAGCTAATAAGTAGTTAAACATTATGCATCAAACATTCAAAACTTGGTTCTTAACAACATTACGTTTTAAAATAAAACGGTCCACAACATTTCACAATCGCATAAAATCATGAAGGCTTACTAACAAAACGTTACAGAGGGGTTGAAGTCGCCTAAATAAACAGCTTTACACGTAGGAATAGTATAAGATTATTATATTCTAGTTGGACTAACAATTAACAAGAGTAAATATAGTAAACAACACAAAGTTTGTGATGCATAATATCAGACGCAATGCTTCTAAAATCAGTTATTGAATGCAGTAGTATTCATAATGTTTATGTATGTCGCCCTCTAGTGATAAGTACAAATATTTACGAGAGTATTGTTAAAATAACTTTTCCTTTCGCATTCTTCAAAATGTTAACAGCTTCCTCGTGAGTGGCACCTTCTAACGATTCGTTATTCACCTGTACTATTTGGTCACCTCTTTTAAGTAACCCATTTTCTGCTGCCGCCCCTTTATTAAATACGGTCTTGACGTAGATTGGTAAATCGCCATGGGGACTGTCATGTCCCCCAACAATACTAAACCCCAAACCATCTGGTCCTCTGTCAAGCTCTATCGTTCGATATTGTGCTCTGAAAGAATGTATTCAATTTTTATCAAAAAAATAAGATTATATTCAACTATTGAATTAATATATATATATATATATATATAACCTGTGACTCGCAGCCTACTGGGCTGAATGCGCACAGGTGTGGAAGACACATACCACAACTTTCTACTCCCTAAGAGTCCCTTCATGTCGAGTGCTGCCACCAAACGGCGGCCATTCACACAACGACAGGGGCTGAATGTTGCATAATGAACATTATCAAAATCAAAAGTGCTTACCCTCCTTCCTCATTCAGTGACTGCGTACTTTGGGAGTCGTGGATATTAACAGAGCTAGCAGTGGCCGCTACAAAGCCACTGTTTGCGTCAGCTTCGATGGCTTCTGACACAAGTGAGCTAACATCTGGACGCTGTACGACCTCTAACAGGATCTTGCCAGTGGCCTCTTTGAGAAGGGTCACAACCCCTGCATGATTCATGCCCTCAAGGCTTTTAGAATTGATCGTTAACAGCTGATCACCAGCCTAGAAAAATGATTAGACATTTTAATATATTACTATTTAATTAACATGTCTGGAAAAACAATAACAAACTTCAAGTATCTCAGTATTTCATTTAGCTTCTATGTTTATAAAAGATAAGATTTTCTTTTTTGAAAGAGCAATTTATTAAACGGACAGTACTTACTCAAACCTTTCGATCTTTATCAGAGATATTTATCAATTGACTGCTTGTTTATGAGCAGCCTGACCAGGCTGCTTGTTCGAGTAAGTATTCTCCGTTTAAAGAAAATCTTATCTTTTATAAACTTCAAGGAGTTAGCAAGACAGAGGGCAAGTGCAGAAAAATAGCCTGACCGCTCTTATCAGATAAGAGCAGTGCCTTTGTTGGGTTTGATCAAGCTGCAAGGTAATTGGCAGTGATCAACATATTTACCTTAAGCGATCCATTAGAATCTGCAATACCACCTGGCTGGATATTAGCAATGAAGATGGGTACATCACCTAGAGGGCTCCCTACACCACCAGCAATGCTCAAACCAAGAGATCTGTTTGGTTCTTTTATTAACTCAACTCTTCTCATATCCATTAAAAATGCTGAATCTTGGTTTGTAGACATAGTCACTGTAAACAATGTATAATTATTTATTATTCCTTGGCATTTGTTTGCTGTGGAATTCAATAGCACATAGACCAATCACATTTAAGCAAAATACTTCACTTAAGTCAATAAATATTTCACTTAAGCACTTATTCAGGAGATTATTACAATTTCAATTTCTCAGTCTACACTATCACACTTTATGTGACAAAAAAATGTGATGTGCCAATATTAGGACATGATGATGTCATATCACTACCATATTTCGGCACATCACACTTTTTTGGTCAAACTAGTTTGATAGTGTAGACAGAGCTTTAGTCTAAGTGTATAAATGATAAATATGGTGCAAAAAAAGTAAAAAATTTAAGAAAAATTGTAAAAAATAATATATATATATGTGTTTGTTTGAATAGAAACTGAAAACTGACTGTATGACTTACTTGTAGTTGAACTAAGTGGCTGTTCAATATTCAGAGCGGGTGATGATGGTAGATTTTGAGACGATAACGATTGTCTTCTCGATGAACTCCTAGAACCACCTTTCAACCGTCCTACTTCCATTAGGATCTTACCTTGTGACATCTACAAACACAAATAAATCATTAAGTTATCAATTAAATAAATCATTAAGTTATCAATTAAATAAATCATTAATTTATCAATTAAGATCTTTGTAAGTCACACATTGTAATGACAATTCCTATTAATAATGGAATAATTACTTGTTTCTACCATCTTTTTGTATGCATTTTATTTAACTAACTGTGCAGATTTTGATACTGGGATTTAATAAATGTGTTCATTTTTAATGTTTGTATACATTTTATGTCAATTCTTTGTAACTTTTCATATCTCAACATATATGGCCAACACACTTGACCAGAGGCTGGAAATTTGACCAGTTGCTAGACATTTGACCAGTGGAAAAAATAATTGTGATGATGACACCTTTGTACTGACCTTCAATACAGAAGCAGCTACATCTTGTGTTGCGTTAGTCAGATCTTCTCCGTTTACAGACAAGATCTGATCACCTTTCATTACGCGTCCATCATTATCTGCTGTTCCTCCTTTGACGACCTCCGAGATAAAAACTCCTAATTCATTGCTGAAAAATAATATTGCATTTAAATTTATTCTGCTGCATCACATGTTTCAATAATTCTTTTGGTCTTTTGAATTAGGTCAATAAATGTGGTATTCACTTAAGTGTGATTGGTGAATACAGCTTCTGGAATATATTTTAGTAAATTTCCATGATTTTTTATGTGTTCAATGGATTGTATGAACTCTGACATTACACTTTCTAAATTAAACTGCCTTTGACTATTGTAAATTAAATATTTAATAACCAATATTTACCTTTTTTCCACGATGCTAAGTCCTAGCCCTCGACCTGGTTTTTTGTTTAATTCAATGGTAAACTTATCATAAATTAATTCATCTTCTTTAAACATAGCACTAGAGTCTCTGAAGACTACTAATTTCACTTCAGAGGGGGTTTGTCTTAATGCTGTAATGGCATCATCATGTTTGGCTTTTGAAAGATCAACTTCATTCACCTGAATAGGGAGTAAACATAAATTAGTAACTCATTGTAAGTAGCACCATCAAACACTTAGGTCCTAATAAGTATTTTGTTATAGTTTTCACATAAACAAATCTACTAATAAATTTAAAAATAAACTAAATATTTAATATACAGATATCATCAGTATAGTATTATTAGTCTGTTGGTCATCTGGATCTAGAACCTGTGTCAAGTGAGCAAATGACAACTCTATGCAACTACAGTAGTTCCAAGAAAGCACATTAGTGCTTTGCTATCATCTGTCTGTATATTTTGCTGACCTTAATAAGCTGATCTCCAGACCAGAGACGACCATCTCTTGCAGCTGCACCATCGTCATAAACTTCATGGACCATTATAACACCCTTTAAGAAATATATAAGTATCCTTCAAATTTAATTGTGCCAAACTTAGCTTTATTTAACAGATCTGAAACATTTTTTGAGTAAACATATAAACACAAAAAATCTGGTATTGGGTGAGTCCACTGTACTTTCAATTGTAAAGAATAAGGGTGATATCACTTACCAAAGGGGTATCACTTCCGCCCACGATGCTTAAGCCAAGACCCGTAGTACCTTTAGGGATGATTATAGTAGTCTCCTTCCCAGCCACTAATTCACAGGTGTATGGATCTTGTGGTGGCGATATAATTGGAGTGAAGATAGTTGGAGGAGATTTGTCTGAGAAAAAAAAGCAGCATTATAAACCATACAAACAATAATTCATAAAAATCTTAACAAATCTTATCAAAACCATACTAAATATTTCTGATAGTGGTGTGTTTCATCTGTTAGTGGTGGTTTCATCGCTGTTGGTTGTGAATAAAATAAAATAAAAAATAAACAAACAAAATCGTTGCTTATTGTTTGCCTTGAAATAACATATAGAACTGTAGAAACCGGATTGTACCAACACTTGATTGACTTTCTTACGTTTGCTCTCTATGTTGAAACTCTGGAAATACAGCATAAATACACTACTCCAAATAAAATAATTTGAAATAGTTGTAGTTTCTTTTTTGTATACCCACTAAAAATGTAAACATAAAAAGGCAAAGAGAAAAAAAACCCTCAAAACCCAGACAATTGTAAAATTACTAATAAAAATACCTGATGACTCTATCTTTGTCGGTTTTGACCTCTCTTTGACCCTTTGTTCCGGTTGAATGATTGCCTCTTGTATGTTTGTTTTGCTAGACCCATCAGTTTGATATTCCATTGGTTTTGATTGATGTACATTTGACTGGTTGGCTGTCGCATTAACAGTCAGCACAACTTTCCCTTTTGTATTTTTCAGGACAGAAATTGCACTGAGTTTTGAGAGGCCAATCAGTGACTGGTTGTTGACCGCTAAGATTTGGTCACCACATCTCAACCTTCCATCCTACCAACAAAGTACACAAAAACAAAAGTCAAACCTTATAATATTATGATATGTTGATCTAAAAGCTCGGCCTACACTATCAAACTGTACGTGACAAAAAAAATGTGCCCATATATGGACATGATGATGTCATATTACTACCATGTTTGGGCATATCACTATCATATTTGGGCACATCACATTTTTTTGTCACATAAAGTTTGATAGTGTAGACAAGGCCTAACTCACATCACTGTAGGTTAGGCTCTTCCACCCACAGTCGAAGTCTGTTTTCCCAGAGGGCCCAGTATACAGGACTATGATGTATGATGAGTGGCTGTGTGTGAACTAGTACACCTGCCGGTGGTAACCCCCCTAATAATTTTGACAGATACTAAAATCATAATAATCCATTTCAATTCTTTTTTTACCAGATTATAAAAAAGTTATAATCTTCTATCTATTGTAGTTCAATTTAAATTTCACATTTCATTTACACAAATTTCACAAGCAATGCTCATTAAATGTCAAATATATTCACATTCAATGTTTATTTTGTTATCACTTTTGATGAGTATTGAATTTTACTACAGAACCTAATTATAGATTTACTTCTATTTTGTAAACAAATTCATTATAATATGCAATAATATAAATTCCCATATAAAATTGTATTTAAAATGGTTTTCCATTAATTTGTACAACATTTTTAAGTTCATTTGTTCATTGACATTATACAATTTTGTTCTAAAATTAGAAGTTTTGGTCACTAAACCTGACATTTTAACAAATAAAGAATATTTTTGTAATTTTAAACCTTTTAACCATTTCAATAATAATTTAATTGTTAATTGTTATTATGTTGTATGCACTGTGCATATGAGCAACTTTAATTGATATGGCACAAAATAATGCTTAAATATTATTATTTAGAGGCTACTTATTACTATAGGCATCTAATATCTTTGGTACTAACGTCATACAATTATCTTAGCCTGGATATCATGCGAGAGGGGCCTAATTAAGGCAGACAAGCGGTGTAGGGTATCAGGCTTGATTCAATTAATAAGCTTACGTCTAGATAATATTACAAGAAAATTTATAATAAGCCAAACAATGACTAAAAACAAGGAGATAATCAACAAATCACTTACTCAATCTACAGTAATTTAACCCTATTCTCTGATTGAATATTAAATACTTATTATTTCAATTCAAAATGTCATATAAATTTTGATATATTATGTGTATTGTAAAGTAAACAAGACTATCGATGGCAGCCAACTCAACCTGTGTAACTACAACATTGCTTTAAGGACAGTCAAAACCTTTAAGGTTATAACAACTTGTTCCTCAGTTTGTCTGCCCTCCTTTAATAATTTTTATTCATTTTTATATGCATTTATTTATATTTTGGAAGGAAAATAAATATATTATATTGCTGTTATATTTTGTAGCACTCAATACAACATAGGCATTGCTGTTACAGTTTGAAATTTTGTCGACTAATCTCATGCATAAATTAGAAGTTAATAATGATTATTGTGAGAGTTGGGGAGTGCCATCTGCTTCTTATTGCTTAGTCTTTTATGAACATCAGCGAGAGGGATTACATCATATATTTTTGATTTATTAGTTTAAATATTGAGAAATGCATAATTTATTGTTTAGTGACATGTTAAATCGCCTATGAATGGTTTATACATACAAATAGTTAGTATATCAAGAAGCTGCTGATGATGACAATAATGAAGATGACATTTACAATGTGATATAGTAAAGGCTGTTTTTCACTAGCAAAATTTGTTCCACAAATGAAAACTGTCTGAATATTCATGTTTTTTTCTTCTAAATGTATTTCTGCGACAAATTCAAGTTCCTTGTGTTCAGGGGTGGCGCCAGGACAAATTCAAGTTCCTTGCGTTCAGGGGTGGCGCCAGGACAAATTCAAGTTCCTTGCGTTCAGGGGTGGCGCCAGGACAAATTCAAGTTCCTTGCGTTCAGGGGTGGCGCCAGGACAAATTCAAGTTCCTTGCGTTCAGGGGTGGCGCCAGGACAAATTCAAGTTCCTTGCGTTCAGGGGTGGCGCCAGGACAAATTCAAGTTCCTTGCGTTCAGGGGTGGCGCCAGGACAAATTCAAGTTCCTTGCGTTCAGGGGTGGCGCCAGGACAAATTCAAGTTCCTTGCGTTCAGGGGTGGCACCAGGACAAATTCAAGTTCCTTGCGTTCAGGGGTGGCGCCAGGACAAATTCAAGTTCCTTGCGTTCAGGGGTGGCGCCAGGACAAATTCAAGTTCCTTGCGTTCAGGGGTGGCGCCAGGACAAATTCAAGTTCCTTGCGTTCAGGGGTGGCGCCAGGACAAATTCAAGTTCCTTGCGTTCAGGGGTGGCGCCAGGACAAATTCAAGTTCCTTGCGTTCAGGGGTGGCGCCAGGACAAATTCAAGTTCCTTGCGTTCAGGGGTGGCGCCAGGACAAATTCAAGTTCCTTGCGTTCAGGGGTGGCGCCAGGACAAATTCAAGTTCCTTGCGTTCAGGGGTGGCGCCAGGACAAATTCAAGTTCCTTGCGTTCAGGGGTGGCGCCAGGACAAATTCAAGTTCCTTGCGTTCAGGGGTGGCGCCAGGACAAATTCAAGTTCCTTGCGTTCAGGGGTGGCGCCAGGACAAATTCAAGTTCCTTGCGTTCAGGGGTGGCGCCAGGACAAATTCAAGTTCCTTGCGTTCAGGGGTGGCGCCAGGACAAATTCAAGTTCCTTGCGTTCAGGGGTGGCGCCAGGACAAATTCAAGTTCCTTGCGTTCAGGGGTGGCGCCAGGACAAATTCAAGTTCCTTGCGTTCAGGGGTGGCGCCAGGACAAATTCAAGTTCCTTGCGTTCAGGGGTGGCGCCAGGACAAATTCAAGTTCCTTGCGTTCAGGGGTGGCGCCAGGACAAATTCAAGTTCCTTGCGTTCAGGGGTGGCGCCAGGACAAATTCAAGTTCCTTGCGTTCAGGGGTGGCGCCAGGACAAATTCAAGTTCCTTGCGTTCAGGGGTGGTGCCAGGACAAATTCAAGTTCCTTGCGTTCAGGGGTGGCGCCAGGACAAATTCAAGTTCCTTGCGTTCAGGGGTGGCGCCAGGACAAATTCAAGTTCCTTGCGTTCAGGGGTGGCGCCAGGACAAATTCAAGTTCCTTGCGTTCAGGGGTGGCGCCAGGACAAATTCAAGTTCCTTGCGTTCAGGGGTGGCGCCAGGACAAATTCAAGTTCCTTGCGTTCAGGGGTGGCGCCAGGACAAATTCAAGTTCCTTGCGTTCAGGGGTGGCGCCAGGACAAATTCAAGTTCCTTGCGTTCAGGGGTGGCGCCAGGACAAATTCAAGTTCCTTGCGTTCAGGGGTGGCGCCAGGACAAATTCAAGTTCCTTGCGTTCAGGGGTGGCGCCAGGACAAATTCAAGTTCCTTGCGTTCAGGGGTGGCGCCAGGACAAATTCAAGTTCCTTGCGTTCAGGGGTGGCGCCAGGACAAATTCAATTTCCTTGCGTTAAGGGGTGGCGCCAGGACAAATTCAAGTTCCTTGCGTTCAGGGGTGGCGCCAGGACAAATTCAAGTTCCTTGCGTTCAGGGGTGGCGCCAGGACAAATTCAAGTTCCTTGCGTTCAGGGGTGGCGCCAGGACAAATTCAAGTTCCTTGCGTTCAGGGGTGGCGCCAGGACAAATTCAAGTTCCTTGCGTTCAGGGGTGGCGCCAGGACAAATTCAAGTTCCTTGCGTTTTCCAATTCAGCGAAATTAGTAGTTTGAAAATTCACAAATAAAAAGAATTGTGGAAATGAGTTCATGTGAAAACAGCGCAGCAGACACAGATGAAATGAAAATCGCAGCTATTTGTAATTGAAACTAAATCAAAATGGATGATGAAGATTATGATTAGGATGATGATGATGATAATGATGACGATTATGATTAGGATGATGATGATAATGATGACGATTATTATTAGGATGATGATTAGGATGATGATGATGATGATTATGATTAGGATGATGATGATGATAATGATGACGATTATGATTAGGTTGATGATTAGGATGATGATTGTAATGATAGGCGCTAGCAACCACATTTAGAATCCGATTTCTTTTATTTATCCATTAATTAGATATGCCTCAGAAAAGAGATGTGATTTTATTGGTTTTTTAAAAATTAATTGTATGGAGATACCTAATCCGTTGAAGAACAGTATTCCAAAGACGCGGAGCAGCAACTGAAAAAGCTTGATGTGACGAGATAATAATAGTGAATAATCTAACCTGTGCCGCTGCGCCACCTGCAGTTACGTCTTTCACAAATATCCTGGAATTTCCGTCTTCATCTACATCTTCTAAGATTGTAAACCCAAGTCCAGTTTGACTCTGAAATAAATCATTGCTTTTAATTATAACGTGTACATGTTAGTGACGCCACAAAGTGACACTGATGTATTTACACACACTATGCACATGAAATGATGTGTTTCACCAACAGACACAAATGTTAACATACTAGTTGATTAACTTACTAGTTCATTAATTAACAAGATCACAATAAAAACACTCTTTAGGTGAATTGTCTGGCATGTAAACAAAACATCTAAAATTTCTTTTAAGCTAAAATGTATGTGTTTTGTGAAGCTAAACCATGTTTTTCGCGAATCAAAACCACTACACTTTGTGGCATCGCTAATGATTATATGCTACGATTCAAGACCACCTATAAACACCCGTGCTCAAATGATACTTAAGACTACCTTAGGTGTTAATATGGAAGGAAACCGGTACTACTAAGTTATAATCTGAACAAATCATACACAATTCAGTGCCATCATGTTAATACGTGTTGAGCACCTCCAAATGTTATTACTTTCTGGGTGTTGCCTCTTAATTATTTATATTTAAATTGTTATTTTGTTTACTTTGAAATGATAAGAAATAAATGTTATTATGAATGAATGAATGAATGTAATTTAATAGATACACTGAAAAATATTATATAAGATAAATTTTGGAAAAGTCTGGTTTTGGGAGCAATTTTGATTTTCAAGAGACAGTTGTCTATTTCTGTTTAATAGTTTGTGTGTATGTTGTACATCATGTGACAACTCATCCCACCCACACACTGTTGATAATGAAGTAATCTCTCACACTGTATTCTACGAATTATTTAAAGCAAATAACATTATTTGATTATTTACAAAATATTTGATTTTCATTATGTTTTGTAGGAGACTGTGATGATTATGTTTTGTAGGAGACTGTGATGATTATGTTTTCTCTCATAAACTAAAGAAAATACAAGCGTGCTCTAAGTAGTTACTTAATTAAGCATGAATAAATTCAACCAATCATGTAACAGATAATAAATTACATATCTGTATCCATTTAACATCTTCAAAACTACTTGCAAGACTATATTGAGGAGGTAACATAAAAGTTAACAAACGGTTATTGTAATAAGCCTCTAATAACCCAGTGCTCTATTTGTAACCAGTAAATTGGGAGGTAACATAAAGGTTAACAAACGGTTATTGTAATAAGCCTCTAACAACCCAGTGCTCTATTTGTAACCAGTAAAGTGGGAGGTAACATAAAGGTTAACAAACGGTTATTGTAATAAGCCTCTAACAACCCGGTGCTCAACTTGCCAGAGTATATTGAGGAGGTAACATAAAGGTTAACAAACGGTTATTGTAATAAGCCTCTAACAACCCAGTGCTCTATTTGTAACCAGTAAATTGAGGAGGTAACATAAAGGTTAACAAATGGTTATTGTAATAAGCCTCTAATAACCCAGTGCTTAGTTTTCTATTTGTTAATATTACCACTATAAATAACTCAATTCACTATTCGTCATCATCTTTTTTGTCTAGAGAAAGCACATTTAATTACTTATAGATTTAATCAAATCAAACAGTTATAATGTAATACAAATAAGTTTAAAATATTAAAGATAATTACCCTTGTTAAACTGATTGTGTGAACGTTAGAGTAACTTGCGAAATCCTTCTTTTTATTGCTTTTTGCTCCTCCTCCTCCTCCATCTCGTCCCACTAACTGTAAAGAAAAGATGGGCCTGCTTTAGAAATTCATGTACAGCTATTTTTAATTTAAATTATTTATTTTCAAATGCATCAATAGTGTAGAGAGATAGTTTGTCTGTTAAATACAAATGTTGTCTATTGCACGCAGCATACATACACATGGGATATTACAATGAACAGAATCGTACTTGGAAGATTTTAAACTACATGTGAACCAGCTGAGGAACAGCTATTTACGATTGTAGTTCAACAAACCAATTCATGCTGGTACAATGACTGTTGCTTAATATATAGAAAACATGAAATAAATAAAACTGGGAAAAAATAAGCAAAACTACTGCTGGAAATAAATAAAAATAGTCTCCATTTTATAATCACGTTCATTTTAGAATTACAATTTATTGTGGAATGACATCATTAAGTATGGTATCCCTATGGAGCGAGTGAAACCAACCAACTAATGCATACAAACCCATCAATCGGCTAATTGCATATTAAAGACACACAAATGCATATATCTAATCTGTAGTACTAATGATTTGAACCCTGCTGATTCAACTAGAAGCAAAGCACTTATCTACTCTAACAATTAAGTCTTCTGTCAATTATACCTAAATGTAATTGTTGATGATTTTTAACTGTTATCATAACTAATTGATATTTAATGACTTAAGATGTGGGGGTTTTTAATTAAATGGTTGGCTAGATCAATTCAGTACTACATATCAAGTATATTGAGATTGTTGAGATTTTTTAAAATTAGACTGAAATAACAAATAAATATTAAAGAATATAAACCAGATTGTTTCTGCATGATGAATTGTCACTAGGAATACTATAATGAATATGAATGAGTTGGAATCCTACAAACACTAGAAAGATAGATAGATGATGAGAGAGTGGATGAAAGGTAGAGCGACTATTAAATTGGTTTTGCACACAATATGATTTATTATCATATTAACAGGACTTGATTGAACAAGTACATTATCTTGTTGATAATTAATTACGCACTAAGTAAATGTTTATCATAGTTTGTAGTTACATGAATTATTAATGTATTAGAATCTCATTCCTGTCACCAAAAGAGGTATTTCAACTGAAATAAGCACTACAAATACTACTAGCTCTAAACACATTCTCCTTGTTAACTAGGAGACTAAAAAAAAACCAAACCAGTAAGCAATAAATTACATTTCAAGTATAATAGAATACAGTATAATAGAATACAGTATAATAGAATACAGTATAATAGAATACAGTATAATAGAATACAGTATAATAGAATACAGTATAATAGAATACAGTATAACAGAATACAGTATTATAGAATACAGTATAAAAGAATACAGTATTATAGAATACAGTATAATAGAATACAGTATAATAGAATACAGTATAATAGAATACAGTATTATAGAATACAGTACTCCAACATAAAACTTACATATGGATGTTGAATTGAAGTTAGAAACAAATAGATGGGTCATAATGATGTAGAATGACCTCTATATGACCTTTCACATCACCATAGCGATAATTATATTATATACTATAGTATCTCTATGATCACCTAGCACAATCCAGAGTGTTCACACCGGGACACACACCAAAACAAATCGTTGCTACTTCAGTGTGTGTAGTAGTTTTTCTAAGTGATTTCTAGTTTTGAGATTACATAATTATTTCATTATTTCATTTACTGTTCTTGTTACTACTGCCTGTCATTAATGACTTGTATTTTCTAAATCATAATAAATACACACTTAATATGCATACAAACAAAACATTTTCGTTTAAAATATAAAACCATCTTTATATTTAAAAAACATATTTTGAATAATTTGAGAGATATAAACATATGAAAGTTTTTGTGCATTATCCAAATTGTAATGTTACATAAAACTAGAATCAATTGTTATATCAATCAAAGAAATGAATTCATAAAACGTTTATTTTTTTAGCTTTTCATTCAGAATAAATAATCTCTTAAAATGAAAATAGTATACAGAAATTGATTCCTTTATTGATATCATCAGCATTAAGGAGATAGCTGTTGACACGAGATAATGTTATGCTTCCAAACATTATATAACATTATGCTTCTTTCAGACATTATATAACATTATGCTTCTAGACATTATATTAACGCTATGTGCTATGATGATCAGGCAATATATAATAACTTGTGATGTATACATTTTATCCATCTCAAAATAATAAAATCAAAATTCACAAAATTGTAATATAAATGAGTTTTACTTTCAGAATTAGAACTGATAATAATTATTATTTCAGTACGTCATGCAAAGGCCTCACTGGGACTGACAGTAAAAACAAAATGGCTGCAAATAAAGAGTATGAGATAAAAAGATGAGTTTTTTAAGCTGCCTGAAATTTGCAATTGAAGTTGCCCGAGTCTCTATTAATTAATTAATTAAATGGAGGGGAGGGATAAAAACAATAGCATTTACAGAATATATTAATTACTTTATGGAATGCAAAGAAACATTAAATAGAGATAATAATTTTTCCATTCAATTCAAAGTGACATTTATTTACTTCAAAAAAGACAGTTAAAAAGATGTAGGTAAAAAAAAAAACCAGTAACAGTTGAAGAAGGCATGCAAATATATATATATATATTGACAATATACTTGTTTATGCTATGATTTTCTAATGCAATTAGACATACCAATGAGAAAAGATTTCTTTTGTAATAAATTAGACGATTTGCAGAGAGCAGGTCAAGTAGTGGATGCAGGTTATAGTGACTATGAAGTCAATTTAATTACCTAATGCAAGCTCTTCAATTCAATACACTATTGAAAGGCTTTACTAGCAGCCAAAGTGAATTTTTCATATAGCATTTACATCTGAGAAAACACTACAGTCAAATCTGATTATTTCTAGTAAATCTGTATTTCTGTTTTGATTTTTGTAAAGTAACAAATAAAGAGTATTTAAATTATCATCGCTTCAGTCAGTTAAAATTGAAACATGAGGCTAGCTGCATCTATTGTCACAAACAGGTTATTTGTTTGTTTGTGCATTTGTATTTATAAATTAAATTATTAAAAAAGTAACAATATTCACAAAAATGAAATAGAACACATTTTGTAATAAATAAGAAGAAGCATTAGTGTTTAAATAGCTTTTTATTTAGTGTTTTTGTCAAATAAGTTAAGCAATGTAATTAGTATTAATTATTTAATATTTTGACAACAAACGGATGTAGATGAAACTGATTGAATGAATTCAAATGCAAATTATCATTTTGTTTTTTTAATATGAATAGTCAATTTAATTTCTCATTATTTATCTCTCTTTGAAATGTCATTTGCAGACTATTAAATGCTTATGTCGTCTCCTTTTGTCAACAGCATGCTAATTAAGCTCTGTCTACACTATCAAACTTCATGTGACAAAAAAAAATGGGATGTGCCCATATTGACATGATGATGTCATATCACTACCATATTTGGGTATATCACTACCATATTTGGGTATATTACTACCATATTTGGGCATATCACTACCATATTTTGATAGTGTACTGTAGATAGAGCTTATGTTTACATGGATAAAGCATACACAAATCAATTCTCTGACGAACAAATTGAGATTAGGCTCATAGCCAGTAATGGCGCATGACTAAGTAGAGCAACAGCAGCCATATTGTTTTGGGTTTTGATTCGGCTTTGGTGCGTAAAATCTTTAGGTGAATTTATTCAAATCATTGCAGAGGAGAAATAAAGTAATTTGCATAAGCTACATAAAAGGTCAAAGTTAACAAACTCTTACCTGACTAGAAGGTGATGTGAGTGGATGTACAGCGAGCTGATTAATAGCATCTTCACAACGACAGATCACCATGGTAACCATTTGACCAGTCGTCTTTATTATAGCAGACGCATTTTGGTGACTACGTCCATATACCTGATTGCCATTGATCTGAAAAACCATGCAACTTTCTTTACCAAATAATCTAATAAACTGGTTTTGATTTGTTTGTAAAGTTTTTATTTAAATGTCACTTATTTTTTTCTGACATTTTCAACACACACAACAGATAAGCACAACACACACAACAGACAACACACAAAACGCACAACACAGACAGGCACAACATACACAATGCACAATACACACAACAGACAACACACATAACGCACAACACACACAACAGACAAGCACAACACACACAACAGAAAACACACAAAACGCACAACACACACAACAGAAAACACACAAAACGCACAACACAGACAGGCACAACACACACAATGCACAACACACACAACAGACAACACACATAACGCACAACACACACAACAGACAAGCACAACACACACAACAGAAAACACACAAAACGCACAACACACAGACAGGCACAACGCACAACACACAACAGACAACACGCACAACACACAAACAGACAAGCACAATGAACACAACACACATAACGCACAACACCCACGCACAAATAACACATGCACACACCAAATTCACAATAAATGCTTGTAAAATTTTAATAAGTATACTTTAGATTTCATCTTTCACGCCTACACAGTTACCTGTCACATGGGATGATCCATTTCAAGGCTCTTATGAAATTATGTTATAAGAAGTATCTATGCTAATTTAACTCTTATCTCAACGTTTAATATAGAGGTAATAATGAATGTTGCAGTCAGCATCAACATATTTCAATATACATTTATTTTCCACCATATTATATTTTTAACTGGAATGGTATGTTCAAACTATTATTGTCTACTAAATAAATATAAATGGTTGTTACAATTGTGTACATACACAATTTTATGAAATATTTATTTTGCAATAAAAATTGGTAAGATATTTGAGAGCACTTTCAAAGAAATTGTCAAGGAAATCCTCAGTTCCAAGCCCTCAACCTCCAGACTAGCCTGGCATTTATACCTCTAGACCATACAGCTTATGCTGATGGCTAGGGTTAAATCCAAGCCCTCAACCTCCAGACAACTAGCCTGGCATTCATACCTCTAGACCATAGAGCTTATGCTGATGGCTAGGGTTAAATCCAAGCCCTTTACCTTCAGACAACTAGCCTGGCATTTATACCTCTAGACCATAGAGCTTATGCTGATGGCTAGGGTTAAATCCAAGCCCTCAACCTCCAGACAACTAGCCTGGCATTCATACCTCTAGGCCATAGAGCTTATGCTGATGGCTAGGGTTAAATCCAAGCCCTCAACCTCCAGACAACTAGCCTGGCATTCATACCTCTAGACCATAGAGCTTATGCTGATGGCTAGGGTTAAATCCAAGCCCTTTACCTTCAGACAACTAGCCTGGCATTCATACCTCTAGACCATAGAGCTTATGCTGATGGCTAGGGTTAAATCCAAGCCCTCAACCTCCAGACAACTAGCCTGGCATTCATACCTCTAGACCATAGAGCTTATGCTGATGGCTAGGGTTAAATCCAAGCCCTTTACCTCCAGACAACTAGCCTGGCATTCATACCTCTAGACCATAGAGCTTATGCTGATGGCTAGGGTTAAATCCAAGCCCTCAACCTCCAGACAACTAGCCTGGCATTCATACCTCTAGACCATAGAGCTTATGCTGATGGCTAGGGTTAAATCCAAGCCCTCAACCTCCAGACAACTAGCCTGGCATTCATACCTCTAGACCATAGAGCTTATGCTGATGGCTAGGGTTAAATCCAAGCCCTTAACCTCCAGACAACTAGCCTGGCATTCATACCTCTAGACCATAGAGCTTATGCTGATGGCTAGGGTTAAATCCAAGCCCTTAACCTCCAGACAACTAGCCTGGCATTCATACCTCTAGACCATAGAGCTTATGCTGATGGCTAGGGTTAAATCCAAGCCCTTTACCTTCAGACAACTAGCCTGGCATTCATACCTCTAGACCATAGAGCTTATGCTGATGGCTAGGGTTAAATCCAAGCCCTTAACCTCCAGACAACTAGCCTGGCATTCATACCTCTAGACCATAGAGCTTATGCTGATGGCTAGGGTTAAATCCAAGCCCTTAACCTCCAGACAACTAGCCTGGCATTCATACCTCTAGACCATAGAGCTTATGCTGATGGCTATGGTTAAATCCAAGCCCTTTACCTCCAGACAACTAGCCTAGCATTCATACCTCTAGACCATAGAGCTTATGCTGATGGCTAGGGTTAAATCCAAGCCCTTAACCTCCAGACAACTAGCCTGGCATTCATACCTCTAGACCATAGAGCTTATGCTGATAGCTAGGGTTAAATCCAAGCCCTTTACCTCCAGACAACTAGCCTGGCATTCATACCTCTAGACCATAGAGCTTATGCTGATGGCTAGGGTTAAATCCAAGCCCTTTACCTTCAGACAACTAGCCTGGCATTCATACCTCTAGACCATAGAGCTTATGCTGATGGCTAGGGTTAAATCCAAGCCCTTAACCTCCAGACAACTAGCCTGGCATTCATACCTCTAGACCATAGAGCTTATGCTGATGGCTAGGGTTAAATCCAAGCCCTCAACCTCCAGACAACTAGCCTAGCATTCATACCTCTAGACCATAGAGCTTATGCTGATGGCTAGGGTTAAATCCAAGCCCTTTACCTTCAGACAACTAGCCTGGCATTCATACCTCTAGACCATAGAGCTTATGCTGATGGCTAGGGTTAAATCCAAGCCCTTAACCTCCAGACAACTAGCCTGGCATTCATACCTCTAGACCATAGAGCTTATGCTGATGGCTAGGGTTAAATCCAAGCCCTTTACCTTCAGACAACTAGCCTGGCATTCATACCTCTAGACCATAGAGCTTATGCTGATGGCTAGGGTTAAATCCAAGCCCTTTACCTTCAGACAACTACCCTGGCATTCATACCTCTAGACCATAGAGCTTATGCTGATGGCTAGGGTTAAATCCAAGCCCTCAACCTCCAGACAACTAGCCTGGCATTCATACCTCTAGACCATAGAGCTTATGCTGATGGCTAGGGTTAAATCCAAGCCCTCAACCTCCAGACAACTAGCCTGGCATTCATACCTCTAGACCATAGAGCTTATGCTGATGGCTAGGGTTAAATCCAAGCCCTTTACCTTCAGACAACTAGCCTGGCATTCATACCTCTAGACCATAGAGCTTATGCTGATGGCTAGGGTTAAATCCAAGCCCTTTACCTTCAGACAACTAGCCTGGCATTCATACCTCTAAACCACATTGCTTGCACTGATGGCTAGGGTTAAATTCAAGCCCAATAAAATGTTTAAATCAACATACTTCCAGAATTTCATCTGCAATGTGTAACCTTCCATCATCAGCAGCCGACCCATCAGAATCTATTCCTACTACAAAGACACTCAGCTTTGACTTGTCTCTGTTGCCTGCAAGACTGATAATTAACACATTTAATTATTAAAATAAGATAAAACTCAATCAATATGGATATATTTATTTATTGTCAAATAATAATTTATTTATTGATGAAATAGGGCACAAATGAAAAATTAAACATGACATACAATTATGATGATTATACTAAATAAGTGATGAAACGGGCATGTTAAATACACATTGTTTTCGGTTGACCGAGAAGAACAAAAAAATGTGATGTGCCCATATATGGACATGATGATGTCATATCACTATTTATGCATTATCACTACCATATTGGGTACATCGTATATACATCATTAAGCATATTTTGTGGAATGGTTGAGAAACAATTAACATGAATAAAAAAAAAATAAGACTGTAATTTATCGGTGATTGAGTAGTTTATGCTCCAAGTTATTGATTTATTAATACCAAATTTAGCAAGGCGTTGAACACGTACTGTAAATCAAGAAACGATTGAACCTTGAAAAGTAATTCTGAATAAATAAAGTAATGAAATTAAAACACATTTTCATTTCATTCGACGACTAAGTAGTTTTTCATGCTTGAGTGATTTCAAGTTAAGTTACCGCAACATATTAAACAATCCATTTAATTAAAAAATGTTTTAAGCAATTTAAATTTGCTCTACCTTAAACTAATTCCACAATTAATTGAAGACAAATAAATTAGCATGTACTTTTATTCTGTGTTAATTATGTTTGAGTACCAGTATTGTAACCATTTAGGTATATTTATTCATAAAAAGACATCAAAATACAACGGCAGCCAAAAGGCTGAAAAGTAGTATTTTACAAAATTTGATAAAAATATATAAATACATTATGTATAAAAGGTAAAACTAGTTTAAAAAAAAAAAAAAATAATAATAATTTACCACATTAAAATTGGTCCACCTGTAAGTTAAAATAGTGCCAGCCTATTCAATATTCATCATTAATGAGTCGGACTAAAAAAGGGACTGGTGAAGATCTAAATCTTTCTGTACGACCAAACGGGATTTTGAGTAGAGGCTTACTCGCAGACCTCAGGGTTCTGCTAATGTCACGAACAGGTGGAAGAATGCTTCTAAATGTATCGGACTTTATTATTCCTTTACCAAATTTCAGTAAGAGTTGGACTCTTCTGTTAACTAGCGATGGAAGGTCTGACAATTTAAGAGCAGACTCGTAGGATACATAGTTCATGCCATAAATGATTTGTAGAGCTCTTTTTTGAACTCTTTCTATTGACTTAGTTTGGTCTTTCGTAATTGAACTGTGCCACACAGGGCATGCATATTCAACTAAAGGACGTATATAGCAAGTATATTCTTGTAGTAAATCTTTACAAGGCGCCTTGGCTTTCTTAAGTATAATCAAAGTGTACAAACGTCGACATGCTTTAGCAACGATATCATGAATATGCATCTCCCATTTAAGGTTATCCTGCAAGGTGACACCAAGCAGTTTAATGTGATTTACACATTTAAGATCATGGCCATTTAGATTGAAACTGGGAGGAGGACAGTCGGACTTTAGGAAGGAAATACGCATCACATTGCACTTGGATGGCTTGGGGAGGACTCTATTTATCAAACACCAATCATCAAGTTGATTTAAAGTGTCCTGCAACAATTGGCTATCACTACTTCTAACTACTTCACTAAGAGTGAGGTCGTCCACATATTTCCACCGCCTGTCAGTTCCCTCAGCAACATCATTGACTAATACCAAAAAGAGAAGGGGACCCAACTTCGTGCCCTGGGGCACCCCACAAGTAATATTAGAATTTGAAGAGGTGGCTCCCTTAACTTTGGTATTGCATGTGCGATTTAAGAGGAAACTACAAACGGTAGGAAGAATGGACGGCCTCACTCCTATGGATATTAATTTATTTATGACAACATTATGATCCACACGATCGAAAGCCTTCGTAAAGTCTACAGCACATAAGTTTAAATATTTGCTACCCCCCTCCAGGTCAGATACAACAGAATTTATCAAGTCTACGAGGTAGTGTGAAGTTGACGAGCCTCTACGACAACCAAATTGCTTACTATCTAAAGAATCTTTTATATCATTAGTTACCCACTCCGCTAAAAAGCTTTCAAATATCCGAGAAAAAATGGGTGTTAGGGATATAGGCCGAAGGTCATTACAATTATTAGCATCTGGAACCTTAGGAACTGGTATTATAGTAGCCTTTTTCCATTGTTCAGGAAAATTACCTTCATTTAAAGAAGAATTAAAAATGTCCGCTAATGGATAAGAGAGTTCAAATGAGAATTCCTTAATTAATCTGATCGGTAGATCTTCTGGGTGTCCTGCTTTTTGTATGTTTAACTTATCGATTGCAGATTTCACTTGTCCTGGGTAGATAACGGGTGGGGGTTCCGATGCTGGTAAGTAACTTGGTAGTTTTGTAATGTCAAGTGTTGGTTAATTACTGTAACTGTAACTGACATACACAGTACTGTCTTAGTGTAATATTTATTTGTTCAAGGAGACAATCTTGTTGGCACACTGTGTACTACAGCACACTGTGTAATACAGCACACTGTGTAGTACAGCACACTGTGTAGTACAGCACACTGTGTAGTACAGCACACTGTGTAGTACAGCACACTGTGTAGTACAGCACACTGTGTAGTACAGCACACTGTGTAGTACAGCACACTGTGTAGTACAGCACACTGTGTAGTACAGCACACTGTGTAGTACAGCACACTGTGTAGTACAGCACACTGTGTAGTACAGCACACTGTGTAGTACAGCACACTGTGTAGTACAGCACACTGTGTACTACAGCACACTGTGTAGTACAGCACACTGTGTAATACAGCACACTGTGTAGTACAGCACACTGTGTAGTACAGCATACTGTGTAGTACAGCACACTGTGTAATACAGCACACTGTGTAGTACAGCACACTGTGTAGTACAGCACACTGTGTACTACAGCACACTGTGTAGTACAGCACACTGTGTAATACAGCACACTGTGTAGTACAGCACACTGTGTAGTACAGCATACTGTGTAGTACAGCACACTGTGTAGTACAGCACACTGTGTAGTAGCATACTATAGTACTATTATAGTACAGCATACTGTAGTACAGCACACTGTGTAGTAGCGTACTGTAGTACAGCACACTGTGTAGTAACGTACTGTAGTACAGCACACTGTGTAGTAACGTACTGTAGTACAGCACACTGTGTAGTAGCGTACTGTAGTACAGCACACTGTGTAGTAACGTACTGTAGTACAGCACACTGTGTAGTAACGTACTGTAGTACAGCACACTGTGTAGTAACGTACTGTAGTACAGCACACTGTGTAGTAACGTACTGTAGTACAGCACACTGTGTAGTAGCGTACTGTAGTACAGCACACTGTGTAGTAACGTACTGTAGTACAGCACACTGTGTAGTAGCGTACTGTAGTACAGCACACTGTGTAGTAACGTACTGTAGTACAGCACACTGTGTAGTAACGTACTGTAGTACAGCACACTGAGTAGTAGCGTACTGTAGTACAGCACACTGTGTAGTAACGTACTGTAGTACAGCACACTGTGTAGTAACGTACTGTAGTACAGCACACTGAGTAGTAGCGTACTGTAGTACAGCACACTGAGTAGTAGCGTACTGTAGTACTGTAGCACAGACTACTGTAACACAGTGTTTGCCTTTTGTTAGGCTTTCTCAGTGATGGTTGCTCTGCCTTGTTTTTGGCCTAGCTTTTTGTGATGGGTTTCAATTTAATTTGTTTAGCTAGATAGCCACATCACTGTAGTACAGCATACTGTAGTACAGCATACTGTAGTGTATTATACTGTAGTACAGCATACTGTAGTACAGCATACTGTAGTGTAGCATACTGTAGTGTATTATACTGTAGTAGAATACTGTAGTGTAGCATAATTAAGGTATACAGTGAAAATACAAAAATAGTGAAAACACAAAAATAGTAATAGATGTTCATCTGCAGTACTCCACACTTAATTTCTGCATTATGTCCAGCCAAAAGGGTCTACTAATTAATTAGTTTGATATATGATAATATAAAACAAGGTGAGGTGATATATGGCCAATTTACCTGACTCCAAGCCCCATAGCACCCTTCTGCAGGTCAATGATATGAATCTCGCCATCAAGATCATTATACTTTTGGCACATCTTCTCTGGAAAAAAAATAAAAAGAAAGAATCAATCATGATTTTAGAAAAAAAATATTTCAAATAGTTCAAAAATTACAAAATGTTAAAACAGAAAGTAATTTAAAATGCTAAATTTTATACAATAACAACTGCCTTTGCCAAAGCATACATTTGTATATTAAATTTTGGCAAATGTACAAATAGCAGTAATCAATGGATGGTTAACATGTGTGCATGTAAAATAGAACTAAACACAGGTTAGTGTGCATGTAACTCTTTGTGTCAACATGCACGTCCAGATTATTAAGGCCGATTGTGGCTGTAATGGTCAAGTTGATTATATGGAAATGAAACATTGTATTTGTCCATCGTATTATTTTATCCATTGCATATTATCCATTGTATTATTTTATCCATCGCATTATTTTATCCATTGCATTATTTTATCCATTGCATATTATCCATTGCATTATTTTATCCATTGCATTATTTTATCCATTGTATTATTTTATCCATTGCATTATTTTATCCATTGCATTATTTTATCCATTGCATTATTTTATCCATTGCATTATTTTATCCATTGCATATTATCCATTGCATTATTTTATCCATTGTATTATTTTATCCATTGCATTATTTTATCCATTGTATTATTTTATCCATTGCATATTATCCATTGCATTATTTTATCCATTGTATTATTTTATCCATTGCATTATTTTATCCATTGCATTATTTTATCCATTGCATTATTTTATCCATTGCATAATATTATCCATATTCAGGAAAAGAACTTGGATATGAAACACATTATTTATTATTCAGTACAACTGGTATAAAATCAGCTACCTCTGTATCAATGACCCATCACTAATTTCACGTATAACATATTTTAGAAAAAAAAAACACATTTTGAAATATTTAAACTTGACTAATTTTATGCTACCATAATTATTTTAGGAAAAAATTTAATTTGTATATTTTTATTCTTACTGGTTGTTGTTTTTCTTATTAAATGGTATGAGTATACAAATGACCCAAAGAGACACCCAAAGAGACACCCAAAGAGACACCCAGAAGAGACACCCAGAAGAGACACCCAGAAGAGACACCCAGAAGAGACACCCAGAAGAGACACCCAAAGAGACACCCAGAAGAGACACCCAGGGTGTTATCCACTTGCAAATCAATGCAAATTAACTGCTGAATATAACAACTCATCTTTACAATCTTAATACAACAAATTCCACAAATTAAATTGTAATCTAACTAGAAAAAATAACAGTTAATAAATTCCACCTACCTAGTGATAAAAAGCACTTAAATATAATGCATTTGAATCAATTGGTTTACCTGGGAAACTTGTAGGTGCCATCATACTACACAAATATATTGACACATTTCGAGAAAAGCAAGAATATTCTAATGTATTCTAAGAGAGTATACAGAAATGTTCAGCTTAATAGTCAAAGAAATATCTTTGGCCACACTACAAGATGATTGTGTTTCTTAGCGGTTTTGATTGTATTTCAAATCAGTTGAAATAGGAAACCTTCAATACATCCAGAATAGACAACTTAAAATTTAATTTGCCTTGCTAGAGCTCTGTCTACACTATCAAACTTTATGTGACCAAAAAAATGTGATGTGTCCATATAAGGACATGATATCTCAGCACTACCATATTTGGGTATTTCACTACCATATTTAGGTATATCACTACAATATTGGGGCATATCACACTTTTGCATAATGAAATGTGAAAGCAAGGGTTTCTAAGCAAAGGTTGTTCCCTGTACTCTTAAAAAACAACATAATTAAAAAATAATAATAATGATAATGTAAACCATTTTTTTATAAAACATTATTTAAAAATGTACATCTATAGAATCCCAGGTAACGTCCTTGCACTGAGTATTGCAGGCAACACATGATGATCAACAAGACATTAAATGGTAGAAACATTCACTAAATTGTTTATTATTATTTTCTGAATCTTGAATGTTTTAATAGTAAGATAGAGTATTGCAAGTGTAGAATAATTTTTTTGATATCATATTGAATATATGCTATCATAAATCCTGGCTTGTGCTGTGATAGATATACTGTTGAATAATATGAAATTTGAAATTGTAAATAATTATATATTATTAAAATCAGTCATACAGTAAAAAATCAAAGTCATGCATATCATTTTTTATAATATTTTAAAGCTGTCTGAATCATGGAATTTATGAATATTTATGTTATATTTTAAAGCTGCCTGAATCAAGAACTTATGAATATTCATAATGTATTTTAAAGCCATCTGAATTAAGGAATTTATGAATATTCATAATTTTATATTTTAAAGCTGCCTGAATCAAGAACTTACGAATATTCATAATGTTATATTTTAAAGCCATCTGAATTAAGGAATTTATGAATATTCATAATTTTATATTTTAAAGCTGCCTGAATCAAGAACTTATGAATATACACAATGTTGCATTATAAAGCCGTCTGAATTAATGAACTTATGAATATTCATAATGTTATATTATAAAGCTGCCTGAATCAAAAACTTATGAATATTCATGTTGTATTTTAAAGCCATCTGAATTAAGGAACTTATGAATATTCATAATGTTATATTATAAAGCTGCCTGAATCAAGAAGAACTTATGAATATTCATGTTGTATTTTAACTGTCTGATTCAACTTATGAATATTCATAGTTGGAAATGAAATTGATGGCATTTTTTTATCAAAAATGTAAATCATAATTAATAAACATGTTTATGAAGATCATTAATGCATAAAGGTTACCAGAACATAATACATATTAACATATTTTAAAACAAAAGATTCCTGCTGTATTTCATTTCATGTGTGTGTGTGTACACTAAGATGCAATGGTCTTAATTACATTCAGCTGATTATAATGCAATGGATATTTTCATACTTAGCATGACTGTGGATAATAATACAAAAAGAATAATATGGAAACATATCGCAGAAAGCGTAATGTCGGAAAACAATTCAAGAAGAGAAGCAGTAATGTTGAAAACAAAGTACACTAAGTATGTTGATTGAATACTAACGCCAGCAGTGTATTGAAAGCGTTATGTTGGTATTACTAAACAAGAAACGTATTCAACAGCGTACGTTGACTTGCCATTTAAAGAGCAAGTAAATAGCGTGTTGTTCTAAAAGATGTTGTTACACAATGTGAAATAGATGCTGCATAGACAATGTGTTTAAAACAATTGCTAAATGACTAATGAATAGATGCTGCATAGACAATGTGTTTAAAACAATTGCTGACTAATGAATAGATGCTGCATAGAAAATGTGTTTAAAACAATTGCTAAATGACTAATGAATAGATGCTGCATAGACAATGTGTTTAAAACAATTGCTGACTAATGAATAGATGCTGCATAGAAAATGTGTTTAAAACAATTGCTAAATGACTAATGAATAGATGCTGCATAGACAATGTGTTTAAAACAATTGCTAAATGACTAATGAAGAGAGAAACATGTAGAAACATCATAAAGGCAAATAGCAATATTATATTACCGTACATATTTTCATATTAACACAAAATATTTTTGTTTGAAATTAAATGTATGATATAATTATTTTTCAATTTATTTGTTTATTTACCTACTTTGTCCCATGACACATTGATAGATAATAAATAAATTATAACTATTTCATGGACATATAAAGTTTTACAGCCACAAATGAAGGTTTCACACTATTTTATTGATAATTTAGTGAACATCCTACAATGTTTTGGAGCGCGCTCTCCAGTGAGTTCACATTTTGAAACCTCTTAATAATAGTTCATTTTTATATAGCACATATAGGCAAGATCTCAATGTGCTGCACATTATTACCCCAGTCATTTTTTGGATCATACACAGAACAGTTGGAAAATCACGTAAAATAGACATTGTTATTTTGGAGTATATATAACAATGTTTAAAAAGTAAATTAATACATAATTTGATGGTGGGGGGTAAATATAATCTTATTTGTCATCTCATAGCAGTCTATAAGTTATCTTTACACAATTCTTTATGATAAACGGGTATAAGCTGTGTCTAATTATTTATCGACCTGTTACATAGCTGTTCGTTGATTAGAATACTATTTAACAGTTGAATAAGAAGAACTAACCAACACCACGAAATCAACCAATCATGAATAATAATGTTGAAAGAAATATACTTACTCAATGAGTATCCAAATTGGTCTTCATCACCTTCCTCATTATCACATTCATCAGTTCCAGCTTCACCAGCTAGCTCAAGCTAATGCAATCAAATAACATGCAGACAATATTACACAACATTGTTTTATGCTAATCATATATATACAGTTGAAGTCAGATTTCACATAGCTACTGTACCTACATTTATTTATTTAGAGTTGGAGCTTTAATACAGGATGCATGTAAATAAACTCACTGACACTACAACTACTAATGCTTTTTACTAAACACAAATCAATTTACAACCTTTTCACTATACGTTAAAACTAAAAAGAGCAGTGATTGCTAATTATACATGTTTTTATTTTTTTATGTATTTGTCTGAATACAGTAGCCTTGTTTTTTGTGGTTTTTTTTTTGGTATCGTGTTGTCACTTAATGTTTTATTGGAAAAGGTTTTTGAAAGGTTTTCAGTAAACACTGAATACATTGATAGAAATAAATAATATGGCAATCATAGCGCTTACTTAAACCTTCTAAGCACTTGTCATTAACACTCTGTCATTGGATGAAACATGTATGAACAGCTCCCTCTAATGCAACTAGTAATGAGCGCAATTGTTTTTCACCCTACCTACTAGGTACCAATTTACCACCATACACATATTTATTTATAAATGTCTAGCCTATCTTTAATAAAGATTATCTTTAAATATCTTTGAATATCTTTTATAAAGAGAACATGTATAATCTGTGCAAAATAATAATAAGTGTCTAAGGACACAAGCTATTTTGTTTTGTACCCAAAAAAGACTAAGTATAACAAATGTGTTTGGCTCTATGGAGCAAGCAAGTAGGATGACAGAAGACAGGAGATGGTTTCAGAATACTGTTAGAGAAGCTACGCTCTAATCAGAGTTTGCTTTGACGACGACGACTGTCTACAAACAGTTTTCAAAAAGAGACAAACATAGGAAAGAAAGATTTGAGCTCTTACAGTACTTTGTATTAACTCTTCAAACAGCAAAATGGAATCAGAGTCCAAATACTTTGTCTAAAAGGTCATTTACTGTACTAAAAGGTCATTCCTTAATGAACTTGTCATTGATGTTTAAGAAAAAAATATTATTTATTTCAGTATAAATCATTTTTAATAAAAGCTAACTATGATTGTGAATATTGGTTCCCAAAGCTTGAAATAGGACACAAATAAACAGTTGTGTTTTAATTCAAGAAATTGTTTTCTTCTTCTTTCTTCTTCCCAAAAGTAGAACAAAATTAATATCTTAATTTATATCAATTGTACTCCTTTTTAGAAGTAAAAATAATATATATATTTAAGCGAACAGCGTTTTTTGTAAGAAATATTTCTTGTTTAAATTTATTTTAAAGTAATATTTTATTACTTTGTTGATTAATAAAACATATTTATTATTGTGCATGATTAGTGTTTCTGTTTCAAATGTCTACTTGTTTGTCTAAAATAATAATATGACCATAATGATTATAATTTTTAATAACTAGTCAATTATAGTCTGAAGAATGAATTGTTAATTGTTTAGTTTGTTGACTACTAAATCAAAGAGCGTGGGTAGATAGCAGACATAATTGAACAGACTGCACACTATTCTATCCTAAAAATGCATTCATTTTAATTAAGTTTATTTTTAAATGGTTTTTATTTGGAGAAAAATATTCAGTTGTGTCCACCCAAACCATGGTTTTGTCTAATTTGAAGGAGCAGGTACAGAATTGTTAACAGATAGTAGATCATCCTAGCTAGCTATGGTATATTTGTCTTTAATTGAAGGGGTCTTCAATTGAAAGGGGAGATTATATAATCTTTAATTGAGAGAGACCTCTTGTATTCAACTTTTGTTTGTTTTGTTTGTTTGTTTGTTTGTTTATTAGTTTCTCCACACATTTTAAAATAAAAGATAAAAATTACAAATTGCAAAAAGAAAATTACAATAAACAAGAAAAACATCAAAAAAGTGCGGATGGAGATCAAAATAAATTGCGGACAACTTTAAGTCGTGACCACCAGTTAAAAAAAAAAAAATAATAATAATAATAATGAAGGTGTACAATAGCAGTCCGGCTTACATTAAAAATACAGAAGCTTAAATTGCTAAGACAATAGTACAATTACAAGATGAACAATATGATAAGGTATTCAATTCAATTAAGCGAAGAAGAAAGGAAAACAAGAAGAACAAGAACAGAGGAAAACAAGAAGAACAAGAACAGGAGATTTAGCTGCCATATGCTGCAACCAAAGACTTTTTTAGGTTAGATTTGAACAAAGGTAGATTAGGAAGAGATTTTAATGAAATACTTAATAAATTCCATAGTTTTGGACCATTATAAAAAATTGATTTTCTTCTTAAATGAAAAGTATGCTTCAATACAAGTCATCATAATATATACCTTCCTTTTTCTCTTAATTCTTTTATAATTTTATTTGTTTTAATTTTCACTCTCCAAGATTTTAGTGAGTAAAATATTTATTGTTTGACAAGAGAGGCTGAAATTGTTGTAAGCTTTGTGAAAGGTGTACTACAATGCTTATGGCTACTGTAATGTCTGTGTTAAACGTAAACGTAAACTTTATTGAACAAACGGTTTTGTATCAGCAGCACACGTTTATAACGCAATCGAAAAACAAAAAGTATGAAATCTTAATTGCCAGAAAATCAAAATCAGTCTTATTCATTTCCTTTTAATAAAAAAGACGAATTAATATATGTGCAACTCACCTGGCCTGGTTTGCGGGGAAGTGTACCAGACTGGACCAAAACAGCAGTTACCTCATTAGCCTCTACTATTATGTCCTCCTAAAGAATAACAAGAATAATTTGAGTTAAATATTCAAATTACATTGATAGCCACTCAGCTTTGTACGATACAATGTTTAAAAAAAATTAAAGCCTTCTTATCCCTTTTCTATACTTTAGCAACAACTTAAAAAATACATGCATACAGGTCAAAGGTTAAACAAATTACATGTCATCATGCATCATGCGATAACTAATAGCAACAGTCTCCACGGATACATCAAATGTGCAACTGTTTTTTACTTGCCATTCAGCCTTAACAACACTACGCGACGACGACGACGTTGCTTTCTAACTAAAAACACCATACAATACATGTAAATTAAACTACTCTCAAAACGAGGTGGTGAATCAGTATTTACACATTATCAAGTTATTCCATGTTTTATTTAGTAGATTTATTCATTTTACTTTGTACTGTCAGTATTCAGCCAAATACTCTGGTATGATTGAATTATGATAACTAATAAATATTTCTACAAATGAATATTCACATTTAAGGCTTCATTTAAATCCCACTTGTAATAATTATACTAACATTGTAAAGCCTGTATTATGACTATTATGTCAATGATCTATTTCACATTTATTGTGGATTTTAAATGATTTAGAGGTTATTAAAAGACTTATCTAAAATAACATCCGACCCAGACACCGACTAAATTAAGAAAAATAAAATGAGATGAATTTCAGAGTAAACCAGATAAACACTCATATCTAATTTATTCATATTTATAAATAACAAAATATTCAGTTGGTCAGGTGTAGTCCCATGGGGCAGCAGTTTGGTCCAACCTTGTTGGTGGTAGAAACACTTATTTCAATACCCTACTCAAAGAAGTTTTGTGGATGTTGTTTTTTTATAGAAGGTTGTACCAGAACAATGATTTGCATTTGACAAAAACAAACATAATATGAATTTGGAACTAATTTAAGCCCACAATGCATCAGTTTTATAGTATAGATGAAGTAGATTAATATCCAGTAAATGCAAATGCTTTTAAAACAAAACTTAAATATGCAAATAACATTGCATGCTTAATGAGGGTCCCTGGGGTTTGCATGTCTAATGGGGGTCCCTGGGGATTCTTTATGGGATTTCGAGACTACTCCCAAATACTATTAAATGTTTATATTTTACATGTTGTTGTCTGTTTCAACCGTGGACGGAAATAAATAAAATGCGTAATATCAATATGGTATGTTCCTGCACGTAAAAATGACATTTGTCACATTATGCGTAGATTATTAATGTACACACGCGCAATAAATGACATTTGTCACATTATGCGTAGATTATTAATGTACACACGCGCAATAAATGACATTTGTCACATTATGCGTAGATTATTAATGTACACACGCGCAATAAATGACATTTGTCACATTATGCGTAGATTATTAATGTACACACGCGCAATAAATGCAGTGATACCAAATTTGCATAATATTATACAGTGTTTATAAATCCATCTATCACACATGAATATTGGTATCATATTGATATCATAAAATAAACACACACATCATAGTAATTAAAGCAATTTAAAGACAGAAAATATCTCTTTGCAGAGTAGGTTACGAGTTAATCTGTTTCAATGCAAGGTGATAATTATGTGGGACGGCAGGAATGAAAAGCAAGAAAAATAATTAAAAATATTCAAAAACAAACGATTATTCATAGCTACAGACAACATAAAACCCAAGAACCAGATATACATGTTTCTACAAAAAAGGCAATAAAACACATGCAGTTAAATAGAAAAGAAACATCTTAGTTTATGCATGCTTTAACAATAAAAGCACAACTACTAGATACTAAGTTAAAAGTTAAAGCAGTGGGATGCAGTAATAGAAGTAAGCTAGCCCACTCACCACCTATTAATAGACTGTGCATGGTCCCCTGTAGTCAACTGCATCCAATGGTGGGTGGTGGCTAAATATAGACTTGCTCAATCATCAGACATGAAGCATACAATTGAAGGTGAAAGAACTATATATCTGAGCCCTAATGTAGTGCCTGTTACATTGTGGAATATGTGGTCTATAGAACCCTAAATGTAGTGGAATGTGTGCTCATTTTGTGTCAGGTCTGTGTGTGAAATCATGGAAATTAAATTCTTGGAGAGGGTAGAGTTACCCTATGGCTCTCCACAGTGCAGCATTGGATGGATGTCAAACCCACCACCTATTATGATGATGACATCTCATCATATATAAAGCCTGTATTTGTGTGCTGTTTGCATGCCATCTTGCCACTGCAGCAAAGCATTTGTAAATGAAAGTAGTTTTCATGATGTGACAGGTTGATGTGACTGATAATCACCAGTTTAATACTTGTTTGTATCAATTAACTTAACATTAATGTCATATTTAAAATATTGTTCTCATACGCAATGATACTGTATAAATGGAATTTAATTATCATTATTTTGTAAAATCATTTTGTAGATTTTTTTTCCAGTACTTATTTTAAATAGATGTGTGTTTTCTCCATTCAGATAATGTTTAGCTTTATACTTATTTAATTATTTTTGTAATCTGGGTAACCTAGAAAATTTCAAAGGTAGATAAGACGACCGTTGACCTTTATCTTGCCCGAGAGAAAGTAAGACAAAGTAAAGCAGAGAAAAAAGCCAAGAAGTCTAGAGACAAAGACAAGTTTCAATCTAGTATTATTATTATTGTCCAATTGAAGTAAAAAGATGTAAAATATTCCAAAAAATGGTATAAGAAATAACTTAAGTAAAAATAAGTAATATAATAAATTAGCTGATGTCAGACATGAACTACACAAACCGCACAATTTAATTAGTGATTCTTAAAAAAGTATATTTTTTTGTAATAACTATTTTCACATTCAACGTTTGCATATTTAATCATAAAAATAACAAATAAACTACAATTCTAATAAAATGTTGATTTGTTATTATAAACAAAATGAAAACACTGTAGTGCTGAAAGGCATTAAGATAAGTGGGCTGACTAACAAGTTAATTTGGTTAATTGATTTTAAATTGATTAGGAATGATGAACTGTTAACATAGTGTCACTGTTTCATCAATATATAAAGTAAGCCGTAATCCTTAAGCATACTGCATTATGATTGAGGAGGAGAGCAAAGGGTACACGCACTAAATAAATGAATGGTAGTAATCAACATGTAGAATAATTAATTGATGAAAGAAAATAATTTTTTTAAAGCAGCCAAGCTTTTTATCCTGTTGCTATAATGAATTATTTTGAATTATTTTTTGATTTCTTTTTTCTAAAATGTGTTTATTTGATGTGTCATGCTATTAATGAACAACGTGAACCTAAGCCACAGCAATGCAATGCATGCAGTACAATCAGTTAACAAATAGAATACTAAACAACATTTAAAATCATAAAACATGCTAAATAAAGTATGTTTAACATTCTTAAATAAAACATGAGTATGAACTAAAAAAAGAATATAACAACATGAATGTGTGTTTGTTTATTTAGTAGAATCAGCATTTACAATGTTTAAACTTTGTATATTTTATATATCTTACAGCAGAATGTATGAAGGTAAATTGAATGAATTGAATTGAGAATAATTAGGCATAAAACAAATTGTTGCCCAAGCCGAAACAAACACAGAATTTTAGAAAACTGAGCACCCTCTTTGTCTTATTAGTACATAGTAAGCAAGTATCAGTTAAAGAAAGCAAAATGTACCAAAATGGCTGATTCAAATTATATTTTTTTTATAGGCTTTACTCTTTTTTAACTACATAACTAAAAATGATCATTTTATAAGATTTTCAAAGTGGTGCAAAAAAAAAAAGCTAATTTACTGTAAATTATTCAATATAGTGATAAATCAAGGCTGCAATTGGGCGGATAAAATGGACGGGTTCAATTGGACATACTTTGGACAAAATGGACAGGTTCAAATGGACATACATTGGACAAAATGGAAAGGCTTTTTGGTTGTCAAGGTTATATGTTTCAATATTGATACTCCTAATTGTCAAAGTGTACTGCATAATATACTGCATTTGTCTAACTAAAAAAAACAGAAGTGTAAAAATACTAATTATCATAAATACAAATGCACATCATAATTCTAGATATCACCTCGGTCATCATCTAAAAATAAATCCTTTCTTTTAATAAACCCGACCTAATTTAGATTCTAGATTGATCAAAACTGATTAATTATTGTCTTTTTTTTCAATCCCCAATCATTCTTACATTCTATATGGTATACAGTACAGAATTTGATTGATATGGTTTAAATTAGACTGAGTTCCAGTTGAAGTACCTCCTAGTAATACTTTTCACACTTTTATACATGTCAAAGGAGAAGCAGTTAAGTAACACATCAAATAATGTACACTAGCTAGATGCATCTTATATTTGTATAAACAGAATTAAATATGAGTAATTTACCATTTAATTCAAGATGCATTTTTACTAAAAAAGTATAATAGTATATCATATTAAACCTGAATCAACCCATGTAGGGTATGAGGTCCTTGTGCGTGAATTGCACCGTGTTTTTACTACCCAATATTCAAAGGTGGTCTCATAAAAACAGCGTACTGTACAATAACAAATTCAGCATACACAAAGCAGTTGGTAAAATAGTTGTACAGTATTTGGGCCATGAATGACAAAACATAATATCGGGGGACTGCTTGCTTAGGTTTTTATTGCTATGTATTGTATAAAGGGTAAATTTCTTAAATGTGTTAGTGTTCTTCACAGATTATACTACCATATACCTTATGTCTGGCAAGAAAATGCATGTGACGTCATAATATTTGACGAAGAACAATAAACAGTATGTTTTATCGCTGCACTCAAGACAATTAATTGAAATAACTATAATATTGTCTTTTCTCACAAATGACGCATTATTAAAATGGTATAGTATTATTATATAAACAGCATTATATTAACAAGCTTTGCTTTAACAATGTGTTATATAATTAAAACATTTAATGACATCAACACAATATTGCACTGCCTATACAATGTATCGCCACAATGTAATTTAATTCATTAAGTAACATTTATATAACTACTTAAAAAGAAGACTTGAGGTCAAAGGTTAAGTATTATAAGTGTGGTGGATTCTTACCCCAACAGGTAAACTCTGGATAAGGAACTGCACTGGATTTGATGTCTTGCGTATTATGTCAACAGCTTCTTCATGAGTGGCTTTTCGGAGGTCAATGCCATTTACCTTGGAATCAGAAACACCATTTTAAATTAGCGTTTTTATTCTAATGCATTCATTTACATATATTTAGTCATCCTTTGTAACTTTACAATTACAATATATTCTGCATTTAAGTAGTTTACAATTCTGTTTTTGCAGGACACTTTTACATAAAACATAAAAATAAAAAACATAAATAAAATAAAAGTGAGGAAAAAATGAAAAAAAATCTTCAATATATTAGAGTAGAAACCTATTCAGGGGTCACCTTTAGGGCTCAAAAAAGTGACCCCTTAATAGGGGGTGTCCCGTAATCAGGATCAGAAATGTGTCGGTACAGGTGTGAAAGACCCTTTACTTTATATGACATAATAGGCAGTTACCTGAAGGATTCTGTCTCCAGTTTGAAGGCTACCATTCCTACCAGCAGGACTACCATCAAGAATGTGCTTTATATAGATACCTTGTTGCTCAGCAGTTCGACCTGTTAACACAAATTTGTATCTCTTATTTCACAAGATATCTTTCATTCATTTTTTTATTTTTTATATACTTGAGTTAATACTAATCAAAATGTATCTCAAATGGAAGTTATCTATTTGACAATATCTTAAAAGATAAAATTATATTAAACTATAATAAAAATATGCTTACCTCCAATAATGCTAATACCTAGACTTTTATGAGGTTCTTTTAGTAATTCCACCATTCGCGGTGGTGGCACATCAGCTTTTGCTGCTGCATCTCCGATCTGCTTCCTTGGAGCTACTGGTGAACGTGATGATGCAAGAGCAGCAACTTTTACCGTTTCCGTTTCGATGGTTGTGATTGGTTTAGCGAATTCCAATGTAGCAGTATCTGGTTCGTCATTAGATTGTTTTTTCTGAGCATTTGCAAATGCGTCTGGGTTTGCTCGAAACGCTGTGGCATCACTGGCAGAAATGTAGTTGATACTGTGAATAAAAATGTTATCCATTACAAATAGAAACATTTTGTAATGAAAGTAACATTTTTCCATTATTATATTCTTTTCAGAAGCACTGTTAAAACTAATTTTCTAAAAATTATCATTTAGGTATTGTTTTGCCAATCAAATTTATTGTCATTCTTGGAAAAATCAGTCTGTCAATACATGTTGTTTTTTTAATTTAAAACAATATTGTTTCATTTTATTTAAATTTTATGTAAGCTTTCTATAAATAAAACCTCACTTGATATCATTACTGGCCATGGAGCATTTTCTGAGAACACTGCGTGCAGTAGCGTTGTTCAAGTTGCGCATGGTTTCACCATTAACAGCTGTGATGTAATCACCGATACCAATGCGGCCATCTTGATGCACTATACCTCCACGTATTATACTCTTTACTATTACTCCATTGCTCTTATCAGCATTCACAGTTAGCCCTGTAGGTAACAACAACACATTGAAAACCATAAAATATTAATATACTATATACAACCATCACTTTAAATTAACTATTATCGTACATATGATTCGTGTTTAACTCAGTATTTGTATGTATATTTACTTCCTTTTGAATCTATGTACTGTATTGTTGTGAACAAGCTTTCGTTTCGGGAGGACGGTAGACAAAGGAGTAAATTGTAATTTATACAAAATATAAATCTGTGCATATGTAGACATCTGTTCTATTTAACATTTGTCCTCCATCTATTGTCCTGAAACAAAAGCTTGTTGTTTCTTATTATAAATAAACTTATGTAATTCATTCTGAATAATTGGATTATGTAGTACAGTGTAATTGCAAACATATACTTATTATATTAAGTATGTCATGGAGGTATTATACCTCCATGAGTATGTATATGCTGAGTTATAGACAGAAAGCCATCCACTAGCATACCAAATAAGGCAACCACCATTACTGATATCATGCTAAACGTAAATATTCAACAAAAGTAATAAAAAAGAAAAGGGTTTAAAACAAACACAATACTATTAAACATCAAAATAATAAAAAAAACTAATAATATATAAAATATATGATGTTCTATTAATATTGACAAATAATGAAGTTTGTTTTTTAACATAAATAAGTATTATCTGTTGATAAGTACATTATGAATATGAAACAACAAAGATGACAAAATTAGCAAGAGTGATAATGAAGCATTGAACAGAAACTTGAACTTGGAATGTAATGACACTTCTACCATCAGACCAGTGAGGTTCTCATGGTATCATTAAGTATTTTTCTCACTCTTGGTGTGGTATGGTCAGTGAAAATAGGAATATTGGTTTGAATGTCAGTTGGAGGAACTTGTTCAATCCTGTAGACATCATAAAAACAACAACTATAAAGCTATGCACACTAAACTAACTTATCTGTTGATACTATTCTATCCAGGAACTAATATAGCAATAACAATAATAATATCAGTCAACCCTCTTAAAACTTATGCAGACATAAAACGTCTGGTTTTCACACAAAAAAAAAGAAGTGATTTCCAGAGTTTAATTTGTACCTAATAAAGACTTTTAACAACAGAAAAGTCTTGTTTTTGAAGATTTTCTATATTGAGGAAGTTTAAGGAGAGTTGACTATCAAGAGGTGTAACAGTTACAGAGTTTAGCAAGATAGGAGCTAATTGGTCAGATGACATAATTGTACCATATACTTTGTACATTGAGTGAAACATCTGACCAACTTAGCTCTGACACAAGGCTACTCTGTAGTAATTTTAGCAGTTAAACTAAAGAAGTCAACATCCTAAACTATGCCAACTGATCATTGTTAAAACCAGCTTTTTGAATGGCTTAATTTTTTATCCACAATATTTAAGTTAGATTTAAACTAGATGGCAATAAAAACTGTATGCACTGTACCATCAACGTCTACATTTGACTAGCAATTGCCAAAAATATTTACTGAAATCTACAAAAGCTTGGTTCCCAGGATGTAAACACACCATATGTAATTTGACCAATCATAGGTGATAGTCACCTGAGCTGTCACCTGTGATTGGTCAACTCACTTATGTTGCGTTTATGTCTAAGTAGGAAACAAGCTTTAAGAAAATATTGTAGAAAAAGCAACATATAAAAGAACATTTAAAAGAGATGAAACTAACACCATCAAAACTATGTATAACTCTATTTATAACCTATGGATTTGTTCACAATAAAACTATTAAATAAAGTAAGAACTAAACTGAGTTTAATAAAACAGAAACAAAATATGTAAAAAGATAAGAAAAGAAGTTAAAGAAATTATGAGATTTAGTTACCTCTATCACGCTCAACGACTAAGCCTAATGGTCAAATAGAACGAAACAAAAAAAGTAACAAAAGAAAAACAAATGAACAAAAAATAAATTAAGGTACACTCAGTGCAATATCAGGTTTCACAATCATGACTAACTTGTTAATGTTTCAGTTCATACTGTGTAGAAATATGAATAAGTGTAAAACCTTGAAAAAACAAAACCCAAAAATTACCCTAAAAAAGTAACTCCTCGTCAAGTTGCAAATTAATTTTGAAAAGAAACCCAACTCAAAAAAAAAAAGATTTTGAACAGAGAATCATTCCAAACATTTTTATAAAAAGAAGCCCATGGGCTTGTTTTCAAGGTTTTACAGTGATGAATTTGAGCAAGACGATAGTTGTATGGAATGACTTACCTTTACCATTACCTATGGTTCTACTTTGGAAACTGAATAGCTTACCTAAGCCAGCGTTGCCTTTCTTTAAGATTATATTAGTCTCCAAGAAGCTGGGTAGAACAGAACTTTCTCGTCGAAGACTCGATGCGGATGACAGAGGTATCAGGTTCGGTGGTTTATTACTCACTGGTTCTTTGACAATTACCTCAGCCTCTTTGATGAGGTTTGGACCTGCAGCCACACTGACAACTGGTGCATGTGTCTACATATAAAACATATAAAGTTGGAATGCACATTCTGAAACTGCATTTTGTAAATCTTAAATATGTTATAGGTATAGAAAAGTCATATTTGAAAATATTAGTGTTTGTGATAAAAAGTAATAATATTAGATGTTAGATTTCAACAAGTTAACATTAGAAATAAAGGACATACTACAGGGTTTGTTGGCATGGTTTTCATGTGTTTGTCTTCAACAACACATCTAATCCAAGACTCAGGTTAGTGGGTGCACTGTTAAATTATTAGTTGGAAAATCTTATTGCTTATTAGAATGCATTGATTATAAGGAAAAAATGTTAGTAAGGATTTTACAGACAACCAACAGTTAATATGTTAACTGTTCTTTCTATGAAAAAGGAATTTTGCACCACAACAACACTACAATCACAAATATCTTTCAAAATATGAAACAGATAATATTGAGATATCATATGTTACATAATTTTATCATTCAGTCAATACTAATCAGAATAATTTGGTTTAAAAACTTTAAAAAAAACCTTAAATAATAAGGTAAAAAAATTTATTTTATGCAACGATTCATAATTAAACATTTGTATTGAATAATTTGAAAGATATCCGTCAATTTGTAAACAAAAACAAAAAAGCTGGACACACATTCACATCAACTTGATCCTCCTCCTCATCGTCCACAATAGGAGTCCAAATGTCAGGTCCTGGAGTGTTAGCAACCACTTCTGTAACGTTTACCTCAACATCGTTGTTCATAACGCCAGATACCAAAAGAGCATCCATCACATCCAACTCTTTTAGAGAACCTGACGGGGATGCAAATGGCGACTCCGACAAAGCTGGGGAAGGTATCGGGGTAGGGTCACCACACTCCAAGGGGTTCTCAGATGCATCTGCCCATTCCTGTATTAATCATGCAGTGAGGTGTTAGCAAACATACACAAAAATAAGCAGTCACCCATGTGGTACCATGCACATATAAAAAAATGTTAATAGTGTTAATAAACCAAATGCTACATTTAATTAAGCCTATTATACTGTTATAATTAAAACATCCAATAAAGTATTCCAATTCTTTATCACAACATTTAATGCTGTAGTTTATAACATAAAGAATTCTAGCTTTAACTTGCTCACAATTTATTAGTAAGCAGTTTTTGGTAAAAGCATGAAAATCTTAATATAATAACACTATATCCAGACATGTCCATTCAGTTATCAAATTGAAATAAAAACAATTAATACAACTCTTTTTCAAACTATGCTGCCATGCTGAGTCATAGAATGAGGACATCATCCGTTGAAAGTTAAAAATTAATTATTTATCATAATTAAATAATTTTTAAAGAAAACATATTAACAATGAAACCAATGCTGATGATAACCAAGATATAACCGAATAATTTGTCACCTGAAATGAAATGCCCGGTATTGATGAAAATGATTATGAATAAAATGATTCCAATAAAAACAATGTTAATTAGGATGGTAACTAAACTGGATGATAACAATGATAGTGACAATCAACATGATTATAATAATAATGATTTCTAGTGTGGATGGCAATAATGAATACACAGTAGGGTAACAAATATAGGTAGGGTGAGAACATAAACACCTTACCTCATCTGATGTAACACTGTGTTCAGGACTGACAGCATTTGATGTTACTGCAGCTGAAGCCAAGACAGCAGAAGGTATCAAGTCAGGAGCAGACCTATCAGGTACTCTTTGCTCTTTCACTACAAATCATAACAATCAGAGGCATTCACTTTATACATTTTTTAATCTTACTTATCACAATCAGACAGTGCACTTCCCTTAACTCATTTAAGATTCAATTCAAGACATTCCTTTTCCAACAAGCTTTAAACTTAACATTTCCTCCTTTTACTTTTGATGTAAAGCGCATTGAGAGCCTGCTTATATGCACTTAAAAGTGTATAAAGAATTGAAACAATTTAAAATAAATTTGTCAAGAAAATTCTGAGTATTAATTAGTACATAAATCATAATAATAAATGATTACTTTCAAATGATAGACATTAAACAATCATGAACTAATTTCATTTGAGACACAAATATCAATCCTTGTTAACGTTATATTTTATGTTTCTTCAATAAGAATGCATTTCTTCAATATAAATAAGGACTTCGTAATTTATTCTTTACATGGTGAATTCAAATGTTGCAGTACACAACATGCATATATAGTTCTGAAACGACCTATTGAGTTTCTAGATGTTACAGTCAATAGGACGATAGGAAACCACCTCACGATGTTACGGTCAATAGGACGATCAAAGTATATTGATCAAAACTATACACATGTGGTGTACCACTACAATTGTAATAATTAATTTACCTTCATCTTTTGGTTTAACTGGTTCCTCTGCAAAAGCATCAAACAGATTTGCATGAACAACTTTCTTCTCCTGAGGGGTGATTGGCTCCTCAGTTATAATCCTTGCTTCCATTGGTCCAACTTGTTCCGATGTCGTTACCTGTGTGGACAAATAAATAATGATAATGTATAAGTCGGTCAAGCGAATGAAAAATAAAATAAAGAAAAACATATTTATTCAATATTATTACATTCATTTAAATATTACTACAAAATTTAATTTTTAAAGAAGGTATACTGCAATGTAAATAATATGAAACTTCATTAACAAATTTGAGAAAGAAAGAAAAAATAAATCAGCTTTCGCTACTCGAGTTTTGGACAATAAAAAGTAAAGTACATTAATTAAACACAATTGATTGTAAAGTTAGTTCAATCAAATAAGTTTAAATATAATAATATAAGCGTATTTCAAAATAAAGGTTAATCACATTGTTCTAGTAGATAATGTTTAGTACCTGTTGTACTGGATTTTCAGCGGATGGTATAGGTTTTGCCACACCAATGCGTACCACACCAATCGGCGCCCCCTTCAGGGCTTGTACCGCCATGTCCAGGTTACAATCTTCAAGGTTTGATTCATTGACAGAGATAAGTCTGTCACCCGGAAGTAGACGTCCATCGATCTCAGCGACACCATCTGGTACGAGACTGCGAATCACTATCACAATCTGCGACGGGTTTGTTGGGTCCTATGTAATGAAATTATACATTTAAGTTTGTGAATACTGTAGTGTCTTGCATGGCTTTCAGTACAAATTAGCTAATGTCAACAAAAGCAATAGAAAGCTTTCTATTTGAAACGACCTATGACTCTGTCATTGGTCGTTACCTGGGCCTAAACTCTAATAAAATGTCCTTATATGGGCATAATAAATCAACATAACTGGTTCTTATTTCCTAGTTTGTAACAAAATTAAAAGCTCCAAACTATCAATTTTAAACTTTGACCCTTACTTGATAGTCAAGAATACTGAATCCTAGTCCCTGCGCTCCTTTCTGAAGTTCAATAATCTGAACATCATCACTCCACATAGCTAGGCCAGCCAATGACTCTCTGCTTTGTCCAACTTCACTCATCAGACTTTGAGGCCCTGCTGAAGAGTCTTGGGTAAGTGATACTGTCACCTCTTCAACTCCGATGGCTTTATCCGTTGCCTCTTGATTATCAGGAAAGACTTGGTGTGGATGACGAGCACACACAAGGTGTACCTTCAGTGGCAGCTCTTTCAGAATGTTGACAACTTCGATATGGTTCAAACTTAAGAGTTTTGTACCATTAACCTAAAACAAGGGGTTTCAAAATTATTTTCAAACATTTTTAATCACAATAATCAAGTTTATCCGCATAAGTGAATAAATCAAATAATAATTAGGTAGTTCTTATTCCAACAAAACACAGAAGAGCAAAGTAGCAGCCCCAAGTTGGAGTCCTGAGTCCACCTCCAAATTTAAAGCTTAAGTTGGAGTCTCAAGTTAAACTGTTGGGTACCTTTTCACCATTGCTGATTTATCTACATTATTTCTTGTATATATTTATTAATATATTTTTTGTTTATGTAGTCTTTAAATATCATGAGAAACCAACCTCTAACAATTCATCCCTGCTTTGAAGTTTCCCATCCATCGCCACTGGTCCATTTGGTAAAATGCTTCTAATATAATGATGTGGACCATACTCATTGCCATGCTCATCTATATCAACCGTGCCTTCAAGACTAATACCAAGCCCACCACCATCTTGGAACTTTTCAAGAGATGCTATAATGATCTCAACATCCATACCCAGGATTCCCTGCCACATAGCAATCTTTGCATCGTCTGGTGGCATAATCACTGTAAATCAAATAATAATTGTAGTCTTATATAGAGCCTAAAGCTCTATTTTATTATTTATTTATATATTCAATTTTCTGCCATACACAATACAAAGAAGACAAAGAAACAAACCAAAAAAAATATGTACTCTGTTTTACACGAACAAAATGAAAAAAAAAGTGTGATGTGCCCAAATATGGTAGTGATATGCCCAAATTAGGTAGTCATACGACATCATCATGTCCATATATGGGCACATCACATTTTTCTTAGTGCTTTAGACACAAAAATGGTTAAGTAGTTACTTACCAATTTCAGCATGATGGGTTCAAAACAAATCTAGGAATTGTTTAAAAAACTTTAAATAACACTTTAACTAGAAATATAGAATGATAGTTACCACATGGACTGACTTCACCAGTATCTTGTTCAACCACGTGGCAAGCTGGTTGAGAGATTGATGGAGGAATAATGGGAGGTACGTTATCCTCTTTGGATGGTCCAGCAACATCAGCAGCTGATAATGTATAAAAAATACAACATTTGAAAGTCCATCATTCATACTGCCAACATTGTAGTGACACTCCCTCTCTCTTAGCACAATTTTACAATACAATTCAAAATATTAATGGAACAAGCTTTTGTTTTTTTCATTAAAATCACCTCATGTTTAGTTTATGTATTAATATTTGAAATGTTTTCTATGGACATAAATTCTGAAATAAAGTGAAATGACTGAAATGATCTCACCATCTGATAAAAAATATCCAGCCCTATGCCTGATGAGTCTCAAGTGTACTACACTGCCAGTTTGTCTCAACACATCTACTGCTTGCTGGTTAGTGAAACCTTTCAGATCTTGACCATCAACCTTTAAACACAAAAGGTCAAGTTATAATAGTAGTTACTTAAAACAAAGGTCATTCCATTCCAAGTACTGGTCAACAGCACCAAAATATTTCGTCTTTTAAGCTTAAGCTTGCATCTTTTTGGACAATAATAGTTTGAATTGTTGTATCATGAATAGACGCATATTCTTCACAGGTACTAGAGAGGTTTCGCAATCGTACGAATACGATAACGAAAACGGATATGTCACGCACACGTATTCGTTTTCGTAAGCCCTAAAAAAATCTGTTTCGCATGGCAACGAAATATTGTGGCGCGTCCAAAATATGACTGCGGTAAATTTGAGCGAAGCGCAGGTACGTGTTGCTTGGTGCTTGGCTGCCTAGGCCTAGCGTAACATCAAAGCGAGTGAGGACTTTAAAAACTGCTATTTATCAAAATTGACTTGGCATTTTAGTAAATTACTTTAGTAAATTATTTTCAATAAATCTATAATTATATTATAATCATGAATCATTCCTGATTCAAATGCAAAATGTGCAAAATAGATCAAAAACTATACTCGTTTTGTAGTTACGAATATGACTGGTGATATTCGTCAACACGAATACGCTTTACGAATATGAAATGGGGATCAGCTCAAAAGTTTCAGAAATGTATGACGTATCCGTTTTCGTTATCGTATTCGTAAGGTTGCGAAACCTCCCTATTAACAAGCTCATGCAACCCAGATATAAGGATGGGGCAAGTAACACCATACCATCAGCATAACTAAGATTGTTAATTTTAACATCAGAGATAATACAGCCATATTTAGACATATTCAAGTTCTTATTTAGATCATCATTGTAAAAATTGTAAAGCAGCAGGGACATGACACCACCTTGCCTAACACCATTAGTTACAGTGAAATGTTTTGAGTAAGTTTTTCTCTAACGTACAATGAAGCGTTGAACATTATACCACTCTATCAATATTTTAACATATTGTTTGAAGGTTTGCATGGCAAAATCAAATGTTGATATAAAGTTTGCAGTACACCACGTGTAGAAACTAAACAATTCTTTGCAAACTTTATATCAATATTTAACTATATGATATATATATATATATTATCAACATGATAGGCCATTGAATAGTAATCATAACTTACCTCTACAATCTGATCATTTGACATGATAGTACCACTCTTGTCTGCCGCACTATCCGCCGCAACATTCTTCACAAAAATTCCATTAATTTGTTCTAAAATATACAAAAATTAATGTAAAAATGATCATGAACTACTGAATTACTTTAAATTAACATTAACAATGATTCTAATTAAAAAAAGGATTGATTAAAATATTTAAAATGCCATTGTCATCATATTCTCATTCATTCAATCTTTTTCTCTGGTCCATAGAAAGTAGTGTTATGTACAAAATTAACAAAAATAAACTGTACCGACTAATTAAAATAAGATGCACTCTCATCTCAGGATGCTATTCCAAGTGGAGAGCATCTTGGACTTATAGAAGACATTCTATTATCGTTGAGAAGTGTATCATTGTTTAATTTTATTTTATTGTAATTGTTATATTATCTGCTTTGATATTTTTATTTTTTTTATTTTATTTTATTTCATACTCATCCAACAGCGAGTAACCCGCCAATTACAGGATGGATAAACTATTTAATAATTTCACAAGACAAACATAAACACAAGATGCTCTACATAAACAAAGACTTATTATTAAGTCTTTGGGAGTGGAGTTGTAAATTGTCATGAGAAAAAAAACCTGACATATGACAGGACTTGAACCCAGGACCCTTAGATTGGTAGTCAAGCATCATAACCACCAAGCCACAGCTCCACTCTTATTAATTAAGGTCATTTTACATTTTTTTTTTTTTTTTTTCTTTTGAGCACAGCCTTACTGAAAAACAACTTTCAGTTGAGTTAAGTATACGTAAATAAATAAACTGTATTATTATTATCATTGAGACTGAAACATTTTAACTTAAAGAAACATTACAATGTATAACATGATCTCCCCTTACCTGATCCATGTCCTACATAACCAGCAATGGTGATACCAAGACCTTTGGAATCTTTTGTAAGCTGCACATTAAATGCATTTGGCTCATCCGTAGCAGGCTGAAAAAAAAATAGATATCAACATTTATCATCTAAACATTTAACATCTAACTTTCATAAAATTTTAATCATCTATATATAAATTTACGTAAGGGCAAAATTCGGTAAATCGCGCCTTACTTTTAGAATTTTTACTCGATGGTATGTAAAGTTGGTTCGTACTTTCGGTACTGATTTTAACCACCTGATGTAACCCTGTTTACTAATTAAATTAAGTTAGATAATTAGTTATTGACGATTAAAACGAATTTAGGTTCAAAGATTTGCCCCAAATAGGGGTGTTTTCCGATCGTGGTATACACTGTCTAATGGATGTCCATCTTGAAAAATACCCGCCACAAAAATGCGAGGAGGCTTCGCATTTTTCTATCTCCTCCTACGATAATTGTTTTTAATAGCTGAAAACCGGTTGAACAGTTCGAGTACAGCATCATAATGTTGAAGACAGGCCGATTTTCTTTAAAAAATACTATTTTGATACATTTAATATACGTTTTTACAAATGTATTGATTTGTGATGAATGGAACATTCCAAATTATTTGGTTTAACCATACAGGTATAGATTTAGATTTATGGGCCTCCTTGGAGAATAAACATAAATAGTATTGCAGTGCTGTACAATACTGTTAAGGTATTAACCACTTTTGATCGCAATTTGAATCGCAAATGTCTTACTGTGAGTGTTGGTACTGTTAGATGTAATATAAAAATATATACAAATAAACTTTATTACTGTGAGTGTGGGTAGGCCCTACTGTTAGATTATAAACATATAATATACAAATAAACATTCCAAATTATTTGGTTTAACCATAGAGGTATAGATTTAGATTTATGGGCCCCCTTGGAGAATAAACATAAATAGTATTGCAATGCTGTACAATACTGTTAAGGTATTAACCACTTTTGATCGCAATTTGAATCGCAAATTTCTTACTGTGAGTGTTGGTACTGTTAGATGTAATATAAAATATATACAAATAAACTTTATTACTGTGAGTGTGGGTAGGCCCTACTGTTAGATTATAAACATATAATATACAAATAAATAAACGTTATTACTGACAGTTGCTTCTCAACGTTTGTATTAATTAATAATTTAAAAATATATAAACGTCGTAGTGGTGTATCGTTACATGTACTTTACTATTTCAATCGACTATGACAGTGAGAGTTTTAACAAAGTACCGTATTAAATCGTAAATGTTTTACTGTATTTAGTGGTATATTATTTATAGGCCTATAAAACATTAAAAACAATATTTCGTTACTGAGTGGATAAGAATATATTTTAAAATGTTTCCTCTTTGTACCTATCTTCTTTCCCCATCCCTCAACCCTTAATGTTACATACAAAACACAAATTGGGTTTGTTTAAATGAGTCCAAATAAAAAAATGTGTTTCTCTCTCGGAAGTAATTCCCAGGGTGCTAATTTTGGTTGACTACATAAATCATTGTGTATATTTATTCGTTTCTGTAAACGACAATGTATTATAGTCCTGCGGTACGTACATTTGAAATCTCCATTTTTTTCTCGCTGGAAATACTGTGTATTCGAGAACCATCTGTGGGCACGACCTAGATGGTACGCGAGCGAAGCGAGCGTGCCATCTAGTTTAGTTTAATTTATATATCAGGCTATGAAGAATGAGCATTTTCAAGACGGCTTGATTAAAGTTATAACTAAAGTTAATAAAGTGAGGCAATATGCCTGAATGAATGAAATATGCAATTATATTTTGATTTGCCTTGACGTAAATTGTTAAAGAACAATTCCGTGTGTAAGAAAACAAGTCAGACTGCTGTTTAAAATTCAATGAACTTACTGCACTCTTGAGTTGAATGTCCGCATCAGGTGGTGGCGCTCTAGCAACTGTAAGAACAACTTCCGTGCCAGCCTCTCGTAGGATCACAGCAACCTGATCACTACCCACTCCTTGCAGACTTTTGTCACCAATTTTCAGAATTACATCTCCACTTTGAAGTCGCCCATCCTGATTTTAAGACATGTATTTTTTGTTTTTATTTTCAATTTGTATTTTCTTATTCTATTATTGAGAGATCCACTTGTAATACAAGTGCTACCACAAGTGCTACCACAAGTGCTACCACAAGTGATACCACAAGTGCTACCACAAGTGCTACCACAAGTGATACCACAAGTGATACCACAAGTGCTACCACAAGTGCTACCACAAGTGCTACCACAAGTGCTACCACAAGTGCTACCACAAGTGCTACCACAAGTGCTACCACAAGTGCTACCACAAGTGATACCACAAGTGATACCACAAGTGATACCACAAGTGATACCACAAGTGCTACCACAAGTGCTACCACAAGTGCTACCACAAGTGCTACCACAAGTGCTACCACAAGTGCTACCACAAGTGCTACCACAAGTGCTACCACAAGTGCTACCACAAGTGCTACCACAAGTGCTACCACAAGTGCTACCACAAGTGCTACCACAAGTGCTACCACACGTGCTACCACACGTGCTACCACACGTGCTACCACAAGTGCTACCACAAGTGCTACCACAAGTGCTACCACAAGTGCTACCACAAGTGCTACCACAAGTGCTACCACAAGTGCTACCACAAGTGATACCACAAGTGATACCACAAGTGATACCACAAGTGATACCACAAGTGATACCACAAGTGATACCACAAGTGATACCACAAGTGATACCACAAGTGCTACCACAAGTGCTACCACAAGTGCTACCACAAGTGCTACCACAAGTGCTACCACAAGTGCTACCACAAGTGCTACCACAGGTCAGGGCATCACGTATGCAAAACCCAGGAGAGCAACAAATCGCTCTCCTCAAATCACCGAGGAGAGCAATTCGCTCTCCTTGCAAAAATTTTAAATCGCTCTCCTCAAATATTTATGTTGAAGTTGAAGGATGGTCGCCCTTATTAAAAATGGCTGGCCCTTATTAATTTTTTGTACACATTTTTTTGCCCGACAGGGCACAACAAAATCCCCCACACCCACCTTTACACACAATATTTTCCGTGGGGATCGTATTATTCTACAGTACAAAAAACTCAAGCCAATTTTTTTTTTATGGCCTGCCTGGGTAGATTGGGTTTCAGGAGCCTGGAGAATCCTGTCCTGGCCAACTATAGGCCTATGCCTTTTTAGCCTAGCTTTTCTAGCCTAGCTTGTTGGCCTAGAAATCAGACAGAAAACCTGAAAAGTATTTACCTGCAATTCATAAATTATACAATTCTAACATGCAACAGCCATTAAAATATTGATAATAAGTTACAAAGTGTCATTTTAAAATAATTAAGAAAGATATTTGATCGTGTTTACATGTGTCACACATGGGCGCACGCACAATAGGGGAGGGCTGAGAGAGCTTCTAGAAGATGCTGACGTCACACATCAGCACGTGTTTTGAGGAGGATTTGAGTGACCAAAATTGGTTAGAACTTTCGAAGAAAAAATCCATCTTCAAAATGACATAATTAAAGCAACCAGCAGCTAAGCTTTTTTAAATAATAAACATTATATTTAGGCCTCCTATATTAATGTTTCTTTCCTTTTAAAATTAAATATATTTTATTAACTCGTTCCATAAAAACATAAAGGGAAAAATTATTGGTTGGGACATGATCTTCCTGTAAAGGAGGTGTTTCTATGACACCGTACTGGTTGCACTATGAGGCGATGAAGTAAACTCGCCCTTGAATGCGCGCAGGCAGGGGAATCCCCTTTGTTGGTACCTCGCACTGTGAGATGGAGCGCGATGAATTGCTCTCCTTTTCGAAGGTTGTTGATTGCGATCGCGCTCGCGATCCTTAAAAACGAGGGACTGCCATTAGGCTTGTAGCTTTATAACTTAGCTTATATATTATTAGCCTAGGCCTAGATTGGTTTTAACTTTTAAAAATCCACGTGTTTTTAGGCCTCTTGACAGAAAAATCAACACTGTCAAAAGCTAGGCTCTATTTTGAAAATTAAGGAGCGCGATAAATTGCTCTCCTCGAAGCCTGTTGAGGAGCGCGGAGGAGCGCGGTCGCGCAGGCGCTCCTTATAAATGATGCCCTGACAGGTGCTACCACAAGTGCTACCACAAGTGATACCACAAGTGATACCACAAGTGATACCACAAGTGCTACCACAAGTGATACCACAAGTGATACCACAAGTGCTACCACAAGTGATACCACAAGTGATACCACAAGTGATACCACATACTGTAGCCAAATTGAGAATATGCAAAAACAATAGAAGAATATTATTACTGAAATGAAAAATATCAAATAAGAATGATAAAGTAAATATTACCTTATCAGCTGCGCCTCCTTCTAGAATGGTCTTGACAATAACACCATAGTCTTTAGCCCCTACAATGCCAAAGCCCAGACCGAACCCTTCATTGTACAATGTGATGGTTTCTACATGAGATAACTCGGGAGCCAGATTGTCAGCATTTTCCTTAAAAAATAAAACAATACAGTCAAAGTTTATATGATGATTGTGTTGCGACAGTAAATACACATTTTGTGCAATATTCATATTCAATAAAACTCTAGTCTAAAGCCATACAATAATTTGTCTGTAAGTCTTCAATTAAAGGTAGAATAATTAATTGTGAAGTGCTATACAATCATTATAGTAAGGAATAGAACGTGTGACCTTTATTTACTTGACCTGCAAAATTACAATTACAGTACTAAAATATAACACATCAAAATGAAAAAACATATGCTGTGCAGGGATAGCTTTAAGCTGTAATTCAAATGAGCCAGCTATGAAACATAAAAAAAGGAATTTTAATTTTTTTTTAAACCATTTTACCTGATTAACCTCTGCTTGTGTTGATATAGTTGAACCAGCTGGTTTCTCAGAAATAGCTGGGAGTAATCCTCGGGCAACCACTAAATGAACCGTTCCACTGGTCTGTTGAAGTAGCCCAATAGCATCCTGATGCGAGATTGAAGTGTCAAGCACTTGCCCATCAATCGCTAGAATCTGATCATGTTCAACAAGGCGTCCATCCCTGAACACAAACAATACAGCAAGCTTTTATATAACAGGCAAATTATTTTCAAAAACATAATTTTGCCATATATATCCTTGGGTATAATCCCACTTTGGGTTTAATCTCATCCCCTACCTGATTTCACAAACATTCATATAGTCCTTCTGGTCTGGATGCAAGCCTCTCTCTAGCCAGTTTAGATAGTTGTTACAAGTAATGCTTAACAATAATTTTTTTTTCCTGAATCAGGCTTTCTCCAGGTATAGGCCCATCCCCAAATATTGTGTTCTAGGGGGTGGGATTATACCAGAGGATATAGGGTATATATAGACAGCAAAATAATTTCTCTGAAAATTGAATACTTAAAAACTTACTTGGCAGCAGTACCACCAGGTTGAACAAGCTGAACAAATATACCAAGTTCTCCATGCTGATCACTTTTTAATCCAGCCACACTGAATCCTAGGCCTCCTACCTCAGGCTTTTGCAACTGAATATGAAGTACTTCTCTACCTTGTGCTTGTGAGTCAATCATGGAGTCAAAATCCTGAAGCCTAGGGCTAGCAGTAGACCGGTCTGCTAGCCCTGAATCCATGTCAGCATACATTGGGTTATCATATTCGAAAGTATTGTTGTCGTACGTGTATTTTCCTGCGGGTTGCTCGTCTTCCAAGTCGTGGAAAACAATCCGTCCATCTTGTGAAAAGTCAAAATCGGTGATGGGTTCGGCTGACGGGTTTTCAACAACGGTTTTCAGTTGATGTATTGAAGATTGGATGTTGAGAATCTGCTTGAAGAGTGGGCTCTCTAGCATGCAAATCATTGAAGCTATATCATCCTCTACAGAATTATCACCAGCAGCCAGAAGCTTAGCCTGGATATCACCAAGCACTTCTAAAGCCTTCTGATTATCTAAGAAAATTGAACATATTATTTTCATTAGTACAGTAGGGTATATCATCCATTTAATTATTAATGATTATACAAGTTTTCAATCAAGTTTTTCAATAAATATTTATTTTAAAAAATTGTCTTTTTTTTAATTACAAACAATATTATGACAATAAACAATAATCAACATTAAGACCATTTTTAGGGAAGTTAAACTTGTCTCACAATTTAATTGGGTAATTATTCAACATTAAGACCATTTTTTGGTAATTATTCAACTTTCAGAAAATGTTTGCTCTTTAAAGCTTGCTTGAGCAGTAATAACATAGAAAATAAATTCTACCACAGCACAATCAACAGAGTTCAAGATACACAATTAATAGCAATATACATGGACAAGTTACTCTACATGTTTCTTAACTTCTGTACTATATGTTGACTTATTAAGTCTGTAAGGACTTACCTGCTAAAGCAGCACTTGACATATTGGGTATAAAGACGAAATGCTACAGAAAAAAAAATATATATTTAGTACTGTGTAAACTGTAACCCTTGTTTCAAAGATTTCAATCAATTCAAATGTTTAAACAGATTACATAAACTGGGTAATATAAGAAGTAAACATTTACTCAAATTTTAAACCATCATGTCAGATTACCTATCTCAGTGACATTCATGATCATACTATAATGATAATAAGGAAGTCATAAACATTATTGATAAATTAAAACTTTTTGCTGTTTTTTGTAATTTTTATATGTTGCATTGTTTGTCCTTTTGCTGTTCTTTCAAAGGACCTCATTGGAAACAAGTCCGTAGAGGACTTTTATGAGTTATCCTTGGCATCCTTGTTTTATATTGGTATTTTTATATTTGCTAATTTTAATTGTATGTCTGTGATATTTTATGTACTGATGCCGAAATAAATCAAATCAAATCAAATCAAATCAAGGCTAGTGTTGATTGCTATTGAAAATTAAAAAATTTGTTTTCATTTTATTATATATTATTATATTAATATCTGAATGAGCTATATTATTACTAAAAAATATATAAACTAGGCCTACTGGACATACATAGTCATAGACTACTATATAGACATAGGCCTACTGTTTTTACCTCTTCTTAAGTTGTTTGAAAATGCTATATAGGGCCTAGGCCTATATACGGCCTACTACTGTAGGCTAGGCCTAGTATTTTTATTTTATCAATTGTTGTCATTAATTAGAAAAACATAATCAGTATTCGAATTCCAAAATGGGCCAAAACTTCTTGACTGCCAATCACTCTAGGCCTACGTAACATTTATAAGAATACAGTAGGCCAACTAGAATCACCTGAACCACCCTAGTTCGATGCTGCTAGCTATTTCTCCACTCTCTAGCTTTTGGCCTAGCCTAGTTAGGCCGCCAAACCTTCTCCGATCCTAGAAATATACAGAGTGTGTTGCCTAGATTTTCACGTTTGAATCTATTAAATACATAATTATTAATACATACTTACAAAGCAGTAATATCTGATAATACTAACTACACGTCAATCTACTGCTGTATACGCCGTAGTTGGAAAGAAAACAGTAATATTTAGGATTATTTTTATCCCACTTTTATTATTCCAACGGTATTTTTGTGTATCTCGTTACTTCCTGTAATTTGGACGATTCCATTCTGTTTAAAGGAAGACGTATATTTTAATATTTCTCATAACATGACTAAATTCTAATAAAGATAACGTTTTCTATTATATGGTTATTTTTTATTGATACATAAATTATTCATGTTAATATTAAAATATGTATGATGCATTAAAAAGAATGTAGAGTATATTGTTTTTATAGGCAATACCTTAAAACAATAGAATATTCTATTATGCTTTATCGGTACCTTTTGACTCATCATTTGAGAATGGCGTTCAACTGAAACTTTTTTATGTTTTGTTGGGATTACTGGTCACAAAGAAAATAATTGTATAGTCAATCAATATTATTATCAATACTTGATATAAACAAATATTACAACACACGCGCCCTCAGTCAGTCCCAATTTCTATTCTTTGCGTTAACTTATTCCTTTATTTTTACGCCTAAGAAAGTAATATGGGTCTCCTTATGGAGTAAATTAGTAGCTCCATGTTCTCTTTAAAAGCTTTCCTTGAGTTCCCTTTCCAAAAACTTCTATAAATAAGATGATGTTCTGTACATAATCTAATGTTTAATGGCCCATATGCACGATCAATAAATATAGGCGGCAACATCAATGCATGGAATGGACGTAGGACTGGTGAGTTTTGCCAAAGTGTGAGCCAGCGAGGCATGCAATTCATTTTTACATTGTGGCGTTTTATTTATTTTTTATTTTATTTTATTGAGCGGAAAGTGCACCTATTCATTGAAATATGAAATTAAATATTAAGTCTCCAGTACTAGCCCACCATGGTTGGGGCAGAGCTAATAATGAAAATATAGCCCAGAATTGCACTTAGACTTATTATGATAATGTTAAAATTTCAACTATCCAGACGCGACTTCAGAATTTTAGGTGGGGTTTTCTACTTTAAAAACTCGACTTCGTATATGTATAAGGCCTAGACCGGTGGCGGAATTAGTTTAAGCTTCGAAATTGGTCTATAAATCGACATCTTTTGCAAAATTTGATCTTATTTCACTCTCCATTAACCCCATACAAAAAAAACATCGGAGACATGTTTATTCAGCGACGGTGCGGCCATACGCACCAACTACCATAATCGTTTATTCATAACATAAAATTTACGAGATCGAATACAGGAGGTTGAAAAAAAAATTAAATTAAAAAAAAGATGTTAAATGTGCTCTCCCTGCCTCAGTACTAACGCCCTGCCACAGCCTTTTGGGGTCGTTTCCAGCACATCACCAGATGCATTGATGTTGTCGCCTCATGATATGTGATGGAAAGGGGGACGTATAATTCTGTGAACCCCAAACACAGTGGCCGCATGCCTTTAACTCTATTCCACCGACCAGCGTGGGAATCGAACCCACGACATACGTGTTGTCAACACGACGCTCAGGCGACTGAGCTAACTGGTCATTTTGGTTTTAACAAGGTTAATGTGATATTTATGATGTAATGAGGAATTACGTAATACACGTTTAGATAGACTATTATCAGCTGTTCAGTCATATACTACTTTGTGGCGTAACAGATAATACTCAGGTTTACTGATCTCAGTCCTAGTAGTAGGGTTCGAACCTCAGTCTACGGATATTTTTTAAATTATTTTAAGGGTTGTAAATGTCAGGCCTAAACGTGTGGATCTTTTTTAAAATCAGAAACAAATTTGCATGGCATTATTTTCCATTAAATAGACTGCCATAACAACCTGCGATGAAAATAATAAATTCAATTTCTTTTAAAATTGAGAGCGGCAAACATAACATTTACGAGATCGAATACAGGTTGAAATAAAAAGATGTTAAATGTGCTCTCCCTGCCTCAGCAAAGGCCCTAGCACAGCCTTTTGGGGTCGTTTCCACGACTTTCTTTTTATGTTGCCGTGTCATGATGTGTGGTGGAATACAGACAGGTATTTAATCTCATGATTCATGGTCTACTTTTATTCATTCATTCATGATTATTAACATTAAAATATAGTTTGTAGGCTACTAAGTAGCCTACTAATTATTCAATTCTAATTAAACATGATTTATTTGTTATACAGCGTATCCACCATGTGTCGTTGCTCAGTGATGATCTAAGTAATCGAACACACGCACTTTCTGGAGAAAAAAAATGAATTCAACAAAAATTTTGTTCTGTTTCTCGAAAACTTCGTTGTAGTGTTTGTAGTGTGTATCTAGCTAGACACACAACCCATGTTTTCTTTTTTATACCTTAATTGTGAAGCTCTCGAAGACGACAATGGCAGCATTTAATCTCTGGTAATATCAACGAATTGCGACTGTTAGTTGACCGCGCTAAAGAAGTGTTTGATTCTGTATGGCACGAGCAGACTTCACTGTCTAAACTGCAACAAGACAACAGTTTGAATTTAAAATAGCATACAACGTAACAACTCTATAGCTCAATCATTTTTTTTTTCTATTAATTTTTCAAGAACACTCATTTTTTCCACTGTCTACGTCATCGTCGTCATCATCATGCTCCGTCTGTTGTTTATTGGTATCATCCGTTTCGTTTGAAACCTCATAATCTTTTTCTTTCTCTCAAAGAGAGAGATTATAAATAGAAAATGCCCTGTCGTCCGTGCGGCGTGTCATACCTTTTCCAACTGATCTGTTTTAATGTACTAAAACTGGCGGGAATACCATCACCTGGTAACGGTGTTCCAAATAACGTAGGTGCACTTTTTGACGTTTTTACTAATATCCTTTCATTGTCGTTATTCTTGATGTAGGAAGTTGATGATATTTTTTTGGTTTTTATTGTTTTTCGATGACTTTCCTTCGATTCGACTGTTATCACAACGTTTCTCTGTGAAGGTGGGCTGTATAACCTGAAATAGAACTTATAATTTTAAGCCTTGTCTACACAATTAAACTTGATGTGACAAAAACAATGTGATGTGCCCATGTATGGACATGGTGATGTTATATAACTACCATGTTTGGGCATATAACTACCATATTTGGGCACATCACATTTTATTGTCACATTATTATAGTTTAACAGTGTAGACAGAGCTTAATAGTAAAAACATATCTCTACGATATTTTACCATTGTAACTTACTCGATTTTTGATTGGTCCTTGGTGGGTTTGTACATCTCATATGACGTCATATCCGTTGTTTTCATCTTAATATGAGGATAAATTGAACTTTTATTTCTGTAAGATAATAAGAATAGAAAGAATATGCAAAAGTCGCGGTTACTGTTTCAAACCACATAATAAGAAAAATGAACACAACGAACTGCTTAAGTTTAGTTGAGGCGCGTATCCTACGTTTAAATCAGATGCGTAGAAAATAATCAGGAATAAAGAATGATTTATTTGGAAACTCAAGATTAATTGATTTATTCCCTTACTTTGATAGCCGTACATTGATTAAACTGATGATAATGATAATGACGAACAAAGCGATAAATGGACCAACTATGCACAAGATAGAGCCTGCATCCCAATAGCTTACGTCATCTTGTCGCTGCTCAACACGTATGACGTCATCTATGTTATTGTTTAAAATAAGAGGAAAAGTAATCATCATCATCTTCATATCATGTCATCAGTTCTTACTTCAATGTTGCCTCCTCCATATTTAAATTTAAAAAAATAATAATAACAGTATGAAGAATATACAATATGGAAGGAAAGTTTCGTTCCCATTCAAAACAAATTCATCTGAGTAACCTACCTTCCAGCAGAGGCCTAGTAAAGAGACTATTTGTGGTAACAATATTAGTAGGCCTAAATGCATCCGTATTTGAATTTAGGTTTGTCATGATTTGTTTTATATTTAAATAAATTGAAACAATTCGTGTATAGGCCTAGGCCTATATAATACACACCGTGTGTGATGATCTCTCTGGGTGAGTTATTTTTTGTTTATTCAAAGAAGAGACGATTGTTATGCTTAGTAACCTTGGAACATAAACACGCACGCACAAAACGCACCGCGCGCGACAGTGTGCTTAAGAGCGCGCAGTGTACTTAGCACGTACGTACCACAAGGAGATCGACCAGCAGAGAACCGGCGACTTTAACCTATATACAGCGATCCTCTTGTTCCGTTCTATTTTATGATTTTCCAATAACAAAACCACGGAAGTCATTTATTCCGTGAAGCGAAACAAGTACTGGTGTTGTATAAGTTAGTTAATTTGATAAGAAAATTGGTTTCGTATTAATTCGTTTCCTCCCAAACAACATAAGAGGCATATTACTATCTTCACAATTTATTCATGCATTGAATGAGGCGGTTGAATTGTACGTCATAAATCGCGGTGCCTGCGTCATGTAAACTTTAAATATCATCATTATCATGCGACTATGTAACTATATCAGGCTTCATTTAGTATCACACCGTACCTAGAACGTTTATATATTTAATTCAACCAATGAGTTTCATTCAAGTTTCTATAGTATATCTATTTTAACAAACAAACATTTTAACAAAGTATTGTTCTTTGATGGTCCTGATTGGTCGAACTCTACAGAATGGGGCAGACTGTAGACATCCAGGTGTATTCAATAGATTTGTCGAGCAGGTTTCTGATTGGTCAAAGTATACAGGAAGATGGGTGCGGCAGACCGAAACAGCATCCAGGTTTTTTATACGAGTGTTCATAATTTAGGAAGCTGTGTTAATAAGAACAGTACTATTTCCGCGTCTGTTCTATTCTAAATTCTCCAAAAAGGTAAGAAATCAACAGTTATAAAGTTTGTTTAAGACTTGTTTATTGATTTAGCCTACTTTTACCAAATCGTAAGTCAAATAATTCTAAAATCTGAAAGTTTCATTTATCGTTTTATATTATGATAGGCTTAATTGTTAATATTGTTAATGAATTATGCCGCTCGGTGGTGTTATAGTTATTGAAATCTGTTCTGAACAAGTCATCACAGTTATTAAATCGATCTACCACTTTGAATCACATGCCAAAGTGTTAGCTTCCATTTGAGGTAGTTCACTGATCTGTAGGTTAACCCTTCGGTAAACAAGGCAGAAACTGATCGCCTTTAGTTCCTTGTAATTTGCATAATATTGAGATGAGAAAATGTATTCAAAATGTTCATTATTCCATGATGCATCCATTGTTAACGTAGATATTGACGTAATCCTTTCATGCTGAGCCATGAAAACACTTAAAATTATTTATTTATTCCACATTTATTTAGTCATAAATTACAGTACATCATAATTACAGTACAACTGAAAACAGGGATCCTGCATAAAAAAGCTGTAGCTTCGTTATTTTGTAGGACCCTTTTACATAAGAACAAGTATATAGAACTTAAATAAACAAAGGTGTTGTTAATCAGCATAATAGTGATAAAAAGTATTTTTTGAACTGTTTTTGTATACATTTATTTTGTTTCTTTAAAATAACCGGTTTATTACCACCATTACAAGTGAATTCTTTCCACAATTTTGGTCCATATATGTGTATAAACTGTTGACTGCAGGATAGTATAGTATACGGTAGTATATACACGGATATCACTCGGCCTTAGTGGATTTGTAGCTGGTGGTTTAGAGGCTCGACTACCAATACAAGCAGGGTCATGTGCTCAAATGGGCTCAAATCTTCACAAATACTTTGTTTTATGCAGAGCAGTGTATGCTTGATTGTTTGTATATCATTAAATCTCTGTTTACATTAACTTTAGGCCTATGCGACAAAAAAAAAGTCATGCGCCCATACATGGACATGATATCATATCACTACAATATTTGAGCATATCACTACCATATTTGGACACATCACACTGTTACTTATTTTCCTAAATAATTTTGTAATGAAGGTATACACTTTCGCAACGCTAAAATTCCGTTCACACAAAGAAAACGTACAAAATATGTACTATTGAAAGAAGCCTTTGTAAACAATGATGTAGGCGATTTAAGAAAATCATAAACCCCCCTCCCCCCCCCCCCCCCCCGCCCCCATTCCTCAATATATATATGCCTCTGGAAGACATGTTTTCGCTTTTTGAAGGTTGCAATGTCTGGTTTGGTTAAGGCGAAGAAGTATGACTGGAAAGACTCCAATTTGGCGCTGTTTGGAAGCGACACTGAAAAAAATGTGAAGAAGAGCTCAGCTGAAACAGAACCTGCGTGGAAAGGTGCTGGCCAGAAAGTGGGCATAAGAATCTGGCGTATTGTCAAGTTTAAGGTTACTGATTGGCCAAAAGACGACTATGGCAAGTTTTACAACGGTGATTCTTATATCATTTTGAATACATACGTAAGTTGATACAAGAAGGGTTGTACTTGTTCATTATAATAAATGTTATAGTCCAGATCCCTATGTAAAAAAAAGTGCCTTCGTGTGCAGATCATGGGGAAAGTGTAAACATTGTGTTTTATGAATAATTGAATCATGCTGGTTATAAAAACCCATGTTGTCAAATTTCTAAAGTTCATCTTTGACCTCTGACCTCAATTTGGATGTTTTGACCCATTGAAAACAAAATGGTCATATCTTTGCAACGCTTATTTTAAATGAAATAATTTTAGTGTCAAATTATTTGGGAGATGCATATTAATATTCGTTCTAATGGAAAAGTTTGTCCAAAAATGGCCGGAAGTATGATTTTTGGCATTTTTGACCTTTGACCTACATATCATATAACTCCGTAACTAACAGTTGGACAAACTTTAAATAGGGCTCAAATTAATCTGAAGATATATATTTCTATTCAGTCTAATAAGAACTTTTTCGAGAAAATGACCCAAAATCTTCTTATTGACCTTTGACCTGTACAGGTAGTACACATTCCTACAGTCTTAAAAACTATTGGCCGTAAAAGGTTTTTTTTGTGAAATTGTTCGAAAAATTTACATTTATATGTTGTATAATAACAATATTTTATAGAAATGTAAAAGAATTCTATTTATGATAACTAACTTTGTAATATATTAACATCACTAGCATTTGTTAAAATATTAAAATGTGTTATATTTGCTGATTTTAAGCACTTCACATGAATTTATCAGAATTACGTGTATTTAAATATAAAGTTTTATTTTTTTGACATAAAGAAAATTTAATTATCTATCAAATAAGACTATTTTCAAATTATTATGGCTAAAACTTAATTAGATACAGGCAAAAAGGTGTATTTTTTTTACTTGTGTGAACAGCGCCCTCAATCTTCATTTTCCTTTCAAAATACCACATTTTTATGTGGTTTCATAAACTTTAGCGGGTTGTAACTTTTTGTTAAGATTTGTTGTCAGTGAAGTGTAACTCACATACCCCTTCTACCATATACTAAGTAAGTTTCTGAGATAAAATGAAAAAATATTTTTATTGCTTGATATTTTTCTTAAGGTTTTTACATAGTACACGCTAAAAAAGATTTTGATTTTGTGCTAAAAATCCATGTTTTTAGTTCAGTACAACAATCTTGTACAGACATTCTTACACAAACAGCATATTTTATTGGAAAGATAATCATAATATCTATCCAATAAAATATGAATTTTGTGTTAATATCTGCTAGATAGCTTTTATTAAACCAAAAAGATGGACTTTTAGCTCAAAATTAAAATATTTTTTGGTGTGTATCATGTAATAACCTCAACAAAAATATCAAGCTATCAAAATATTTTTCTCATTTTTTTTCAGAAACTGACCTAGTACGTTATAAAAGTGGTATGTAAATTACAGGTTACTGTAAATAATCTTTAAAACAAAGTTATAACCTGTTAAATTTATGAAACCACATAAAAATGTGGTATTTTGAGGGAAAAATTAAGATTGAGGGCGCTGTTCACACAAGTAAAAAAATACGCCTTTTTGCCTGTATCAAATTAAGTTTTAGCCATAATAATTTGAAAATAGTCTTATTTGATAGATAATTAAATTTTCTTTATGTCAAAAAAATAAAACTTTATATTTAAATACACGTAATTCTGATAAATTCATGTGAAGTGCTTAAAATCAGCAAATATAACACATTTTAATATTTTAACAAATGCTAGTGATGTTAATATATTACAAAGTTAGTTATCATAAATAGAATTCTTTTACATTTCTATAAAATATTGTTATTATACAACATATAAATGTAAATTTTTCGAACAATTTCACAAAAAAAACCTTTTACGGCCAATAGTTTTTAAGACTGTAGGAATGTGTACTACCTGTACAGGTCAAAGGTCAATAAGAAGATTTTGGGTCATTTTCTCGAAAAAGTTCTTATTAGACTGAATAGAAATATATATCTTCAGATTAATTTGAGCCCTATTTAAAGTTTGTCCAACTGTTAGTTACGGAGTTATTTGATATTTAGGTCAAAGGTCAATATTGCCAAAAATCATACTTCCGGCCATTTTTGGACAAACTTTTCCATTAGAACGAATATTAATATGCATCTCCCAAATAATTTGACACTAAAATTATTTCATTTAAAATAAGCGTTGCAAAGATATGACCATTTTGTTTTCAATGGGTCAAAACATTCAAATTGAGGTCAGAGGTCAAAGATGAATTTTAGAAATTTGACAACATGGGTTTTTATAACCAGCATGATTCAAATATTCATAAAACACAATGTTTACACTTTCCCCATGATCTGCACACGAAAATACATAGGGATCTGGACTATTATATAAAATGTTAAACCTTTAGTTCTCTTAATTATTAAATATACCATAATGTAGGCCTTATTTATCATTTTAACTTCTTTTAAATTATTTTAGAAAGAGAAAGAGAGTGATGAGCTGCTTTATGACGTTCACTTCTGGATTGGACAATACTCCACTCAGGTAAGGATTTTTCAGAAAACGACATTTAAAAAAAAACAACAAAACTAACTGTTTTTGCAAATAAATACCCCCAGGTATGTGAATCTTTTATAAAAACTAGAAATAAGATATATTCGGACTGTTATACTATACTTATGTCGCTTGAGTCAAATGGGACAAAGTATAGTGATTATACAGTTGGAATGTTATAGGTCTACTATACTTAATGTCCGTTGTAGTATACAAAGTATATTAGTAATTGCAGTCGGATTGTAGTGTTATATACTATATTATATTGTAGTCAAAGCATCTATAATATCTTTGTCAAACAGGAACTGAAAAGTCCACTTCAAAATCCCAAACGGAACTCTGTATTTTTTTCCCCACCAGGATGAATATGGTACTGCTGCATATAAGACTGTTGAATTGGACACGCTTCTTGACGACAAACCGATACAACATCGAGAGGTTATGGATCACGAATCAAGCCTCTTCAAGTCGTACTTCGATAGTTTTTCGTATGTTTTCTTATTATCGTTGTACTTGGTATAAAGTATAATATGTCAGAGGGCAAACAAACATGCGTCTCGTTATCACGTTGCGCCTCGTTTGTTACGTTGCGCCTCGTTTGTTACGTTGCGCCTCGTTTGTTACGTTGCGCCTCGTTTGTTACGTTGCGCCTCGATTGTTACGTTGCGCCTCGATTGTTACGTTGCGCCTCATTGTTACGTTGCGTGGCGTTGTTACGTTGCGTCTTGTCAACCAATAATTAGCAAACAATTAGCTAAAATAATTGTCATTTATTAATGTAATAAATGATCGATATTTAATTGTAATTGAAGATTAAGTTTCATTTAATCCAGCCTACTTTGCGCATTATTATTAGAATCCATATGCTTTCCTATTATATTGATAAGCATTTGTGTGTATATACATTTTAGGCTTCTTGAAGGTGGAGCAGATACAGGTTTCAGACATGTAAAACCTACAGAGTACCAACCCAGGCTGCTTCATTTTTGCAAAACTGTATCTAAAAAAGTGGAAATCAAAGAGGTACTGTTATTATGTATGCATTGAGAGATCCAAGAGACGCAACACAACGACGTAATGCAATGTAAAGGATTTGACCAATCACAAGCAATGAATTATTCAAACTGTCGCTTGTCATTGGTCAACATGCTTGCGTTGTGCCTACGTCTACGAAAACAAGCATAACTGTCTAGGTGCTTAAGTAACGAACGACGACTTTCAGTAGGCCTTCTTTTATGAAAAACCGATTGTTTTCGCGCCGCGGCTCTAGCGAGCTATGTCCCAAGAGAACATATTCATTAATAAGCGGTTTCATAGCGGTAGCTTTGGTAGCTTTAGTATCTAAGGCCGACAGTTTTGCGAATTATTAAACTCTACTATAATTTATAGGTCCCAGCTGATGGACCCAAAAAACGAGGGCCTGCGTTGAACGATTTTGGATTCTCGCCCTTTAATTGGTTGACGCGAATCAACAGACTGGGAGTCACGTTGTCTGTAGAGGGTATTCAGTTGCATGCCTACAGTACAGGTTGAGGTCACACACAAACAGGCTACAGCACATTAAAAGTTCAAAATTGCCATTTTTGAATTAGTAGATTAATATTTGTTGGCAAATATTACATTGCTGGAAAGGTACACATGTCTTCTTTCAAATGCTGTGTATACAATTAACTAGTGAAAAAATGGGCATGTGATTCATAATTAAAGAACTATCTGTGATTTGTCCTTGCGATTAAAGGACATCTTTAATAATTATTCATAAATTAATCAAAAGAACAATGATTCATTTTGAAATGTCGAGCGACGTTTTTTGTAAGAAATATTTCTTGTTATAAATTGTTCTTAAAGGTTCCACTCTTTAAGCAATGTCTTGATTCAAGTGACGTGTTTATATTGGATTTGGGATTGGAAATATTTCAATGGAATGGTAAAACATGCAATAAAGACGAAAAATTCACGGTAAGTCATTTATTTTGTAGGTCTATTTAATGTTTTATTTTTCGCACACATATGCCTCATTAACCACTGATATTATTGAAATAAAGAATCGCTTAACCGTAATAAACTGAAATAATCCAATATTTCTATACCTTAATTAATTAATATATAAGATATATAGGTCTACCTTAATTGTTAGATTTTTTTAATTTTAAAGATGTATTGTCCCCCTAAAAAAAATTACATACAAATTTTTGTTGTAGAATATGCCATTTTAATGTCACATAATAGTCACTTTGACCAAACATTTTCATTTACCTGAAGAAAAAAACTACAAAATGACCTATTCAGTCAGATTTGATTATTTTTTATTTTTCATGTGCCCATATATGGACATGATGATGTCATATCATTACCATATTTGGGCACATCACTACCATATTTGGGCACATCACACATTTTTGTCAAACTAGTTTGATAGTATAGACAGTGCTTTATGTCTTTTTATAGGCTGTACAGTTTTTACAAACGTTAAAATCTGAAAGATCTGGAAAGCCAGTGGTTGAGTCTCTTGATGAACGTGATATAAGCGAAAGCCATAAGTTTTATTCTAGTCTGACTGACGGTGAAAAGCCAGAAGCAAGGACTGCTCCTGCTGCTACAGAAAAAATCTTGTACAAGTAAGAAATCATTTTATATCAACATCGGTCAATAAATAATTTCACATTTGCACCAAAAAAGAAGGTCGAATGTACATGCGCCATGAAATAAAAAGGATGAGCTAATCTAGAGATATTTCTCTTTTGAAAAAATTCAATCCATTCTATTTTGTTTTTGTATTGATTTAAACCACTAATTATATTTATTTACTAAACATACCTAATTTTAGGAAAATGAAATCTGTGGCAAATAAGTTAAATTTTATTTAAAACAGTATTTTTCTGTCGTAAATGTATTGATTATGCATTCGATTTGTTTGTGTTCAGGTTGTCCGATGAAAGTGGTAATTTGGAATTCACAACAATTGCAACCGGTCAATTCCAAAAAAGCATGCTTGATAGACAGGTTAGTTTTTATTTATCATTAAAAGTAACTTTAATATCCTTTACTCATAATCATTATTACGACATAAACTATAATTATATAATGTGCAAATGAGAGCAGATATAAAATATTGACAAAGTTTGTGATGATTTTAAAACTTAGGTTAGGTTCTATGACCGGACCTGAAATCTTTCTGAACATAAAATTGTCCAAAAACATTGTTCAACATTGTTCAAGTTCGTTTTTTTCCTAAATATTTATCTTAATACATTGCAGGATGTGTACATTATTGATACTGGTAGTGAACTGTTTGTCTGGGTTGGTTCGGGTGCAAGTCCTGACGAGAAAAAGAACGGCATGACATATGCCCATGTAAGTCGATCGACAACAGTATTAATCAAATTCTAATGAAATGTCACCGAATCTCTTTTGTTTTTTTATTTTAATGCAAAGTGGCCGCTTGAGTGGCTCAGCGGTTACGACAGTGGAACCGTAAGGTAAGAGGTTCGAGGCTCACTCGCTCCATGGTTCAGTTTTGATTTGATTTGAATTTATTTGGAAAATCATCATAAAAAATACATACAAAGTGATAACATAAATTACGGACATTACAAATAATACATTTATAAAAGACTTTCCAGGATAGCCCAAAAAGCTTATCAGCTTATTTCCATTAGGATCCTTTTACAATCTAAAATAAAAAATATAAACATTACAAAGTATTGCATTAAACACGTAAATATTACAAAAACAATAATATAAAAAACAAGTTAAATTAAAGATTATGATTGACTTATAAAATTATTTATTATTATTTAAATGTGATTTAACATTTTTCTTAAAATTAAATTTGTTTTCTATTTGTGGTGGTAGTGTAGAATGATTCTTCTCAGATAAAGGACTATAAACAGTTGGTCCAGTGTACACATATCTAGCTCATGGGCACTTTAAAGAACCAATAGGGCCTACATCTTTTGAGACGAGTAGGGGGTTAGCCCAGTGTAGGCCTACTAGTGCATCACAACCACTGGTCATAACTAGGCCCTCTGGGAGACCAGTCTGTGACTGAAGAGGTCGCCCAGTATTAATAAAATATTTCAATTCAATTCAGACGTAAATTTTCTGGGATAATTGCCTCTGTGTATTGATATAAACATTTCATAGGAACTTACATACTCCCATCCAACTTATGGATGGATTGGTTGATATTATTTTTTTAATTACCATTACCTACTCTAGTAATTAACCATACAGTCAGTGGACGTAACGGCTATGAGTGACCACTGGCTAATCCAGGGCCCCCGCAGCTCACGGGGTCCAGTAGGATGATCAGTCCATTGCAACTACACGACGTGTTGGAGGGCCCATTGAGAGTGCTAAACCAGGGCCTTTGCCCTGTGCGTTACGCCACTGAATACAGTAAATATTTGTTTTTATAAGTTACTGTATAATAATCATTCTCTGGTTCAACCATTTTATTTTATTTTTTATAGAATTACTTGATGAAGACTGACCATCCTTTGATCCCAGTTACTGTTGTGAAAGAAGGCCAGGAAAGTGCCGCATTTAATAAAGCGTTCTCATCATAAATAGGAAATAAAAACACCATTAAGTTGCAATGACATAAATAGTGTTTACACCTATACTAATTTGTTTACAGTAATAATTAATACATTTAAATATCAAGTAATAATCGTACATTTAATTGATAACTTCAGAAAATCTTATTTGTATTCAATGTCATCGCATAAGTTTATTGTCTGAATTGAACTCATTTATATATTTTAAGGTGTGATGATCGCTAATAATAATATTATCATGTCATTCAACATGCCATATAAGCCTTTTAAAAACAACCAAAATCACTGCTATATAACATGATTATTCCGTCGGTGGATGCTTTGTAAAATAATTGGTAGCAGGTGTCATGCCAAATTAGGTTCCACTGCCAAATTAGGTACTGAACTTAATTTGGCGTTACACAGGACTGGGATGGTTCGTATCCTGGAAAGGAGTGCGTCGACTTAAAAGCGTGTTGATAATGCTGATGCTCGTGTAGATTCACGCTGTAATTTATTTCACATTTCTTATATTTTGTCAGTCATAAAGAAGGGCCTGGGTATCGCACTAGAAGTAGTCGGCAGAAAATGAATGCGATCTCAATACGAATTTCTACAATAAAATGAAAATGCCATCAAACGTCTCAGTTTTACTTTATATTCCATGTCGCCTTTTGGTGGGCAAACAATCAGTGGACTGCGCACAGTAGCCTTTTACCTATTTTTAATCGTACTTTTTTTGTCCAATGTCAAATGCCCGTAAACGACGACGTTATGACTAAAAAAACGCAATATGTGCAATATTTTTGGTAAAAGTTTTGAGACAAGTGAGGGAGCTCTTCCAAAATGTTTAATCCACGTGGGCGAACCATTCATGCATGTCCACCATGTGATCAACAACACAAAAAGCGTTTGAGAAGTCTTGGTTGGTTGGTCTTTGGTTGGATATAGGCCCAGTATTGTATGAATAGAAAATAAAAATGACTGCATTAAAAGTATGTACTTTTACATTAGTTACACCAAGAGGGAATGAAAATGAACCTAACCTAATCTTAAAATAGTTGTAATATTCATGTGTAGGCCTAGCCTAGGCGTAGGTAGGCCTATCCTAAATAAACTAACTTAACTAGGGCCAGGCCTAGCTAGGCCTAGACTATATTATAGCCTAGGCACAGCAGTAGAGTAGTAGTAGGACCGTGGACGTAGGGGTCACGACCCCGTAGTAGGGTACTAGTACTACTGTCTAGCCTAGTTGTAGGCCTAAGAAGCTAACGGACCATCATCAGGCCTAGTAGTACGATATGCAGGCCAACAGAGTCTGCTGAGAGGTCTGTGTGTGAGGTGCTAATACTATAGTAATATTTTGAAGAAAAAAAAGACTACCATTTTTATTAATTATTATTCACTGCTCAGTCGGGGCGGCGAGGTCAAGGAGAGGATCGTTGTTTGTATTAGGTATTATAAATGTTTTTGCAGTCCAAACTAATTTTTTTTTGGATGGATGGGATAGAAGGTGGCCTATAGTTATACAGTACTACTGAAATAGGCTTAATTTTACTTTTGATGCAGTCTATGTTGCAGCTCGTAAAAGCCAAAAATGCAGGAAAAATTGTATTCTGTGGTGTTTTGTGTTAAAATTGCACAACAGGTTTTCTTGCATATTTTGCCAAATTGTGCAAGAAATCTTTCTGTATTGCACAAAAAAATGCATTTATATAAATAATTATTTAAAAAAAATGAATTTTGCATTTTGAAATGACTATTAATATTAATACAATACAAAAAAAATATTAATACAACACCTTTGGCTATTTGGAATGTGTTTTTAATGGTAAAATGGGACTTTTCAATCTCAAGAAAAGCTAGGGTTAAGATCCGCGACATTCATTCACCCAACAGATGTCATTAAGAAAAGCTAGGGTTAAGATCAGAGACATTCATTCACCCAACAGATGTCATTAAAAGCTAGGGTTAAGATCAGAGACATTCATTCGCCCAACAGATGTCATTAAAAGCTAGGGTTAAGATCAGAGACATTCATTCACCCAACAGATGTCATTAAAAGCTAGGGTTAAGATCAGAGACATTCATTCACCCAACAGATGTCATTAAAAGCTAGGGTTAAGATCAGAGACATTCATTCACCCAACAGATGTCATTAAAAGCTAGGGTTAAGATCAGAGACATTCATTCACCCAACAGATGTCATTAAAAGCTAGGGTTAAGATCAGAGACATTCATTCACCCAACAGATGTCATTAAAAGCTAGGGTTAAGATCAGAGACATTCATGCACCCAACAGATGTCATTAAAAGCTAGGGTTAAGATCACAGACATTCATTCACCCAACAGATGTCATTAAAATATTGGAATGAATGAACATCTATGTGTATTATGTTATTTTGATATTGAGATTGAAAAATGGCGAAAAGGTATTTAAATTGCAGATTAAATGGGAGACTAAGGGTGTGTTCAGACTCACGGAGTTACGGTGGAGTTATGTACGCGGCGTACATATTTTTGTGTCTGAACCATGCCGCGGATTAGCGTTAGGGAGCTGTTACTCCGCGCCAGTGGCGTTAATAACTCCAGCGGGAGAGGGTAGATTTCATAAGGCTAATCCATTGATGCATCAGTGATTTCAACCTCTGGTCAACGTCAGCCAATGAAAAGACACGACCGCAATTAGCAGCAGTCTATTCGCGCGGTTTTTTTTTAATAGCAAAACAATATAGCCTATTCCTCGAGCTAGCCTAGATCAACAGCAACATTCGAATTAAAATGAAACGTGTTACATGGAAAAGTACAGAAGTGGCTGATTTGATTTCATTATGGGGCAGCCCTGAATTTATAGACAAGATAGAAATTAGAAATTTGAAAGCTAGCGCCTGCAACAAGATGGCTATTTTTAAAGAAATTGTATCTAAACTGCAAAATTCTTCCTGACGAAGTTGGCGTCGGCGACATGATTTCACAAAATTAATTAAAATCATACAAATAATGGCAAAGTCATTGTCCGTGTAATAATTATGTTCGAAATTAGGCCTACTATCTTCTGTAAGGATTTGCAAAAAAACCGGCAAAAAAACCATTACATTTGAAGGTAACATTGTATTACGGTATATTGCTAGGCCTAGCTAGTGTTGTAAACTTTCGCGCGTGTCACTCTCAGCTCTGTTGTTATTGTGTGTATGTATCCCATCGGCCGTTTCGGTATGACGGAACTTCCGCTTTAAACGCAAGACGTTTGGAATGCTAATCGTTGTGTCTGAACACCTTGACTTTTAACGCCACGGATTACCGTACGCCTTGCGTAGATAACTCCACCGTAACTCCGTGAGTCTGAACATACCCTTAGATGTATGAAAACTAGAGTAAAGTACTTGAACTCTGTTTATACTGGTACTTCATTCAATTTTTTCAGAATAAAGTATGGAATACTGGTAATGAGCTTTATACACAGTTTTGTAAAATACTGTAGTAGTTTTAGTTAATATTATAACTCATAAATCCTGCAGCCATTTTCATGTATGTTCTATACAACAACAAAAGGTTGACAATTGACTTAATTGTAATTACAGTAACTAGTATCTGTTGTTATTGTTTCTCACTTTTATTATATTACTGTATATCCTCGGGTATAATCCCAATGCGGGTATAATCCCACTTCGGGTCTAATCCCACCCCACTACTGTATGTCTGATTTCACAAATAGGCATATCCCTGGGTATAGTCCCAGTATTGGATGTAGGTCTCTCCATAGCAAGTTTTTTTTTTTTTTTAGCCATATTTAATGATGAGTTATTGATTAATTTTCACAAGAAATGCTTACCAATGATTTTTCCAGAGTTGACCCAATTTTATTATATTATTATTATACAAGATGGTATACAGTATAACAGTTTTATTTGGTGTAACACCATTCTTGTATTCAGATTGGTATTATAGGAGGTACAGGATTGGACAATCCTGAATTGATTCTTGAAAGAAAAGAGCATTATGTTGATACACCATTTGGCAAGGTAAACATTTACTTTTGTCTTTTTTTTAATAATTAAATTCCTCTATTTGTATAACCATATAAAGCTCTGTCTACACTATCATTATCAAACTTTATGTGACAAAAAAATGTCACAATGATATTACTACCATATCAGAGTGGTGGCTTGGTGGTTATGATGATTGGCTACCAATTCAAGGGTTCTTAGTCCTGTCATGTCAGGATTTTTTCTACCTCCAATCACAAAGACTTGTAATAAGACTTTGTTTATGTGTATATGTTTGTCTTGTCTTAAGAAGGATAGTGAATTAATTCGCTTCGGTTATCCTTGTTAATTTGCCTAAATACTGTGGCACATTACACTTTTTTGTCAAACTAGGTTGATAGTGTAGACAGAGCTTTAGACTTTCATCACTCAGATTCTTGGCTCCGTACAAATACTGTTATACAGTAACTAATGATTGATTGTTTCCATAGCCATCAGATGCACTCATTCATGGCAAGATTAAAGATGTCAATTGTGTGCTACTTCCAAGGTAACATTCTTATTATAATATCTCATATTTGTTTTGTTCAAAATTGTACACAACGTAAGCTTTTAGCTTCAACGTTAAGCATTTATTGTCTCCCTGAAAACAATATTTTTATTCTATGGTTGATATGCCATTTTATGTAACATAGAATTCACTTTGACCTTTAACTGAAAAAAAATGTAATTTAAACCAAAAAATAGTACATTTGTTGTTTAGTTAAATCTAACTCTTTTGTCTTTTATTAGTGAAATTATTGTGACTGAATAATATAAGTAATTTTAATGTTTGTGTAGGACACAAACACTAACCTTCCAAAATGCAGTACTAGTGCCTTGTTCGTCCGTCTACTTTCATTGCCTTCCAAAATGCAGTACTAGTGCCTTGTTCGTCCGTCTACTTTCATTGCCTTCCAAAATGCAGTACTAGTGCCTTGTTCGTCCGTCTACTTTCATTGCCTTCCAAAATGCAGTACTAGTGCCTTGTTCGTCCGTCTACTTTCATTGCCTTCCAAAATGCAGTACTAGTGCCTTGTTCGTCCGTCTACTTTCATTGCCTTCCAAAATGCAGTACTAGTGCCTTGTTCGTCCGTCTACTTTCATTGCCTTCCAAAATGCAGTACTAGTGCCTTGTTCGTCCGTCTACTTTCATTGCCTTCCAAAATGCAGTACTAGTGCCTTGTTCGTCCGTCTACTTTCATTGCCTTCCAAAATGCAGTACTAGTGCCTTGTTCGTCCGTCTACTTTCATTGCCTTCCAAAATGCAGTACTAGTGCCTTGTTCGTCCGTCTACTTTCATTGCCTTCCAAAATGCAGTACTAGTGCCTTGTTTGTCCGTCTACTTTCATTGCCTTCCAAAATGCAATACTAGTGCCTTGTTCGTCCGTCTACTTTCATTGCCTTCACTGACGCCTTAAGTTTGTGTGGCAATGTGATCAAATTCATTATTTTAATTGCTTTATTGTTTATGGAAACTTCAAAGTAAATCAGTTATTTACCAATCAAAATTCCTAATTCAAATCTCTATTTTTTTAATTATATTATCCTAGGCATGGCAGAGATCATACCATTATGCCATCAAATGTAAATTATAGAGCCAACATACATGCACTGGTAGCTGCTGGATGCACTCACATCCTAGCGTCCACTGCTTGTGGGTCACTCCAGCAAAATATTGTACCTGGTCAGTTTCTCATCTTGGACCAGTTCATTGATCGAACCACTAAAAGAATTCAGACATTTTATGATGGCGAAGCAAGCAGTCCTGAAGGCGTTTGCCACACACCAATGCATTCCCCTTTCTGTGAAGATACACGCCAGGTAACGATCATTAGTTTTACATTTTTCTTCCTGTGTTCAATCACAGAGTAATTTAGAAATGTACAGAAACAGAATACAAACAGAATAATAAGCATAAATTATATTTCCACTTGTAATGTTGTTTCTAATTTCAATTTTAATGTCCCAATTCGTAGATTTCATTTAAAATCAATGTTACATGTACAACTTTCCGTGTTAATGTCTGTAACAATGGTAATTTTGTAGCTGTTGATAACATTAACAGCTGTTTTTGTCAAAATCCTGAATTATATATCTTTTGTACCTTTTCTAAGTTTAAGTATATTTTCCATGAATTAGTTGACAATGCTGCCAATCTATAGCTTAGATCAAATATTATGCTTTCTTTTTGTTATTTTTGTGTGATGTGTTTTTTTCATATTTATATTTTCATCCTGTAATTGTTGTATACATTGTTGGATGTGAACAGAAATACAAATTTTACGCACTATTACATACAATATAGATAAGTGTAAATTGTATTTATTTGGCATTATCTTATTCACTAGATTCTGATTAAGGCGGCAGAGAAAGCTGGAATCGAGTGTCATAAACGAGGGACTGCTCTTACCATTGAAGGACCAAGATTTTCATCAAGGGCCGAGAGCATCCTCTTTCATAAATGGGGCGCTGATGTGATTAACATGACGACAGTGCCAGAAGTTGTCCTTGCAAAAGAGAAAGGCATTTGTTATGCCAGTTTTGCCATGGCAACTGATTATGATTCCTGGAGAGATGATGACAAAGCGGAACATGTATGTATTATTATATTATGCTTCTGTAAAAAAAAAATGGCGATGAATAAATAAAAAAAATGTATTAGTTAAAGTACCCTGTTGTTTGAAAAAAAAAAAACTAGACATTTTGTGCCAGCTGTAAAGAGAGAGAGATTTACTGTTGCTTAGTTATTACTGTTAAACTTTAACTATCATTTTGTAAACAAGAAGTAATCTGGTGTCTCTATCATACAAACCTTCTGGTTTAGGTAGGTACCCACATCACTGAGAACACCTGTGAGTTATGTACTGGCTGGTCTATGAACCTTAAATTGCTGGTAAACGGAAGCAGTGATGTGGGTTCGATTGGTCTTGTTTTTATTTCGGTTTTTGTCAAAATTATCAGTAGTATTTAGGTTTCAAGGTTTATATTTTTATATGGTTTTTTTCATGGTTTTTCACAAGCACCTTGAGCATTTTTGTGGATATGTGCGCTATATAAATCTTATTATTATTATTATTATTATTTCAAGAGACCCTATTTCATCATTTTCTTAAATCATTGTACATACTATTATTTTATTGTGATTTGATGAATAAATGTATTTGTATTGTAGTAACCCAGACTGTCTATACTTGATGTAATTTTGATTTATTGCAGGTGAACGTTGAGGTTGTAATGTCAATTATTAAGGAGAATGGTGAAAAGGCCAAGAAGCTGTTGTTAGAAGCAATACCAATGATTGCCAAGCAAGATTGGACTCAAGTTATAGCAGAAACAAAAGTAAGAAAAAAGAAAGTGCTTGATTGGTGATAATAATGAATCACATTGTTAATCTCTTTTAATATTGTTGCCATAAAAAATAAGTATATCAATTTTGTTACCATCAATTTTTATATAAAATATACTGATGAAGGGCTAGTGTTGCCCGAAAGCTCTTATACTTTTTTCTGGCTCTTTTACTTTACCGTTACTTATTTTATTTGTGTCTCCATTGAGATCTAGCCACTGATACCCACAAAATTGTCATTTTTCAGTGCTTATTTTATTTGTATCTTCATTGAGATCTAGCCACTGATACCCACAAAATTGTCATTTTTTCAGTGCTTATTTTATTTGTATCTTCATTGAGATCTAGCCACTGATATCCACAGCATTGTCATTTTATAAATAAATATATTGTGTTTGATTTTTAGGCTGTAGCAGCTGGATCTGTTATGGGCATTCCTAAGAAGTAACAATGCTCTCACCTTGGAAACCAACTAATCTTCTATTAACAAAAGTACAGATATTTATAACAAAAAAAAAGGGGCTTCAGGTTGATTGAAATAAACAATATATACTTGGTTTATGGGTTGTACAGTACTACATTTATGTTGCATTTTAAAATTACTTTAATATTTTAGTGTTTGACATGCATTTCATTTTTTTAACAAAGAATTATGAAGATTAGGTGGTTTTTGTTTTTAATGTAATGGTTAGCTACAATGTATGAACTGATAACTTTCAAATAATATCAGGATTTTCAAATGTATGCCACAATGCTATAAGAACGATTTTTTCTTTACCAACTTCAGATCTTACTTTCAATTCAGATTTAATGAGTGGCATTTTAAGGATAGCCACTGTTTCTTAAGGCTACTAAATAAAACCTCAATAAACACAGTACTGTATTCTTGATTAAATTATGTTTGATTAATACAGTACTTAAAATATGTTAATAGATCAAGATATACCAGAGCAATTTATTTATTTATTCGGTATAATAAAAATACATCCAATTACAACAGGACTGAAATGAATTGCATTACAAATATATAAAAATTTGATAAAATAGCTATAAAAAATAAAACCATCCTATTAAAATTTAATATTGTACAATGCATTAAGAAAACAGACATGAATAGAAAATATCAAAACATGCACTTATTAAAAATCTTAAAATACAGGGGTACCAAAGGGTGTAATTATTGAATTAAATTATTACATCATTTTAATTGATACTGTTTAGTCTATTCATTTGTCTCAAGTTTTAAAATGTACACAAGGACTACTACTACTAATACTATCATATAATAGTTGTACATTACATTTTATAAATAATTCAAACAGATTGATTTATTTTATATAATGTTAGTTCCTTGTAATTCTTATTCCTGATCTACAGTTTCACTGAACCTCTCATACACCATCCCCTATTTCACTTCGTGCAAGCCCATATCTAGAGAAGCTGAATATGCTTAAACTAGCCTAGTTTATGACGATTTTTTCCCTTTTTTGTAGAGAAAAGACCCCTCTGTACATATCAAGGATATTACAGGGTTTGACGTTTTTTGTTTTAAGCATTCTTTTTCACCTTTTCCATCCCTCTGTATCTCACCTGAGCACAGGATCCAAAACCTTGTCACCTTGGTGTCTTATTTTAAGCATATTTCCACCAGGGGAAGCTATTCCCATTCCTGAGCTCAGAATTTTATTACATCATAAAACTAGATGAAAATACAAGTGGATAAAGCAATGCCTTGGTTTATACAAATCAAATACAAATGGATAAAGCAATGCCTTTGATTTATGCAAATGAAGGGCAGTAGTGGAAACAGAATGGAAGTCTAGCTCCATGGAATTAAATCATCACACCTGGTCAGAATAAAGGACTAGAGGTCAGAATAAAGGACTAGAGGTCAGAATAAAGGACTAGAGGTCAGAATAAAGGACTAGAGGTCAGAATAAAGGACTAGAGGTCAGAATAAAGGACTAGAGGTCAGAATAAAGGACTAGAGGTCAGAATAAAGGACTAGAGGTCAGAATAAAGGACTAGAGGTCAGAATAAAGGACTAGAGGTCAGAATAAAGGACTAGAGGTCAGAATAAAGGACTAGAGGTCAGAATAAAGGACTAGAGGTCAGAATAAAGGACTAGAGGTCAGAATAAAGGACTAGAGGTCAGAATAAAGGACTAGAGGTCAGAATAAAGGACTAGAGGTCAGAATAAAGAACTAGAGGTCAGAATAAAGGACTAGAGGTCAGAATAAAGGACTAGAGGTCAGAATAAAGGACTAGAGGTCAGAATAAAGGACTAGAGGTCAGAATAAAGGACTAGAGGTCAGAATAAAGGACTAGAGGTCAGAATAAAGGACTAGAGGTCAGAATAAAGGACTAGAGGTCAGAATAAAGGACTAGAGGTCACAATCATTTTGAGATATCTTTCTGCTGTTACTTGTGTGACATTATTCTACAGATTTTATTTTATATATAACAATTTACATAAAATATTAATTATTCATATTGTTAAATGTCAGTATTATAAATAAAACCCTGCTTTTGCTGTTTAGCCAGCATATTGTAAACCCTTATTGTAAACCATATTTTGCTTTTTTTAAAAGCATTTTGTTTTCGAAAATTGATTTACAATGAAAAAATATTGGATTTTATCAAAACTGGTTTTTATTAGCCCGTGCCAATCATGCCGTCAGCCACAAAGGGTAGGTATTATCATCATCATCCTTATTAAAGCTTGTATTGTATGTTATATCATTGTTACCACGCTGGTCAATATATAAACAAAACAAACGTGCTTTTATATTATTACACTTTTTAATTGTGTATATATATATTTTTTTTAATTGCTGGTTTTAATTACATTTTTATTACATTGTAGGATATTATCGTTTCCTTATTCTCACTTTCAACTCTTTGGCTCTTGTTGGATGTTATTATTGTTATGATATACCAAGTACTATTCAAGGGATTCTTCAAGCACCGGTGAGTAAAGAACACGTTGGTAACTACTGTACCTTCTGATGAACAAATAAATGTGAAATATTAAGTCAATATTTGTTGCCTACTAACTTGTTTTGGAGTATGTTTTTGTTATCATAACACCATCATCAGATATTGTATGCATCCAAAACAGAATATTTTGGCAAAAAAGCCGATATTGTATTATTTGGTGGCTTGCTTAAAAACATCAAATGAGACATAACTTTATTAAATTGATTAATTTGTTAATTTCAGCTGTCTTGTAACGAATCAAATATTACAGAATGCACTGAGGGATTTGGACTGAATTCAGTACAATACAACCAACTATATGCTATTAGTTCATTTTCGTAAGTTATGTAGCTTTTTAGCATTCAGTATAGATTTAATCCGTGTGTATTATTTGCACCATTCTCATGATGCAAAAACAGCATGTAATTTTTATATATCTGAAATTTGTTTTGGTAAATGTTTCGCAAATAATATGCTTGCTACACAGGCATGATGTGTGATTGCGTATTGGGGCGTGGCTTCAAACTTTTGTTTGTGATGTGTACCTTCTTCATGTTAAAACGCTTTTTGAATAGTGATTTAGTAATGTATAACGACTATGGCTAAGATATAGGGAAAAAATAATTAAGGCATTCCAAAATGGATGAAGTGCATGTCTTATTGTAATCTCTATACCTACAGTACCACCCATTTTCTACAAACTTTTAATATTTATTTTAGATGTGGAGTTTCTGTTTTGATAGCAGGGTATTTAGTTGACAGATGTGGGAATGTAGGTAAGTTATTTTATGATTCTATTCTAGTGTTCTGCATAGATTCAGGCTAGGATCAATGTTCTTTGGAGTAAAATTATTTTGTGAATTATTTTATTTTGTTAATCTTTATAAATTCCATTTATTTTGTTTTTTAAATTGTTGCATGTTTATGTCTTGTCATATTGTATATTTGTGAGAGTCCTTAATGATCAGCTTCGGCTGGATGCACCTCCTCTTTGTCATATTGTATATTTGTGAGAGTCCTTAATGATCAGCTTCGGCTGGATGCACCTCCTCTTTGTCATATTGTATATTTGTGAGAGTCCTTAATGATCAGCTTCGGCTGGATGCACCTCCTCTTAAAATATTGTATATTTGTGAGAGTCCTTAATGATGGCAGCTTCGGCTGGATGCACCTCCTCTTAAAATATTGTTGAAATAAATAAGTGCAATAAATAAAATAATTCAGCCTAATTTTGGCATAAACATTCAGACCAACAATAAATGGCAGATTTTTGTGTTATACTTTTCTATATTTTGTTATTCTAGTTGGACTAATCATGTTTTCAGTGTTTGCTGTGATTGGAACATTAATTTTCGCAATTTCTGCATTATTCAAGGGAGCATTACTAATGTTTCCAGGGATGTTAATTGGCCGTCTGTTTTTTGGTAGTGCATATGGCTCAACGTCGGGTAAGATTTTATCCCTCTTTCAAAGTGTACTGTATTCATGTTTAATTTACTAAAAAATATGAGGTCAATTTGGTGAAAGTTAGATGAATAGCAGCTTTTAAAGTTGTCATTCGTCTTGTTAGGAAGCCTAGCAATCATGCCTTCACTTTCGTTCAAATTTACTTTTCAAAATTTGGAAAGCGGCCTCAATATTTTGTTACCATGAAACTTAAACTTACCTAAAATTTATTTTTACTAGCTTACGAAAATGACGACATTTCTGTGATGTATTCGTTTTGGTAATCCTATTTGTAAGGATGCGAAACCTCGCTATTACCAACAACATTCAATTTTACTTTGCTTATTTTCCAGTTATTGCAAATAGAATGACTGCATTCTGGTTCAAAGATAAAGAAATTGCTTTAGCTTTTGGATTTGTTATTTCAAGTTGGAGAGCTGTAAGTTTTTTCTTTGTTTTTGCATCATCATCATCATCATCATCATCATCATCATCATCAATATAGTAAAAAGTAATTTCATAAGGTGGAAAATAAAGAATTTTCATTGAAGCACTTACATATTTGTTAATAGTAATGCATATATATAAATATTTCTATTCTATAGGCTGGTTGTTTAAATTTCTTCTTAAGTAAGAGCTTTGCAAATGATTTTGGTGTAATTTGGACTCTGTGGTTCGGTACATTGCTTGTGTGTATAAGTTTTCTTGCTGCAATTGTTAGTAGTGCTTTAGAAATACATGGAAAGAAGCAACTACCGGTTTGTACAAATTGTTAAATATTAATAAAAAGAAAATTGTTCAATATCATTAACATCATCATCATAAAAATCAATATCACTATCATCATGATCACACTCTTGTGGTTTTCCATATAAAAAGATAGCGTGTGACAGCAGAGGCTGAAATGAATGATTGTAGTATCCCTCTACTACCTGTATTTCCAAAAGATGCACACGCCAGATGTGTACACTGGACCTCCATTCCTGATCCTAGACGATTCACATTGCTAAATCTCTGTCTACACAAATCAAACTTTATGTGAAAAAAATGTGATATGGCCATATATGGACATGATGATGTCATATCACTACCAGATTTGGGCACATCACACTTTTGTTTGTCAAACTTGTTTGATAGTGTAGACAGAGCTTATCAAAACTAGTTTTCACACTGGAGAGCACACCATACAAAACATAGGTGTTGTTTTTTAACTCCTGAATTTAAGGCTATAGTTCTACCATAGATATTTAACAATATAATCATTTTTTTTTTTATTTTACTGTAGGCATTCAATTATAGATTTAATATTTTTTCATGTACAATTAATAATAATGTCTTTTTTCCTAATTTTACTCAGATAATCGATTATAAACTTGTAACATTTCGGCTTCTTGATGTCGTTAAACTTTCACCTCTATACTGGTTGACAAGTGCATCATTGGCCTTAAATTTTAGCATAATTTACGCATTTATTGCTGATTCAAGGTAAATACCAATTATAAATGACAGTTTAAAAGAATGTACTTAAATGTCATTTATTTCAATTTCTTTGTATGATATATTTATTTATGATTTTTTTACCAGTGAATTTATTCGAATCAAGTATAACTACGCCGCAGATTCAACAGCGCCATCGTACTACACTGGGACTGTGTATTTAGTCGCAACATTTCTCAGTCCAATTATTGGTATGCTAATTGTAAGCATCATTTTTATTTATCCTCTTTACCATGTTCCTTTATTTCAACATAAATATTTAATGATAAAATTACAACATATATTCTTTCAGGGAAATAATAAAATGTAACATTATTTTGTCTTAAATTTTATTTAATTTGCAGGACCAGATAGGTAGACGATGTTTATTAGGTGTCTTTAGCAGCATTGGTTCAATCCTGGTATTTTGTATGTTTGCTTTCACTCACTTTCACCCTTTAATTGGTACAATTCTTCTGGGCATTATCGTTGGAATCACAGGTGTAAGTTTTTTTATTAATTTCTTTCATTTTTAGTATTTCATATTTAGTGTAACCAATACCATGAAAGAGTGATATTACAATCTTCAACGATGTCAAATTATATATGGATTTTATTTCAGCTAATTCCATTTTTTTCTTCAAATACACTACACAATATTTAATTACCTATATTGTATTAGGATTGATTTAACAACATAAAGTATCGCTTAGGTACATTTCCTAAGTTTTAATTTACCAAAGAAACTATCTTAACTTTGCTGTACCTTTAACAGACAGCACTGTGGTCATGTTTACCATTGGTTGTTCCAGAGGCAATTCTTGGTACCGCTATGGGGGTGTCAACATGTATTGTTATGTTGAGTATATCATCCTGTAATATGATTGTTGGTGAAATATTACAAGATCAAGAACAGTAAGTAGTATGAGCATTCATATTTTTCATCTGAAGATTTTTAGCATGAACAATACATTATGATTATTTACTTTTATTACTTTACTGGTCACACAACACAAATTAGCATACTTTTTTTTTTACAGAAATGAGAAAAGATGGAAATTGGTGATGATATTCTTACTAGGCTTGTCTGTTGTGTACTTAATTATAAATATATTGACTTACATCATTGACATTAAAAAGGTGAGCACACATGTTGTAAGAATGTTATCAAATAATGTTTGTAGACTTCTTCCTCTCTGTGGCTTGTTTGCCTTCTGTAACCCAGACTTATGTATTGTGATTAATCCTAATTCATTTGTTTGAATAAATATATTTCTAAATTTAATCATATTCTTAAATGTGTTATGTTCTTCGACAGGGTGGTGTACTAAATACAACGAAAAAGAAGACAAAGAAATCAAGACCTTCTTCAGAAACACAAGATGCATTATTCACAAATACTGAGAATGAAGGAATTCCATTGATTCATTAATTTAATTTGATAGAAATCTGTTTAGACCTGTTAGTAAATTAAAAAATTATACAATAAAATAAAAATCAATTTCATGCATTGAAGTATTATAAAATGGTTAAACAAGTAATATGATCAAGAGGCTGAGGGGTAGCTGACTCATATTGCTTAAGCTGCCCCTGCCCAGAATTTAGTGATCTCTTTTTATTTATATATTGTGCTGATTTTATGCTGGTCAAATAAATAAACGAAATGAATCACAGTGGACAATACAAAAACAATATCATATATATTTATTATGTATACACTCGCACAATCAATGTGGTCTTATTTTAGTCACCAAAATGACAAATTTACATAACTTTCCTTACCTCCACTTAATGACAATTCCTAGGAAGAGTGAAGAGGCCTACGGTAATAAGATGTATTTAATATTTAGCCTTTAAAAAGTTGTTTTTGTCTGCGCAGGTGTCAATTATGGCCCTGGACACAGTATGGCCCTGGACACAGTATGGCCCTGGACACAGTATTTTATACACAAATTCATAGTTTAAAATCACCCCACCCCCAACCAATAAAAAAAATGCAAAATAAGATTATAAATGTTTACATTGAAAGGGTTCGTTACATCAATGTTGTATGGTTTACCCTTTGTGGAAAACACATGGAATAATCAGGTATGTTATTTATTTTTATGATCAGACAAGAAAATCAAATAATATCAGTCAAAACAATTTCAAAATATCTGTCAACAAAAGTGGTTATAGATGTGACTATCATTCTAATATTTGATATCTAAAAATTTACATAAAATATTAATTAATTCATTATATTTGATTGCTATTTGAATACTAAAATCCTATTGTTATTTATACAGCATATTGTAACTGTATTTTTTTGTGCACAGTATTTGTAGTTTTTATCAAGTACATACGTAAATATAATTTTATGTAACATATTTATTAAAAAATTGATTTGCAGTTAAGGAAAAATGTCAGTTACTTACTAGACTGTGTCAATTATGGTGGCTTTATCAGCCACAAAGGGTAGCTAAGTTTTTTTTTATTATTTAGAGATAACAAATTAAATTATAATTTTGATCTGCTTGCATTTGACTGTATTGTACTGTTTTATATTATATGTGTGGTAGTATATCCTGTGTATTTTCAGTAAATTGCTGTTGGTGTTTAAATAAGTATTTATTACATTGTAGGATATTATCGTTTCCTTATTCTCACTTTCAACTCTTTGGCTCTTGTTGGATGTTATTATTGTTATGATATACCAAGTACTATTCAAGGGATTCTTCAAGCACCGGTGAGTAAAGACAACTTTGGTACCTACTGTACCATGTGAACAAAATTTCATTCCTGAAGATCAACAAATACTTGTGAAATATTGATCACAAGTTCAAGTTATCTTTATTGTGTTTTCACAAACAAAAATTACAATGGGTTGCCTTTCTTTTTTGAGTATTTCCTATATTATAATTCAAACTTATTTGTGGAGACCATCATCAGATTTTGTATACATAAAAAAAACAGCGTATTTTGGCAAAAAGCTGATATGGAAATATCATCATTAACTGCAAGGTATTTTTTATGATATGTTGATATAAGTTTGCAGTACACCACATATATTAGTTCTGAAAGGAAATGTTTCGACCAATATGCTTTGATCGTCCTCAGGAATCAACGAAAGGTATCTTTTCCTAATATGAAGCTAAATAAAAAATGTGATTTTTCAATTTCAGCTGTCATGTAACGAATCAAATAATACAGAATGCACTGAGGGATTTGGACTGAATTCAGTGCAATACAACCAACTATATGCTGTTAGTTCGTTATCGTAAGTTAACGGAAGATTTTATAATGATTTTTTTAATTTTTTTTATTTTTATTTCAACAATATTTTATGAGGGTGGTCCATCCAGCATCAGCTGATCATTAGGGACCCTCAAACAATACAAACAGTAAATACAAAATGAACTATAAAAACACAAAATTCACAAAGATATAAAACATAAATAAATAAATATATATAAATATACAGTATGCCAACAATGAAAGAAGGATAAAAAGAAATAAAATCAGAGAGAGAGAGTTACGAATGCTTAAAGGTAGAGAATTAAAGAAAGAAGGAGCATTGAAACTAAAAGAAAGTTTAAAGATTTCAAGGTAAGGACGAGGGATAAGAAGATCTCCTTTAGTAATTTGCCTAGTGTTCATACGGCCGTTGGAAGTTACTTAAGTTAAAAGCTGACAGATAGTAAGTGGAGCAGAGTGATGAAGAGCTTTGAAAGATAGACATGCAAGCTGAAAGAGGTATCGTTCATGGAAGGGGAGAGTCTTAGCACTGGAAAAGTGATGAGGAGAGAGATGTGTAGTGGGAGATAGATTGAGTAGTAGACGGATAGCTTTATTCTGGATTTTTTAAAGTTTAGTGGTAGAAGAAGGTTTAGAACCCCAGACAGAGCAGCAGTAGTCAAGTCTAGAAAGGAAAAGTGAATTGTACAGAAGATGAAGAGAAGATTTGTTTGTAAATTTAGAGGTACGTTTGAGTAAGTAGATAATAGAATTGAGTTTTTTACAGAGGGAAGATATGTGAGATTTCCAGGTTAGAGTATTGTCAATTATGAATCCAAGGCGTTTGTGAGAAGTAACAGATTGAATAGGAGAATCATTAAGAGTAAGGGTGATAGAGTTAGATTTAAGTTTTTGAGAAGAGCCAATGAGCATAGATTTAGTTTTTGAGATACTGAGTGTTAGTCTGTTAGATTTTAGCCAGGTAGAGAGATGAATTAGAGCATTATTAAGATTCTGTTCAATAAGTTTAGAAGAGGAGTTAGAATAGTAGATGATGGTATCGTTAACATGTAGATTGATAATAATAATATAATAATAATTAGAGTTATGAGAGATTAGAGAAGATGAAAGGTCGTTAATGTAGATGGAAAAGAGAAGAGGACCAAGAGTGGAGCCTTGAGGAACTCCAGTAGAAAGAAAACCAGAGGAAGAAAGAGTTTTTTCAAAAAGAACTTTTCATATCCTACAGTATGTCACCATTGTGACATACTGTAGGATATGAAAAATATGATTTAAGGCCTTCCATATAGGATGAATTACAGGGTGCTCTTTATATGCTGCATAACACCACATTTTTTTTTATATTAACAACCAAATTTCTGCTAAGTACTGTGTGTGTTTTACAAAAAACAGTGTTGCAATGTAAAATATTACCTAAAATAATAAATAAAGTAAATGGGAGGTGATTTAGTCACAGGCTTTTTTTTTTCACAGGCGAGCCCTGTGATATTTCAAAGATGTATTTTAAAATATTAATCTACTTATACTTATAATTCATTTTTATTTACATTTATATCAACTATTGAAATTACAGTTTCTTAATTTAAAAGATATTCTATTGCATGATGTTTTAGATGTGGAGTTTCTGTTTTGATAGCAGGGTATTTAGTTGACAGATGTGGGAATGTAGGTAAGTTATTTTATGTTGTATTAATGATAATATAAATTTTGTTCCTAATATAGCTATAAATGATATAAAAACCAAGTCTGTTTCCTGATAAAAAACAATAATCTACTCTACTATCCATTCACATACAATAGAACCATGTCTTTTATATTTGTAAAACGTATCACAACTTAAAACAAAAAAAAGGTTTTCCAATTAATCTATTCCAGTCGTCCATAAATTCACAGTCTAGTATCAATCCTTGAGTAAAGTGAACAATGTTCCTATAATACAGTATAGAACTCTGTTTACAATATCAAACTAGTATGACAACAGAATGTGGTGTGCCCATGGTAGTGATATGCCCAAACATGGTATTGAGATGACATCCTCATGTCCAAATATGGGCACATCACATTTTTTGTCACATAAAGTTAAGTTTGATAGTGTATACAGAGCTTAATGGCATACAAATAACAATGGGTGATTTTGGGCTTTCTGTGAAAGATTTTTTTTAAATTGTGTTTTTCTAGTTGGACTAATCATGTTTTCAGTGTTTGCTGTGATTGGAACATTTATTTTCGCAATTTCTGCGTTATTCAAGGGAGCATTACTAATGTTTCCAGGGATGTTAATTGGCCGTCTGTTTTTTGGTAGTGCATATGGCTCTGCATCGAGTAAGTAATGTTAGGCCAGTATATTATGAAGGATACAAATAAGGACAATCTAAAAGATTACCATGATATTAACCAATTAGTTAGTTAGTTAGTTAGTTAGCATTCATATTAAATAAATGGAACAGACTTATTTATTTGCTTATTTTCCAGTTATTGCAAATAGAATGACTGCATTCTGGTTCAGAGATAAAGAACTTGCTTTAGCTTTTGGGTTTGTTATTTCAAGTTGGAGAGCTGTAAGTTTTATCTTTGTTTTTGCATCATCATCACAGTGGCATAATGACTATAAGTGCTCACTGGCTAAACCAAAGCCCCCTAGAGCATCAGAAACACATAACTACCCTTTAGGGGTGCCAAACTAGAGGCCTTGCCCACCTGAGTTAGACCACTGCATCATAATCATCAACATCATCAATGTCTTTACCTTAATCATGTAAGTAAATTCTTATAGACTAATGGTCTACAGGTATGAACGTCAGGCTATTAATCTGGATGTTGTGGGTCCTAGTCCCATGCACTTACCCAAAATAGAAGAGTTCTTATGTATATTATATCAGGGCAAAACAGAGTAAGGCAAAAGAGAGAAGGGCAACACAGAGTAGGGCAAAAGAGAGAAGGGCAACACAGAGTAGGGCAAAACATGTGGTTAAATCATCATAACATACTCAATAGTAATGCAAATATTTTTAAAATTAAAATTCTATAGGCTGGTTGTTTAAATTTCGTCTTAAGTAAGAGCTTTGCAAATGATTTTGGTGTAATTTGGACTCTGTGGTTCGGTACATTGCTTGTGTGTATAAGTTTTCTTGCTGCAATTGTTAGTAGTGCTTTAGAAATACATGGAAAGAAGCAACTACAGGTTTGTACAAATTGCTATACAGCATCTTCATCAAGTCAATATCGGTACATTTTCTTGATTTTACTTTAATAAATATTGAAAACAGACTTTAATTTGTATAATAATGCCTTTTTTCTTAATTTCACTCAGACAATTGATTATAAATGTTTTCGTCTTCTTGATGTCGTTAACTTTTCACCTCTATACTGGTTGACAACTGGATCAATGGCCGTCAATTATGGCATAGTTTACGCATTTATTGCTGACTCAAGGTAAATACCAAGTAGCATAGATGACATTTTAAGAAAATGTACTTAAGTTGTTGGCATTTTAATCATCAATTGCTGACTTTTGTGTGCTTTATCGCATGAAACCGAAAGAGAAAGTGAACTGGATGTTTTATGATGAGCTTTGATCAGCGATTTAACAGGTCATTGTATACATTAAAAATGACCTGAGTAAACTTAAATAAATTCAATGTCAGAGTCTTGGTATCAGATGTGTTATATATCTGTCCATAGTATTTTATTTGTAAATTATTTCATTATTATATTATTATTTCATTATTATATTCATTATTACCAGTGAATTTATACGAATCAAGTGTAACTACGCCCCAGATTCAACAGCGCCATCGTACTACACTGGGACTGTGTATTTGGTTGCAACATTTCTCAGTCCAATCATTGGTATGCTAATTGTAAGCAACATTTTTTTTGTTTTAATTCCGATATTCCTCTAGTACTTTATCCCAATCAAGGATTTCCTTACCCCAATCACATGAATAATACAAAAACTATCCCTTTTCCTCCAACACACCTCTAATCAGCAGAATAATACAACAGTTATGTAATGTTGTCATATATGTAATTTATTGCAGGACCAAATAGGTAGGCGATGCTTAATAGGTGTCTTTTGCAGCATTGGTTTAATCCTGGTATTTTGTATTTTTGCTTTTACCGACTTTCATCCATTCATTGGTTCAATTCTTCTGGGCATCGTTGTTGGAACCACTAATGTAAGAACCGTATTCAGATTCAGATTTATTTGGTCCTTGCAGAAATTCATGACAGGCACAATATAGCTGACATAACAATACAATAACATACAAAATATATATAAGTAAAGTAAATACAGTATAAACAAGTAAAGAGTTGTAATAAAGATACACATCTTTAAGTAATAAGTTGGAAGACCAAACCTTACAACTTGTTACCAGTTGTAACAATTTATGCAGATGTAGGTATAACTCTACAAATAACATCTTAGATTAGTGTCTCAGTCTATTTCAGTTATTTCACCAATTATGTTAACAGTTACTTGTATTATTAAGTGTTTTGCTTTAATAGCCAGCTCTGTGGTCATGTATAGCATTAGTTGTTCCAGAGGCAATTCTTGGTACCGCTATGGGGGTGACAATGTGTATTGTTATGTTGAGTATATCATTCTGTAATATGATTGTTGGTGAAATATTACAAGATCAAGAACAGTAAGTATGAGCATTCATATTTTTCATCTGAAGATTTTTAGCATGAGGAATAAATTACGATTAATTACTTTTATTATTACTTTACTGCACACACAACACAAATGAGCATTCAGATTTTCAGATTCTTTTTAGCATAAGCAATATTCAATTCAATTCAATTCAAGGAACATTTATTCACGTCCAAAAGACAAAAGTAACAAAAACAAAATGGCAAGTGATAAAACAAGAAAATGGACGAAGGCAAATCCCAAAAAGATTACAATCTTGTGACGGGATTGCCTTTACAAAATATTTAAATAAGAGAAGAAAAAAAAAAAAATATATATATAAATAAAGAAAATAAATTAATTAAACAATAAAGAAATACAAAATATATATAAAACCAGTAGATAAAAGTTGGAATAAAAAATAAAAAAAGAACAGAAAAAAGTACAGCTGCATGGCATATAGCGAATATGATGACAATTGAATAATAAAGATAGCAAGTCACGGAACATGGAAAAAACGACCATATCAAACAGATCGATCAGTAATGAGACAATAGGTAATTTTTTATGTTATTATTAAATGAATAGCGGTTGGCAGCACAGGAAATTGAGGGGGGTAAATTGTTAAACAATAGAGGTCCAGAATATCTAATGCTATGTTGAAAATAATTGGTGTTATGGTTAGGGATATATATGTTATTTCTTGTTCTAGTATAATATTTATGAACGGTATTATTAGGAGCGAAAAGGTCGTTTAGATGGCAAGGGAGAAGTGAGTGAGTGGCCAAAAAAACAAAGACACCTTGCTGGGATAGGTTAATGTCCGAGAGTTTGAGAAGATTGAGTTTGGAGAATAAGTGGGAGGAATGTGACAGTGGATGAGCGCCAGATATAGTCCTGATAGCTTTTTTTTGTAGGATAGAGAGTTTAATGATGTTTGAAGGGTAAGTGTTGGCCCAGACAATGTTACCATAGCTCAAATAAGGAAGGATGAGTGTGCAATAAAGGGTCCTGAGAATATTAGTTGGGAGGAAGGAAGAAAGCCTAGAAATGATCCCAAGGTTCTTAGACACTTTGTTCTCAATTTCTTGGATATGGGGTTTCCATGAGAGAGAGTTGTCGATGATAATGCCAAGAAATTTATTATACTTAACAGAGGGGATTTCTTGATTATCAATAACGACTTTAAATGGGGACACATCAATACCTCTAGTCAACTGCGGGGTTCCGAATAGGATGTAACTACATTTATTATGATTGAGGGAGAGTTTGTTGGCAATAAAGTACTGGGACAAGGGGATAACGTTGGTATTAAAGGTGTCAAAAAGAGTTTGGATATTTTTGTTGGCATGAAAAACTGTAGTGTCATCAGCATATAGAAAAAAATTTAGCAGGTTTGAGGTTCGGTGGATATCATTAATGTAAAAGGTGAACAGAAGCGGGCCAAGTAAGGAGCCCTGGGGAACGCCACAGGTGATAGGGCAAAAATTAGAAATAGAGTTAAAATATTTAGTACATTGGGAGCGGTTAGTGAGATAGCTTTTGAAAACGTTTAAGGCGGGTCCTCGGATTCCATAGTGAGACAATTTAAAAAGAAGAATATTATGATCAATGGTGTCGAAAGCCTTGGAAAGGTCGATGAAAAGTCCGATTCCAAATTGACGATTTTCGAATGCATGAATAATTTTGTTAGTGAGGTCGATCAAAGCCATGGAGGTGTTATGTCCTTTTCTAAAGCCATATTGTCTCTTGAAGAGGATGTTATGTTTGCTGATAAATGAAAATGTTCTATCATAGATAATTCTTTCCAAGGCTTTCGAAAAGATTGACAGGATGGAGATAGGACGATAGTTAGAAAGGTTGGATTTGGGGCCAGATTTGTAAACAGGGGTAACGCGCGCCAGCTTCAACCTGTTCGGAAAAACACCTTTGCAGAGGACAAGATTAAAAATGTGACACAAGGGAAGGGAGATAAGGTTGATAACATGTTTAATGGCTTTAGTATGGAAATCATCAGTACCAGGAGCTTTATTGTTATCGAAGGAGGAGATAATTCTTATGATATCCTCTTCTAGGACGGGGGTTAAGAACATTGATTTCGGATTTGGTTGAGGAAGAAATTCTTTGAAAGAAACATTGCTGGGAGGGATTTTGTTAGCAAGGGAGGGTCCGATTTCGACAAAAAAATCATTAAATGCTTTAGAAATAATGACGAGGTCTTTAGTTGGTACTCCGTTACAGTTGACAGGGGTATTGCCTTTGTGTTGGTTTCGGTTTTTATGGTTCAATAAAGAGTTAATTGATTTCCAGGTTGCCTTAATATCATTTTTTTGCTTGGTGAAAATATCATGAAAGTGGATTCTTTTGGCAATTTTGATAGTGGAGTTAAGTTTATTACGATATCGTTTATATTTGATTTCATTGGCAGGAGAAGGGCGGTGAAGAAATTTTGCATAGAGTTTATGTTTATACTTTATTGATTTTAGCAGTCCATTTGACATCCAAGATTTAATTTTTTTGTTCTTGTTTGTATTGTTCCTTTTCAGTAACGGGAAGTGTTGGTCATAAAGGGCTTTAAGTGTGTTATCAAAGAGGTCATAAGCAAAGTCAGGATCATTAGAATTAAGGATATCAAACCAAGTTTGATTAGAGACATCATGGTAAAAGTTGTTAAGAGACGTATTGTTAATCTGTCTGAGAGATGGGATCTCTTCATTGTTTGAGCTAGTGGCAAAACTATCAGAGAGGTTTGAAATATTAAAAACAGGGAGATGATCAGAGATATCACTATATAGCAGACCACTTATATGAGAACAATCAAATTGATTTGTAATAATATTATCTAATAATGAGGCTGTGGAATTTGTTATTCTGGATGGTCTGTCGATAAGTGGAAGATAGTGATTGCTAAACAGTGTGTTAATGAATTGACGGGCAGTATTGTCGGATTCATGTTTAAGAATGTCAATGTTAAAGTCTCCAAGAATATAAACATTTTTATTTTCTTTTGTTAAATTGGAAAGGACAATGTCAAGTTCAATTAAGAATTGATTTGGGTCAGAGGAGGGGGGTCTATATACAGTACCCACTATAATGTTTTTGTGATGAGGCCGTTTAATTTCAATAAAGATGGATTCGCAGTTGGAAGGGTGTGGGTGTAGGTCACTTCTAATGGAGAATTGTAGAGTATCAAGGATATACATGGCGACTCCTCCACCGTCTTTATGGGTTCTGTGGTTAGAGACAAAATTATAATTTGGGAGTTGGACCAAAGGATTATCGTACTTGAGCCAAGTTTCACTTACTCCAATAATATCGAAAGGCAGATTAATGGATGAAAGGAGTTGTTTAATTTCATCAATGTGCTTGAGGATGCTTCTAGAGTTGAAATGAATAGTGGAGAAGCAATCAGAAAGTGAGTCAACAGGAAATTCATTAGGATCATAATATTGAGAGGGACTGTGGTTGCTGTTGGTGAAAAAATTAGAGTCGGGATCAATGTTAGATGTAGAATTGCCAAGGTTCCTGTTAATGTTATGGTTGTCTGAATAGCTGGGCAAGGGGAAGAAGTTTATGTTTGATAATCGGTCGTGGTACGATGTTCCGTCATCTGCGTTAAGGTTGTACATCAAGTAAAAAATGAAAATATAAAAAGAGAAATCTGTTCAGTGAAAATACTAGTTAATATATAATTTAAAATATATGTATAAAATAAATATAAATAAATATACACTGTATAAATAAATAAACCAATATTAGATCAAACTGAATATTGGAAAAAAGAAAAATTAACAATGCATAAAAACAAGACTGTCAAAGTAAGGCGAGTTAAGCAGAACTCCGGCAAGGAACTAAAAATTGCAAAACAACAAGAGAACATTATGGAATGGTATAAACAATAATGAAAACTACATGAATATGGCAATCAGGCACTTAAACACTTGGATGATAATAGTGTTCAAAGCAATGACACATGGCAATGTAATCTGATTATTTAAAGATTTTTTATACTGAGAAACAATGAAGAAAAAAACTAAGATACCAATAAGATATAACACACAAACACACCATCACACACACACCAACACCCATCCACCCACACGCATGCACAAACGTATTGAATATTGAAGCATACAAAGGTCAATACTCTGTGTGAATATGGTAATAACATAAAACAAAAAACAGAGAAATAAAACACAAACAAATCAAGCCGAAATCGATGGCGAAAATGGGTAAGTAAAATACAAAAGGTGAAAATCATGAGAAAACGTCATAAGAAGTCAATGCAATGATTATGATGATATTACTTTTTACACAAATGAGCTTACATATTTTTTTTTTACAGAAATGAGAAAAGATGGAAATTGGTGATGATATTCTTACTAGGCTTGTCTGTTGTGTACTTAATTATAAATATATTGACTTACATCATTGACATTAAAATGGTGAGCACAAATCTTCTAGATACACGTTATAAGAATGTTATCAAATAGTGTTTGTAGATTTTTTCTTGGTGGCTTGTAGGCCTTCTGTGTACATGCGACTTACATAGCACAATATGTTAAGGCAAGTTTTTAAACCTCCATTCATATATTATAGCATGATTCATATATCATTTTGTATACTTGTTTTTGCAATCTTAAGGAGAATCCAGTCACATTTCTGTATGCACTGTGATCAATATAAATCAATATTCTTAAATGTCTGATGTCCTGTTACAGGATGGTGTACTAAATACAACTAAGAAAAAAAGGAAACCAAATCCTTCCCAGGACAAACAAGATGAAACGCACAAAAATACTGAAAATGAAGGAATTCCATTAATAAAACATTGAATGCGATTTATGTTTTGATAACAAAGAAACAGTAACTGTGCACTGTGTTAGAAAAACCAGCATACTGATAGAAACAGAGTATAAATGGGCACTGTGTTAGAAAAACCAGCATACTGATAGAAACAGAGTATACATGGGCACTGTGTTAGAAAAACCAGCATACTGATAGAAACAGAGTATACATGGGCACTGTGTTATAAAAACCAGCATACTGATAGAAACAGAGTATAAATGGGCACTGTGTTAGAAAAACCAGCATACTGATAGAAACAGAGTATAAATGGGCACTGTGTTAGAAAAACCAGCATACTGATAGAAACAGAGTATAAATGGGCACTGTGTTAGAAAAACCAGCATACTGATAGAAACAGAGTATAAATGGGCACTGTGTTAGAAAAACCAGCATACTGATAGAAACAGAGTATAAATGGGCACTGTGTTAGAAAAACCAGCATACTGATAGACAAAACAGGCAGGAGGGGCCGTTATGTATAAATTCAATTAACTGTGGAATGTCTTTTTAATAAAGAAGCAATGACACTTGAGAGCGATCTCTTTGGGTACATAAAGTTTTGTCATCTGTGTGGGTGCCAAATCTGCAAATTCCACAATTAAAGAATACCTCAACACTCCCGTAATAAGAACATTACTGCACACTTTAACAATAAATAAAACATAAATACATTTATTAATAATTGTATTTCATCCATGCAGACAGTATAGTATTACCATACAAACAAGCAAATTATTAAAAGTAATTTACAGTCATCTTATAAAATTGGAAATTCAACTTTTAAGTATGTTTTGGCAGGACCAGCCTACATGCAATTTTTGCTTTGTTTTTTCTTTATTTAGTCTTTTTAATATATTACTCTACCGTAATAATAATAATAAATGTGGACTTATAAGAGAGCATAAAATACATAAAGCCTATTATGTGCTTAATGTCACCATACATCATAGATTTAAATCCTTGTCTTAATCTTTGTACAATCAGGGAGAGATTGCAATTCTTTATTATTGTGCATTAAATTGTATGCTAGAGTGTCTCTATGATTTATTATGCAAATACCATGCAAGTCCCCTTTTCCAACAGGTACCCTGTGCAGCCACAATATGCGTAACTGAGTTAGTGATTACGAAATCGTAGACTGATTTGCATAAATTACGTATAATGGAAATCTCACTAGCTCTAGTGTGGTTAGTTGAGACGATTCCAGCATATGACCGGAAGTCTTAGTTATTATGATTGTGTTATGTTATACACTACTATATTGAGAAGTTATACAATAAATTATTTTGATTGTGGCATGATTACAAGCCTTCCGTGTTCTTTCTTACATATTATCTCAACTCAAAGTGGCTAGTGAGGCCGCAGTTATACCCTGTGTATTTTAAACAAAGTAAAATGGACAGTATTATTATAAAAATTATATAAAAAATACCCTGTAGACTACAAAGTATAAAGAAATATAAGTTAAATGTGAAATATACCTTGCAGACTATACTGTAGTACGTATAAAGAAACACAAATTATATGTGAAATATAGACTATACTGTAGTACAGTATATACTGTATGTGAATCAATGATTATTATATTCTATACTACTGTATGATCAAAATATTGTTTTTTGTTACTTTTGTGTATTGTTGTGGCGGCAGTAACAGGCCATCATTAATTAAATCGGCAGATCCAGGAACTATCTAAGCATCCTGTGGTTGTATTGGAGGCAGTAATGGTTCGGTCCCATCATACTCAGTAGATCCAGGAACTATCAGAGCATCCTGTGTTTCTGTAGGGCCATCATAGTCAGTAGACTGGATGGACTTTTCAAGCCAATCACTAACACGTTTTCGTTTCTCTTTCCTGCTTTCATTTAAGATTCCACCCTGTCAAAAAATCATTGGAAAATCGTTTAACAATAGATATACACAGTATGTATGTATGTACTGTAAGAGTAGTGTGTTAAAAATGAATGTGTTTTGAGGTAAATATACAGTACAATATGAATATAGAAAGTAAACTCTATTATTTTAACTTCAAACTTCCATCCTGTAAGTAAAACAGCCTCTAATCATGAAGGATACAAACCTTTTTCTTGTCAACAATGTTAAGTAATGCAGCCATTGTTACACAAGCAATTGTGTTGAATAATAGAAATATCATCACCCATTTATATCGTTCAATTTTGCTGTTGAAAAAAAAACATATTTAAAAATAGCACAATATAAGGTCTAGAGCTCTGTCTACATTATCAAGTTAGAAAAAAAAAAATGTACCCAAATATGGTAGTTATATGCCAAAATATGGTAGTGATATGACATCATCATGTCCATATATGTACTACTGGAGTAACAATTACAACAAATATTCTTACTCTTTGGAATCTCCAACTATTGCACCAACAACAACATTTGAAATACCGATGCCAATCATTTGTATTGATGTAGTCAAACCCATTGCTGTGCCAACTGTAGCAGGAGGTACAACTAAAGGTATGGAAGGCCACAGACTTGCCTGGTTAAAATAAAAACAGATGCAAATGTTTTATGGCAAAATCTGAAAGGTTCTTGCGGCCAAGAGTATGAATATTAGAGTGCATTTTATTAATATTATTTTCACTACCTACCGCTGCAAATGAATATGTAACTCCAAGCCACAGTGTACAAACAAGAGCAGTTATGTTGGTAAAAGCTAAAATTCCAAATACTGGAATAGTAAGAAGTCCACAACATAGTGCTAGTATACCACGCATTCCAATATAATCCTGGAATTAAACATTGCAGATACTATAAAATCACACTTTTTAGGCTGAAACGTCAATCATGTATTTAAAAGTAGGAAACATTAATTTCTCTTGAAAACACTAGAAATAAATAAGCATGTTTATTTATAAAATGTATCTCATTGAAAAATGTTTATTTTACCTACTGATAAATGTGATATCCACATAACATGAAACATTTAATTTAAGAAGAACTAAGAATTTGTTTAATAAAATGCTGCAGTAATATAATACAAAGACTATCTATAATGATATACTGTATTGCACTTACAATGACTATCCCAAGAAATGGAGAAAGAACAAGTGAGACATCATATGGAGCTCCAGCATAGTAGGATGGTGTTAAAGAGTCATCAGAATAATTGTACTTGATTTGAATGTAATCACTATAATAATATTAAAGTTAAAATATTAATGTTCAACTATTATGTTTGGTTAATGTCTTGTGTGTTGGAGCATTGATGAAGATAATGGACAATGTTTTACCTTGCGTCAGCAACAAAGGGAAAAACACCATTATAAAAAAACATGATTGTTAAAGCCAGCAACCAAAATCGAGATGAAAAATACACAATATCTTTCAGATGTACTTTCTTAGACTCAGCTTTCACGATTGATTCCTAGGATAAAATTCAAGAATAATTTGAAAAATGTTTATTAGAAAATGAGAAAGGTCACTCATCTTGTATATCTTCATCACCTATCACACTATTTCTAGATAAATGCTAAATTTCTAAATACAGTGGATATACACTAATACAGACGATTCATCTCAATATACTGTATAACAGGAATCATCATGATAGTTCCAATCACTACAATTAAGCTCTGTCTACACTATCAAACTAGTTTGACAAAAAAAAGTGATGTGCCCAAATATGGTAGTGATATGCCCAAATATGGTAGTGATATGACATCATCATGTCCATATATGTGTGCAAATGTGTTACCTGTCCTAACTGTTTTATTCCTGAAACATCTAAAACACTGGTAACAATTGCTGATAGAAATCCAACAGCAACAAGACATGTACCACCCCATAGTGTCCATACAAGACCATGAGCATTCTCAAAGTTCTTTGTAAAGAAGAAGTTTAATACACTGCCCTGAAGGTGAATAAATAGTAGTGGTTAGTCATTTGGACGAGTTATTGCTTTTAACTGGTATACTGCAGTAGTCATTGGTATACTGCAGTATTTTTACATCGAATATAAATCTGACTTAATATGGTAATATCTTCTTTGTAATTTACTTTAAAAACAATGTTTTAGTTAATGGTATTTTAAATATACTATAATAAAATGTAATTCTATAAAGAAAAACTCACAGCTCTTGAAAAACTTAATGTAACTCCAAATGCAAATGCCAACTCTTTATTCCGAAACCAAAATGCTGTAATTCGATTTTGAACAACTAGAAATAAATAAAATATGAATATTATATGAATTTGATGACATTTCCAAAATAATAATAATATAGGTAAGTACATGAAGCCAAGTACGATGATAAAACAGAAACTTTAGTTTGTGATTTTGAACACTTACTTGTTAATGATCCGTTTCCAGAACCAAATAGCAAACGGCCAAGTAACATGACAGGAAACATGGCGGATGTACCTTTCAACATCGAACCAATAGCAAAAAGGCAAGACCCAAGTAAACAAAGACCAGAAAATAAAAACAATCCAACTACAAAAAAAGCAAAATATAATAATTTTTAATTAGTTATTAAAAGCGATATTTTCTCTTTCACTTTAATTCAATCCCAAATTCATTTTTAAACTTTCTTACCAGGGTTACCTAACTTGTCAATCAAAAACCCTGCTCCTATGACAACCAAAGCATTTCTGAAATTAAATAAAATCTAATCATATATCTAATAATATTTAATCATATATTAGTCAAATAAGAAATTAAAGCCTTGTCTAATGACTATCAAACTTTATGTGACAAAAAAATGTGATGTGCTCATATGGACATGATGATGTCATATCACTACCATATTTAGGCACATCACATTTTTTTTCAAACTAGTTTGATAGTGTAGACAGAGTTTTAGGACAAGTAATAAGAAAAACGTAATAATCATGAAGTAATCTTACGTCCATGCATAAACAGCATACAGCAAGTTGTACTGACTGGAACTAAGTCCGAGGCCACCCTCACAAGTAGTATCATTCTTTTTGCAATTATCCTAAATAATAAACAAAATTACAAACTAGTTTATTATCTGGAATAATGTATATGACCAGAAAGTGTCAATAATAACATTGTCAACGATATTGTTACCCGGGAACCACAATTGTTTTATTTAAAACGAGTCGGCCTCGAACCCTTGCCGATGTTGTTGGCTCTTTAGGTACGGTAAACGGCGCCCCTGCCTTAACCGCTCGCCATTTGACTCGCTCAAATGGATAAATTCATTGAAATGATAAAATCTGAGAAAAAGAAAGGTTGACTAACTGGAGCCTGTAGAGTATCTTGAAGAACGCTTGGCATATCAAAACAGAAGTATGTCCCAAATGTCAACAAACAATTGAAAAATAAAACCACAAAGCGATAATAACCTGTTTATAAGAGAAAGAGAAAATTAATGATATCTTAATTTGATCACTGGTATGGGTAAGTTTCCTAAAATGTGCATTAGATTTATTATGATGAGTCAATGATGCATTTGAAATGGCCTCTTCTTATTCTTACATTAATATGCATATTCCAGCAAGAACCAGGTCAACAATGTTGCTGCTTCTGTTTGATCACACCTTTTCAGCTCCTAACTATTTTGAACCAATGGAGGTTTATTAAATAATATTTAAGCTTGAACGATTAGTCTTGAACTAGCCTACTATATAAGCCATGCAATATTTACCCTTTGATGAATTTAGCCAAGCCATGTTTGCAGAAAAAAAGAATTCTTCCCAGAAAAGTCACAAGACCTTCCAGAAAGAGGAAGGGAAGACTGCTGTTGTTTTGAGAGGGCGGTATATAAAAACAAACATGGCGGCGCACAGGCAGAACACGTTGAAATACGAGGGTTGTAATTTTTTACGACAAAGACTAATTTTAGCCACTTTAAGTGGTAAATCAGTAAAAATAACAAAGATTAGAGACAAAGACGATGATCCTGGTTTGAAAGGTACTAAAATAAAAGTTAAAATGTGTTAATATTACGTTCCTAAGACCTGGGCTAGGCCTAGCTAGTTGAGTTAGTAAAGAAAGGATAGTTAGACTAGCCGTAGAGGGCCCAGTCTAAGATAGATGTACAAATCAGGACGTTTCGTCCCACGGACATTTCGGCCACTTTGAATCACTCTTCCCGTGATTTGTTGATTTATACTTTTTTTAAATGGATAATTATTATATATATTTAATTTTTAATTTACACTAACTTTGTAATAATTTAATTTTAAACAATTAATACACACAATGATGACATCACATGTGATTTTTATACTTATTATTATTTTTATTTATTCAATTTCTGCCATATACATAACAAAGAAGACAAAACAATTATAAAAGGAGGCACGGTTAGGGTTTTTTTATGTATGTGGTTTTTACTGAACATTTAATTGATGAAGAAGATGGGTGTGTGTTGGGATGCTCCACTTGAGGGCAGGGTTCATGGAATGTACCATTACCTGATAGGGGTGCTTCATAACATTTTATAAATTATATATTAGAGTTGTTTGTAGCTCTCTTCTCAAAGAGAATAGGTCAATATTTCGGTTTATCCAGGTAAGCTAGCACTTATAGACTTTTTGTTGATACAGATTTTGAAGCAAGCCTAATCCGCCTTCTTGATAAACTTACTAATGGTTCAAGAATTGAAGTCAATGAAACAGGTACTACTATTAAGTGTTTGATTACTATTTACAGCAGTATATTTATTTGTGCATGTTTTTTTGACGTAACATTTATTTGTGGTTAAGTACCCTGTATGAAAACATGTTATTATCTATTATGCAACAGCTCATTTTTTCCACAAAAAAATAGAATATTGTTCTCACCTACTTTTTAATGTTTTTAATGTTTTTGCTATTGTTGTATTTCATTTGGATATGAATTCCGAAATAAAGAGAAATGAATCAATGAATGAATTTAACTGTTTTTTTAAAGAAAATGTCATAAATTTATAACCAACAGTTTCTCAATTATTTTGTTCATTTCTAAGGCACTAGTCTTCTATACCAGCCAGGACTTTTGATAGGTGGAACACTGGAACATGAATGTAGTTTAGAGAGAGGTCTTGGTTACTATTTAGAGGTCTTAGTGTGTCTTGCTCCGTTCACCAAAAATTCTCTAAAAATAATTTTACGCGGCGTTACTAATTGTAAAGAAGACCCATCGGTATGATTATAAATATTATAATTATCAATTTTTATATATAATTAATAATAACTTGGATAAAAATTTTAAAAAAAAACAATTTGTAGTATAATTGTTTGTTGATAGTTTATCAGAATCATTTGTACTTGTTGTAGGTGGATATAATAAGAACAGTGACAATACCATTGATGACTAAATTTGGAATAAGTGAAGGACTTGAACTAAAGGTAAATAGGTGTTTCACAAACTTATAGATTCATGACTAGAAGTTGGAGAAGTTCAACATTTAGACTTTATTACAATAAATAATTTTCTTATCCATAATAATGAAAATTACATTACTCATATGGAGTGGGTAGTATCTCTCCTCTAAAATGTTCTTAAAAGCCTCTGTAAGTCACTCTTAATAAAGCGTGTCCAGCAACTGAGCTTGAGGTGTAAAATTTGAATCAATTTGTAGCACTTTCAAGTTCAGAGGTGGTTTGATTGCCATCAATTATTATTTAGTCCACTAATTAATTTCAATTACAACACATACTCTAACCAATGGATTACTTTCCATTCAACATTATGATGAATTCCTAGTAATTTACTTAAAATACAGTAGTTATAATATCATTTTAAATTGACTGAATAGGTCACAAGAAGAGGATCCAAACCTAATGGAGGTGGAGAGGTCATTTTTAAGTGCCCTGTACGTCGCAAGCTTTTACCGTTGCAGTTTGTGAAGCCTGGTAAAATCAAGAGAATCCGTGGAGTTGCATACGCCATGAGAGTGTCACCAGCAATGGCCAATCGCATTGTGGATTCAACTCGTAGTGTTCTTAACCAATTTGTTCCTGATATTTATATTTATACTGATCATATGAAAGGTGCTCAATCAGGAAAGTAAGTATGTTTTTATTTTTGAATATCTGATATAAACATTGAACAGATTTTGGAAAAAAAATTACTCAACATTTGTATATTTGAATGATGATAACTAACATACACAACCATCTTTCGGGGCAGAAAAACAATTTGGTGATAGTTGGAATCTGACATAATGACGTAGTATACTAACCTAAATTTGGCCTAATCAGATTGGAAGCTTGATTTATTTGATAAATTCCAAAAACTGACTTACAATCCCTGACAGTTCTGACTCCCAAACTACAATAAATAAGTCAACATCATTGCTGGCCATTTTCAAACCACTGCAGGTTGAGAGCCTTTTCAAGTTGACTCTTGTCTAGTTTGTGCTATTCTCATCCATGTTATTCTAAGTGCTTGGGAAATATCATCGTGTGATCTCTTTAGTGTCTTACACAGTCATTGACCGCTTTTGTCCTAACATCAGTCTGTCATGCTATAAAGATATTATATTGTACTAAATACACTACAGTATACAAAACAGTTTATTGTTAATGTGTTACAATGTTGGTATTCACAAGCTTCAAAATTAAAGACTACAATTTGTTTTTTTACTAATGAATAAAAAGTTTGTTTTGATATTAATCTTGCATAAGATCTCCTGGATTTGGCCTTTCGTTAGTTGCTGAAACTACAGAGGGCGGTTTTCTTAGCGCTGAAATGTCATCTAATCAACCTGGTGAGCAGCCATCTATACCAGAAGATATTGGAAGACAGACTGCTCAGTTATTACTTGAAGAAGTGTATAGAGTAAGTCATTGTAACTATGTGAAAAATGTAGTGTAGTTTGTTGCTTGCTTACCAGGAATGAGACACCTATACCAGGTATGAGACACATATACCAGGTGTTATCTTTTAAGTGTCAGGCTTTTATTTAAAGATGTCTTGTATTTTGCTTATTAACATGTTTGATTTAATTTTATAAATACAAAAACAAAAATTTGGTCAATTTGTATGTACCAGGGATAGCCTTCTAAATCTCCAAAGGGGGATTTACATCCTAAGAGGTCCCCTAAAAAATGTGCCTAAAGTAATTTGTATACAATATTGGTATTTTCTATTAGGGTGGATGTGTTGATAGTAGACATCAAAGCTTAGCCTTGTTGTTTATGGCATTAGGACAATCAGATGTTAGCAAGGTACTAACAGGACCTTTATCACCTTACACGTAAGTATAATAGTACACTGTTGTGTTAATAATTTGATTTGAGCTAATTAAAATAAATAATTTAAATTCTGATAGCAAGGATTAGCCCAAGTTTTAAAGGTATTAACTTTCTAAATCCTTGGTCAAAAGTGTTTAGCTAATTCATCAAAATGTATGGTATGTGCAGTATGTGATTTATAGTAGAGATTACAGAACAACCTTGTAGCCAGATTAAAGCTGCATTGAGTATTGTACCTATTTCACTTCCTGGGATGCTTCCTGTTTTAGAAGATCACTGGTTATCTATGAATAAAATACAATCTTAACTTACGTAAGGATGCTTTTGATTTGAGAGGACCAAAGAGCTACAGATAATAATATGTCACTGGTCATCAATTGAATCTTGATTGTCAAAACTTAAACAGACATCCCAATGTCCTCGCATGCACACAATGTATTAACAGGACAAACTATCTCCTAGGCTGCTGCAAATCAAAAGCTTCCTAATCATTCTAATAATGATATCCTGTATTTATACATACAGTAATGCCTAACGGTGCAATACCTAGGCACTAGAATTATAGGTTTGAATTAACCCACATATGGAGTTTTCTAATATTGGATACTCCTTTTTTTTTATTACAGAATACAATTTTTACGACATTTGCGGGATTTCTTTCAACTAATGTTTAAGATAGAAGTTCAAAAACAAGAAGATGAGGAGCAGATTGGAGCCGAGAAGGTTTTATTGACGTGTATTGGTGTTGGATTCTCAAACTTAAGCAAAACTATTTTATAATTTAATTTTAAAAACTGATTTAATTATGGTGCTTCCATCATTTTTATTTTGTTCACACCACATAATGGATTGAGTTTCCATTTGACCCCATGCATAATGCTTTAGAGTGTAAAGCTGTGATTATTCGCCAGTGTGCAATGACACAAACCAGAATCCAGAGAGTAAAGCAAAATTTCACCATCACTAGTGCATTACAGGAGAGTTTCATTTTTTACAATTATATTGTAATTATTGTATACATGTTGTAGATTAAATGAAATCATTGTAAACATTGCTTAGTCGTAATACATTTTGGGTTTATGTCTATAGCACACTTAAGCACCTTTCTCACATGCATTCCTGGAAAATGTTGTTATATAGGCTTGCAATGAGGATGTTTCCAACACAATATTTATTGAGGGTGGTTTTGTTTGCATCTATGCAGTACATCTGCGACAGTCTCAGCAATTCATTAGTAACTGTTCTACAGTTTTTTACTTTAAACAATTTGTCATCGAATGCTTGTAACATCCTAGTACAGTAATATTACTATAGGTCTTTATATAGCAGATATATGGGGTTCGAATCCTTTATAGTTAGAGGGTTAAGTTCAATTATATTTAGGAAGTAGTTTGGCTATCTTTCCACGTAAGGAGTCCCCAACTCATTTAAGGGAAAAAAAAAATCGCCTCCCGGACTTAACGTATTTGTTTCGTATCCTGTCGTCTCATAAAGTAGTCAGAAATGTTTGTAAATGAAATGAATGACATTTAATATTTAGTTTTTGTAATTTAATTTTCAATATAACTAAATTATTCTTCATGTAAATGAAGATTACAATCATTTTGTAGACATTTAAATAAAATGCATTATTAAAAACTTCTTTAAAGTAAACAAACTTGATAAGAACTGGAGAAACATCAATTTCTACAACACGATAAACTTGTTAAAAATGCAATAATAAATGTGATAAATATGCCAATTTTCAAACCACTTAAGAGGAGACTCTACCTCTGCTGCAACAGCAGACTAAAATAAATTTAAACTTACAATAAGGGGCAGGGTTTTCTAAAAGGAATAAAAAGTCTATGAATAATACTAAAACAAGTAGTTGATATATTGCATTTAGCTCTATTGTTTTGTTATTTAATAGCCAGACATGGTAACATTCACACACACTGTTGAGAAGGAATTTGTAGACAGTGATCTGTGGTAGCGGCGGCGGCACACCACCAGCCTTAAAATGTGCAGAAACTTAAAGCAGCAAAAGCTAATTATCTATAATTCATCATGCGTTTCTTTGTCCTCTTCTTCGTCTTCAGTGGCATCAGCTTCTGGTTCTGGCGTCTCTTCATCTTCATCATCCTCTTCCTCCTCCTCCCCTTCTTCTTCCTCTGCCTCATCTTTCCTTTTCTTCTCTTCCTCCTCTCTCTTTTTCTTCTCTTCTTCATCTTGTGAATCTTTCATTTTTTTTTCTCCAGTCTGTAAAATATAAAGTATAATATAGAATACTTTATCATAGAGTTATACAAATAGCCAATTTGGTTGTTACAAACTTATTCAAAAACATGTCAGATTCCAACTATCACCAAATTGTTTTTCTGCCCCGAAAGATGGTTGTGTATGTTGGTTATCATCATTCCAAATGACAAAGCTATATATTTCAAATAATGTACAATTACATACCTTTGTTGCTTCAAATAAATCTTTAGCCTGCGTTTCTGCTTCTTCGATGTCATTACCAATATAAATGTTATCAAAGATTGTTCCAGATTTTACCTAGAAAAGAAAGACATTTAATATTTCTTGTTGGAATAGTTGGGTACAACAAATTTGCATACAAATGTGTCAAGCCTCTATATCAATATATCATGTGTAGTATTTACCTGCCATAAATCAAATCCTATAGCAGACAAGTCTTCCTGTTTGTATAATTCATCGTCGGCTTCGTATTCAGGATTATCTATTTCTGGATGGATCCATTTGCCTTTATAATTTGGATTATCAATCTGTTTTGGTTTCCATTCTCCCTGAAAATAAAAATTAATGTTGTATCACATTGAAAATATACACGAATACACATGATGTTGTATCACATTGGAAAGTATACACAAATACACATGATGTTGTATCATATTTCACTACACAGCATTATCAGTAAGTAATATGCTGAACAATAGTTCATAGAGCCAAATCGAGATACATCGCGATAATTCTATGAAAGATGCATCAAGATATTAAACATGCTAAATAACAAATTTACAATAATTATACATAAAAAATTCCCTTCAATCAGTACAATCCTCTCCTCAAAACCATAAATCGACCCCTTATTTGATAAATATAATAATGGCGAAATATTCAAATTATTGCATTTGTCAGATTCCAACAATCACCATAGTAAAGTCTGCCCCGAAAGATGGTTGATGTAAGTTGATTATCATCATTCAAAATTGCTTTTCCTAATAAATTCAAATCAAAATTGCAACATTTTAAAATGGTTACTTACTTTGCACCCAATACCTTTCTTTAAATCTTATTAATATCATAGAGCCAAAGCGGGATACATAGCAATAATTGTTAAACCTTTTTATTTGTTTTTATTGCATTTGTTATTTAAATTGTGCAGTATTTTTGTAAATACGTTTTTAGCAATACGGCTGAACAAATAAATTTACATTCATTTAATCAATTCTATACTTTTATGTTAATTATTAAAACATGTTGTTTACTAAAGTACTAAGTTCTTTTGCTGCTCACCTTGTATTCTGGATTGTCAACCTGAGGTGGTTCCCATTCTCCATCCATTTCATCATCCCAGTCTTCTGGTTTCTCTGCATCAGGATCAGAGATGAATTCGGGCTTTTCCCAATCCTACAAAAAAAAACAAAGGTGGTTGTTGTTTAATGTTGGGATCAACTGCTGATTTGGCGCCGGAATTGTTAATAGGGTTATTCCATTAAAAAATAGGGTTGTGGATGTTTATTGTGTGCAGGTACGTCATTACATTTTTTTTATAACATAATTTTACTTTCTATCGACCAGAGATTAAGAAAAAAAAGATTGAATAAATGAATGAATAAGGTATTGAGTGTGTTTTCCTTTCCTGGCCTGTTTCAACTGGAAGTTTCATAAGCTTTATAACATTATTAGTACTATTAGAATAGTACATTATTAGTACTATTAGAATAGTACTATTGAATACAACTATACATTACATGTTGTACAAGCACAATTCAGCAAACATTGGTTTATGAATTTATTAATAAAATTTGGTAAAACAAATGATCATCTGTGCTATTATTGCAAAATCTGCTGGTAACCATTGAAATTATAAAATATATCAACAATAGACATCTATTGTTATAGAAATTGTACAGACTACCATCATAAAATTAATTGAAAGATATGCAATTGATTAGTATTGAGGCAGCAAGACAATGAAAAGTACCTCTGGTTTGGCGTCTTCTGGGTCATCAATCTTCTCATTATCATCCCAATCTTCAGGCTTGGATGCCTCTGGGTCTTTGATTGTCTTTGGTGGCAGGAAGTCCCAGTCTTCCTCAAGATTACCAGACTCTGCTTTCTTGTTATCAATGCGTACTTCATACGTGTTATCTGGTTTCACTATCAGTGTGTATAAATGTGTGAATTCATCATCCTGAAACAAAAGAATTTTTAAATAATTATTGACATCAGTGTCACTCAATCTATGGAGCTAATTTTATAGCTCCATTCTCAATCTATGACGGGTGCATTAAAACAACAAAATATTAAATAGCAATCAATTTACAATAAATTATACAGAAAAAATTCCCTTCAATCAGTACAATTCACTCCTCTTCACGACCCCTTATGTGATCAAATATATTAATAGTAAAATGTTAATCACAAGGTTTAAATTATTGCATTTGTCAGATTCCAACAATCACCATAGTAAAGTCTGCCCCGAAAGATGGTTGATGTAAGTTGATTATCATCATTCAAAATTGCACTTTTTTATGATTTCTTAATAAATTTAAAATTGCAACATTTTAAAATGGTTACTTACTTTGCACCTAATATCTTTCTTTACTAATAAATTCTTTCCTTTGTAATGGAAAATGACGTGAACTTTTTTGGTTCCTGGTCCGCAAATATCTGGCCCTGTAAATTAACGATACAAATTAATAATCACCTTTTAATCTAGTTATTATTTTTAGAAATTTAATTTCAACCTCATCCAATCGTAACTACATGTAAGTCGCGTCTAAAACAGGATAAATACAATAAATAAGTACACAATATAAATATTGATGTCAATTTCTGTTAAGAACTAACTTAAGTTTTTATTTCAAGTACCATACTTACCAAACATAATGGCGTACTGAGAATCACCATGCATATCTTCCTGATCAAGTGTGGATGGGAATATTTTAAGGTATCCACCACCACAATCTATCTTTTGTTCATGTTTTACTGTAAATTGGATTACTAGATCACTTCCCTCTGTGTTTACTTTATCAAAAGTTGCTGAAATCCCATAGAATCTTGCATCTTGAGTTGTCTGTATACCTACATTGATTGATGAAAATTATGTGTTAACTGAATACAATAATTTGAATGCCGGCACTATGTATAATTTTGTAGGGCCTCTTCAAGTCAGCTGTACTGCTGTAGTACAGCTGTTAGAGCTACCCTTTTGTAAAACAAAGTTGAATAAATACATTTCTTATTTAACAGTATGAAACAGATTGCCACAAATTGTTATTATAATTGCATACATCATTTAACTAGTAACTTCTACTGTAGAATGGTCGAATGTATCAAAAGTGGGTTTGAATAAAAGTATATCAGTATGCCTAATTATTGAACAATAATTTGTACCTTTATCTTTTTCTGCATCACCATAAAATTTTCCAGCAGTTAGCTTCCATTTTCCCTGTTGATCTGATTTGTGTTTTGATTCTACCCACCTTTTTTCCCATGCATCTATATAACAAAAACCCCAAAAAACAGATGTTTTGTTAGTATTCAAAATTACTATCAGTAATTAGTAATTACAATATTAATTAATTGTAGATTTTAGAGATTGTAAAGTTTTAAGAACACTCTAACAGATGTGATTTTGGGTCTGATAATTTTTCAGTTTACAAATTTAACAGAATAAAATGTTATAAATAAATATGAAGAATAAATTGATTTTTTTTTAAAGAGACGAGAAATTGAACGGCCAAGCTAGTAGTGCGACTGGACTCATATGCGACTATGGTGGGGCTACCTCTAGAGACTAGGCCTAAAGTACTATGTTTACATCTTATTATGTGTTCAAATTCTGCACAATTTTAAATTACGCAAGTAAATTCTGGCGCAAATTTAAATTGCACAAATTACGCATAATTAGGGCCTAGGCTAATTGGTGAAAGTAACCAACATCTAATAAAGTACGCCGTGGCTAAAGATACGGTACCGTATCCTAACTTCCGTTTACTAAAGGTACGGTAATCAGCCAATGGGGTGATGGTACGTGTGTGACGTCATCGTATAAGGACTTTGGATTTTTTTTCACATCGAGTCTGTAGAGAATGGCTATCGGCGGCGCCAGGCTGCATGGATGTGTGCGCTGATGATTCTGTGACTCGGCCTCGGGGCTAGACCTAGCAATGTTGAATCCAGAATCGTTGATGCTGTAGTAATAGAGCAAGATCATGTGGTTGGTGGACGTTACATAAAGCGTTTAAAACATGCACTCAATCTCAAATATTATTTCATTATACAACATTAAACACTACACTACAGTAGAAATATGTTGATAGCCAAATTGGAAGTCAAGAAGGAATTAATTCAATGTTGGAAATTGTGTTGCGTCTAGTTCATTCGTCCATAGGCCTATACTGTAGTTACTATGAGGGTTTTATTTTTATTCCAAATGGCCTATTAGGCCTATATTTTTTAATAAACTTTGTTTACGGATGGTGACCATAAACAAAATGCAAATGCGGACAATAAAGGGGCCCTCAAATACTATGATTTAGACAATAGGCCTAGCCCCAGGTCTTATAGTCACAGAAATCAGCGCACACATGCAGCTGACCCTAGCCTGGCAGGCCTGGCAAACTCACATACCGAGGCTATAGGTTATAGCATGGTTATAGTACGTAGTAGGCCTCTTTTGAAACGGTAAATTTCTGTATTCTAGAATTAAAATCAACATGTTTTGGCCTATCAATAATAATAGGCCTAGGCTACATTTAGTTTTGTTACACACGACGGGGATAATAGCGATAAATTATTAAATGAAGCATATTATTAAAGAAAATGTTAAGCCGCCGGTTGATCACTGTTTTCGCGATATGAAAAAAAATCCCAAGTCCCTACTATACAATGACGTCACACACATTATTACCAGCACCCCATTGGCTGACTATGACATAATGCAATTTTACCGTACCTTTAGCAAACGGAAGTTAGGATACGGTACCGTATCTTTAGCCACGGCGAATAAAGTAGGCATTGGTTGGTTAAAAAAGCTCGCATAACAATAGCATGCACATTTTATTCATACATAGGCCTATATCTTAGAGAATTATTCATATATATTATTATTTATAAATTATAAATCATTCATTAAAATCAATCAAATCATCGACTCGTGACACGACAGTTCCAGCAGTTGAGACTTGAATGAATTGAATTTCTAGGCCTAGGCTAATTAAAGTATTAAGCTATATCATGGTTTGCAATATGCACTCTCTCTAACCCTAACCTTGGCCTATTCTATCAGTTGATCACCAGCAGTTTCCGATCTTTCATAAGGCCAGCATAGCCTTCTAGCTAGCCTAAATAAGCCCGGCGAAGAACTCCCTATGCAAGACATCAGGCCCCGCATCTATCGGGCACTTCCACATTTTAATTTACTTTTTTAGTAGGGCATTCATCATACTTACCATCATCAAATTGTTCTTGAAAATATACAGTAGCATTACTGATTACTGCACTAAGTGCAACTATGAGAAATAACAAAAACTTCATGTTGTGAGTGAATTTTAACTGAAATTTATCACCTACACACACTCCCCACCGCCTATAGAAAATAATATCTTTGCTTCTATATTCATTCAGCAGAAGTTAAAACACATCATATACCATTTCCACGTGAAAACGCCGACAGATGGCCAAACCTGATTGGCTCGAAACCCAGGGTTATGAAGTTTTGTCCAATCAGCATTAACCACGCAAAAACGTCGCGTTTAAGTCAATCGCCCCCACGTGGCGAAACCATCCTGCTTTATAAATATTAGGCTTCATTCAGACCGTATTAATAACAAAGTAACAGGATTAGAGTCTACGAGAGATAGAAAAAAATAAAAACGATCGAAATCATCAATCACCAACTTTGATTTTTGTTACTCGATTGTTGTGACTATGTGTCTCGCGTGATCAATGAGTGAGTGGATGGAATAATATTTGATAGTTAAAACAGTAAGTATTTATAAATATAAACCTAATTTTATAAACCTAAGCCTAGCTAGCCTAGGACTAACACACTCTGACTCAGGCTCTCTCCTCCTCCTCTCTCTGCATGCTAGCTAGGCCTAGCTAAAGCCGATTTTCCACTAGGCGAATTTGTTCGCGCGAATCGAAAGCGTCATGCTATGCGCATGCGTATTCGCGTTTCTGTCTGTCATACTGCCTTCTTCGACGAATTCTATTCTATTCTATTTCGCTTCAGCAAAATTTACTAGTTCGAATTGTTTCTACTTTTTGCGAAGCGAAACATTGCGCAACCAATCAGAGCTCAGGAAATGAGCTATGACGCTTTCATGAGCACTCATGCGAATCGAAATGCTCAGCAACCACGCGAGGAACATGAACGTCGCAGCTATTCGCTCATGTAGTGGAAAGAGAGTAGGCGATTTATTTCTCTTCGAAACGTTGGATTCGCGCGAACAAATTCGCTTAGTGGAAAATCAGCTTAAGAGCAAAGAATATATATCACAAGAATGAGTATTCCGCGATTTTTGCATGAGAAATTTGTAACAGAGAGCTCCAGTGAGTGATGCCCGCCCTCATAAGGGCGGATGTATACATACTAAATAAGACTTGATTTAATAGATATTATACATGTCACATTAAATAGAATTATGATAATAGTTTTTGCTATTGTAAACTATTTTATAATACATATTTATTAACAAACTAGTGTACATTCACTTTTACAGACAATTATTTACTAACATGCTAAGTTAGTTCACAAAAAAGGCCTAACACAGCAACACCAAAAATCAACAAATCGTTACTCAGCACGGCCTATTCTTTACCATTGCCGTGTAATACTCTACGCCCGGTAAATTAAGTATTGTTTTTATGATATAAATTAGTATAAAATACATGTTATTAATAGGACAAAATGTTAAATGTCATTAACATTTATTTGTTTTACCAGAAACAAGTTAAATATAGGAATATTATTAAACTATCCTTCGTGAAAACGCGTAAACACCAACACGCCCGGTCACGCTATCGTAGCGCCCGGTTGATAAAGCAAACTGTTTATACGGCAGTTTTTACTAAATAAATTGCATAAAACGAACAATTAAATATCCAAATAGTATTTAACATGATGTTGGCATGTAGTTGATAACATTTTTTATCATGAAAATACTACCGGTGGTCTAGCCTTTGATTATTGAAACCGTCACAAAAAGTTGTATACATCCCAGATACATCCACACTTATGGCGGCGCCCTACCACATGGACAATATTACTGTTACAGGGAAAATCGCGGATTACTCATTCTTGTGATATATATTCTTTGCTAAGAGTACTAGCTAGCTGGAACTGTGGGTTTACCGCGCGCTGTGTGTGTCTGCTGGTGGTACGATGTGCAGTGTGTAAACCCACAACACAGTCTACTCTCAGTTCACAGTGCTACTACTACTATATGCTGTGACTACTAATTATTTATAGGGTAGGCATACAGACTGTAGTACTAGGCTAGGGCTAGTAGTAGGCTAGTTAGCTGTGCACAATTTAGAAATTGTGAAAGGATTTCCTTGCGCAATTTGAATCAAAATACTCAATTTAAATTGTGCAGAAATTTCTAAAAATGCACAACGCCACAAAGTTTTTCAGTATTTGTTTCATAGAATTAAAACCAAAGCTTGATAACCTTTACTTATATTATTAAGGTATAAATAAAATATTGTACATCACTGATGAATAATAATATAATATTTATTTATTAATGATTTAACATAATAAAATAGTGATGAAAATAATGCTGTAGCTATAATAATAATAGTAATTCCAGACTGTTGTAGGCCTAGTAGTAAAGCCCCTGGTCACTAACAATTTTGTTTTATTTGGTCTAATTATTTTGCAACATCTTATCACTGTTGATTAGTTTGCTAATTTACTGTACAGCACACTGTATAGCCCTCTAGTCTTATCACAGTTCACTGTTTGTACCACTCTTAAATCAGATCAAGGTCCATATACATGTGTACATTAAAGTAGTAAGTAGTATAGTACTTCAAATCAGGAAAATCTATTATACAGGGTGTGTAGCACCAGGTACAGAGATAAGGTTGGACAAGTGAAGGCTTATTGCAGAGAATAGCCTTGCGTTACATACTGTTCAGTGGTAATTACCGTAGAAAATCCAAAATTAGTACAGTAATTCCTTTAAACATCATCTATTTCTATCAGTTTTTATTCAGTACTACACTACTTGTATTAGTTCCTGTTTTTGCCATTATATTATTTCATTTTAGTATCAAAAACTTTATAAACATTTTGCAATGTGGCAAGTACTGTAGCATGTTTTTTTTATTAAAAAAGTTATGAATGCAAACAACATTCAAGTTTTCTCTTTAGTCTCATAAATTTCCTTCAAAGTTTATTTGAGGCCCATCAGAGACTTTAGCTTTCATTGTTTGTAGGATCAAAGTGTCAGTGACATTTAATTGCATTTTCACTCACCTGATGCAGTAATTGTTTATTATCGATAACAGATTCAAGATTTTTAGAGTAATATTAGTACTGTATATGTTCATTTTCTTTCATCTTTGATGACTGTTGTAGGAAATATGTTTATAAAACACCAAACAGAAATATTCATTTACATATTTAATATCTTTCTGATATTTTTTTTTATTTATTTTTTTTTTTATTTCATCATCACCCTACAGTGACCAAACGTCAACATTAACAGGGTTGAAAGTCGTAAAATATAACATATTATATACAAGCAAAAATCAACAGATAACAAGACAACATTTAAATATTACTGACATTAGACAAAACCTTGTGACGGAAACAAGCAAGGGAATAAAAAAAAATATCAACAGATCCATCAATTTTACATAGTGAGTGGTATAACTTAGGCAAACGATTAACAAAACCATTTTTAGTAATATTTACCCTCCCTCTTGATATAGAAAATAAAGCAGGATTACGCAATTGATATTGTGGAACAGAAATAGGAAAGTACACTTCAAAATTACCATGGAAAATAGAGTTCACAGCCTTAAAAAGAAAAATTAAATCAAATAACTTACGCCTACCCGCTAAATTAATAAGAACGTCTTTGCTAATAGAACCAAATTTACGCACATAAAATCGACAAAACTTGTTCAAAACTTGCATTAGAATGCAATGCTACTATTGAAAGGTGTCTGTCTATCAACAGATACTGTACATACAATTGTACATTTGTACATACAATTGTACATTTGTACATACAATTGTACATTTGTACATACAATTGTACAATTGTACATACAATTGTACATTTGTACATACAATTGTACATTTGTACATACAATTGTACATTTCTTTATATCACAAATCTTACAATTTGACATCTGGATGATATGACACAGTATGTTGAGTACCTACCACAACATGTTTCACTGCAGTGACATTTATAACATCTGGGTGACCTTCACCTTGTTTACATTGCTTTTAGACTTTTATAAACTTTACACAGTTAGGAACACCCACAAGGTAGTATAGTATAGGGTCTGTTTCTGCTGCATAGCGCTGCCGAATAAACCGTTTATTTAGATCGATCGCATTTCTGTAATTTTATAGCATGTTAAAATTTAAGCATGTGGTACACTACAGAATTATTAAATTGACACTTTTAATTTATTTTACTCAGTTAGCTATCTTTGAGCTTTATCAATATTCTTCACTTTACAGTTTAATTCAATGACATTTAAAGACTAGCTTGTTGTATTACAGTTTTATTCTTTGTATCTGTCTTCTGCATATTGTTGTAGTAGTCCTATAAAAGGTCAGCAGTTGTAAGAAAGACACTAGACTAGTTTTGTGTGTCAAGCTATGGATTAATTCTTCATGGTCAAACTAAGAACTGTACTCAACTGTTGAGTTGAACTTAATCTTCAATGCATTTAACAAATGTACAGTAATCAATAGTTTTACATCGAAATTTACGCTACCAAACTAGATTTTGCTAGGATAGGAGATTTTCATAATTTTTGCTACCGTAGTTGAAATGTCAAAACTATTAATTAACTAATTTAAATTAATTTACCACACATTTGATAGTTAGATTTTGTACAACTCAATGGTTTGGTTTGCAATGCCCTGTTTTATACAATAAATTGTTGTGTTGATACCATTTGCTTCAACATTCAATCATCTTTATTTCCTTATTTCTAATAAATGTTCTGATTTAAAAATAAAGCATTTTATTCTATTAATATCCTTTCAAAACCTAAACAACCAACTTTCTGTAGTTTTGATAAAAACTGATTTGATGTTATTTTCGATTTTATAAATGTTACTACAGTACTATACTTCCTGTTACAAGTATTACAAGGACTTAATTTCTAGACTATACAGTAGTCTACGCACCATATGCTCAATGCACTTACAGCTTAGAGAATTTTCTAAATTGTTATAATATATCTATTTATTTGTACCTGAAGCAACAAAGATTGATAACTATACAAAAAGCATCATTACAGAGTATGTATCATTTTTAATTTTTTAAGATTGTACAGAAATTAGAATAAAATTGTCTATATGAAGTCTGTTGTTACAATACATATTTATAAATTCAAGACTGATTATTTGACATTTACAGGTTAAATAGAAAAAAAGCATGACTGATATAAACATTATATTCATACTGTAACTTACAGTGTAAGAATAATAATGACTGTCTCAATCACAACCACCCACTGTTATACCATTTGGAGTAGAAATGTATTGTTTGTATGGAAATATAACTATTTATTATTATGTATGATTTTATGTTATTTATTTGTATGGTGTCTGATAATCACTATTTTCAATAAGCTGTAGTTTTCCTTTTAGTTTGTGTAATTGACCAATTTGTATTTCTTTTATTCCGTTAAACTAGTATCTGTACTTGAAGTGGTATTGAAGGGCGGTTGCTATGGCACAGAAAGTCAAGAAGGAAGGACCAGAGCGCTTCCATGGAATGGGCATTGACTTCAAAGGCAAGATGATTGGAATTGAGAAAGTTGATGAAGCTAGAGGGGATAGAATGTGTCAAGAGGCTATGGGAAAACTAAAGGTAACTCTATAAACTGAAAGTATTATATATAGTAGTTGGTGTCATTGTTTTAGTTTATATATATTATATTAAAATCTATTTCATGGCCAGCTTACAGTACCTGGATAAACTGGCCTATTGCTCACTGAGAAGAGCACTACAACTTAAATACATAAATCTTTATTAAACACCCCTATTGGACAGTAGTACATTCCATAGACCATCAACACTTTTATTTACTTGTAGGCAATGGTAAAGGCAGCAGGTGAACACAAGCAGCGTATTATTGTCAGTATCTCAATAGAAGGGCTCAAAATTATAGATGAAAAAACAGGAGTAAGTTATTACTATTTTATACTATGAATTGTCTACAAAATGTATAATCTAACTTTATAGGCTACATGTACATACTGGTGTGGAGTATGCAAGTTGTAGGGTATTCCACATATTAAAATTCCGAATTCCACCACTGCACACACAAAGAGTACATCACACCAGCTCTATGCTAGCCTCAAGTTGTACACCTTAAGTGAATTGACCACAACTTGACTCAACAACAAGTAGAAAGTTTGATATGTTTTCTTTTAGAGCATAAATCATCATCATGAAGTACACAAGATATCCTTCATCTCCAGGGATCCAACTGACAACAGAGCATTTGGATACATCTATGGAGAGGCAAATAATCACCAGTTCTTTGGCATTAAAACAGAGAAAGCTGTACGTATATTGTTTGTTTGTTTTCATTTATTTATCTTCCACACATTGAACAAAAAAGAACAGATATATATATATATATACTTTAGAAAAGAAAATAAAGATACAAGATCATCATAGAAGGTCGACTGTAATATGAATTAAAGCTTTAAACAATATATAGTTTACAGTTCTTTATTCTTCAACCAACAGTGCAGTGTCACCAATGACAGTTCACTTCAGAATAACAAAGCTTTATATTTATTTACTTTATAAAATTATTTTAGATTTATCTCATCTTAGATTTAAGAAAGAACTAAGCAAGGTCATTGATTTTAAGACCAACTGAATTTTATAAAATCGATGCCAATTTAGCTTTGACATGTTTGTGTTGTTTCATTATGTAGTCTGAGCATGTGGTATTGGCATTAAAAGACTTGTTCCAGGTTGTATTAGAATTAAAGACTAAACAGATGGAGGATCACCAAATGGCATCAGCAGCACCACAACAGACAGTACTGCACCTTAAGCCTAGCTATGATGACCCTTTGTATGAGGTAATCAATTTAAAACAATCTTTATTTCTGCATGCATTGGTTTATGTGCATGCCTATTCATTCTTTTTGTTGAGAATATTCAGTTTATTTGTATATAATTCTTTACGTTAAATCATTCATTAATACGTATGTGTGCAACGTTTCGACTTGTTTTTACTTACTTGTTTGCGGAGCTCAGCATTTGCTGGGTCCAGATTCAACTAGAAAAGTACCCACTTCAGGGATGTCACCAGCTTTTTGGAGTGCCGGTCGGCAAATTTCCCGGGGGCTGGAGGGGGGAATTATGAAAATAAATAACAACAAATTGCGTCAGGTCTAGGCCTAACCTTGTACCACCGGGGAGTCGCCGTTATTATTCGCGAAAACAAAAAAACGCTTACGAAATGAATAGCAATAGATCGCGTCAGGCTTAGGCCTAGCCTTGTAGACACTACGACCACTGGCACTAGGCCTAGCCAAGGCTTAGATAGATTCAAAGTAAAATTTTTAAATTTATATGGAACGGAAAACCCGATAAAGTCAAAAGAAAAGTCATACTTAACAATTTTGACGAAGGAGGGTTAAAAATTCCCCATATTAAGAGTTACTGTACATCTCTCAAATCATGTTGGGTGAAAAGATATCTTGATGGAAATCAATCCAAGTGGAAAGTGTTTTTAAAAAGTAAGATTAAAGAGGTTGGAGGAAATATTGTTTTCGAAACCAACTTTTCTAAATCTTCAAAAATATTAAAACAATTTGAAAGGTTCCATAAAGATATACTCTCTGCGTGGAGTGAATACAATTTTGTAGAACCGTATACGATAGAGGACATCTTAAATCAATCTTTATGGAACAACTCATGTTTTGATAAAAGAGAATTTAAAGTTGAAAAAAATTGGTTGGTTAAAAATGTAAACTATGTAAAAGATATCGTGAACAAAGAAGGGAAAATATTAGAACTAGACGAATTTAACCAAAAATATAATTTTAAACCAGACTTCTTATTATATCACCAGATTGTAAATTCAATTCCAAAGCTCTGGAAACAGAAATTAATTGAACAAGGTATAAACACAACTAATGAAGTTGAATCCAAATTACAGACATTCATTTTTGTGAAAACGAGAAATTGTCATTATGTCTATAAACACATTATATTAAAAAATGTTGAAGAGCCAATTGGAATTGAATCCAAATGGGAAAAGGAGTTTGACAACAAACTTAATTGGAAAAACCTTTTCTCAAATTTACACGCCTGTACAAATGACACTAAGCTAAAAAATGTTCAATTTAAATTTATTCATCGTATAATTTATACAAATACAATGCTCTTTAAGATGTCAAAGGTCGATTCACCAATGTGTAGTTTTTGCAAGGAAAAGCAGGAAACACTGCTACATATGTTCTTTGAATGTGATCTGGTAAAGAACATTTGGGAAAATGTAAAACAATATATGTATCGAAATATCAACAATAACTTAATTATCACCAAAGAAAGTATATGTTTTGGTTTTGGAAAAACACACAGTGATGCAAACATTTTAATTTTAATTACAAAGTGGTACATATTTAGTTGCAAAATCAAAAAACAATTACTTAATTATAATCATTTATTTCACATTTACCAAAAATACAAGGCAACCATATTATTAGCAAAATGATTATTATTAAGTGTATTTTTGCGATACATTATTTTTTTTTTCTTTAATTTCATTACTCTCTTATTTTTGAGAGAGTATTATTATATCGTTTTAATAGTTACGTTGCCTTTATATATTAATTTTGTATTATGTAAGTGATGAAATGAAATAAAAAAAAAAAAAAAAAAAAAAAAAAAGGCTTAGATAGATGCCCCAAAATCTGAATTCCACAAAAACAGGCGCTTCCTTATTTAGGCCTAATCCCTAATCAAATACTGTAGATAAATTATTAGCCTAGACCTTACTACTTGTTGCTCGATATAATGTTCGTGTTCTTTTGCGCGAGAGTTTTTTAGCGAATTCCGGATTTTTTGTTTCACAACTGTGCGGCAAGCATGTAGTGCATGGCCGGCAAGAACAGACACGTGTTTATGGGTTAACTGAAGTTCAGCAACCTGAAGTTATCCCAGGGACGTGTAATTATTGTACCATGCTCGGCGATCATAAACGAACGAACTTGCCCGGTCTCACTGAACCATGCGCATGTTTTTTTATTTTCTTTAATAGTTCGTAGAGTACAAAAATGTAAAACTAGTAACATAATATAATTAAAGCAGGGTGACAAAACATTCAGCATTTAAAAATGATTTTGTTTGGGTCTATGTAGTTGTACATTTTTAATTACTGCGTACTTGTTTGTATTTTTAATCTGTGCAAAATAAAACGCTTGAATGGTCGCTATGTGAACTTTAAACTTGTACACTGTGCTGTGTAGCACGTTGTTCGCCATGACTCACAAGCTGTAACAATGAATACCAGGGCAGGGTAGGCCTGGTATTGTGTTACAAATAAAGTAACGTACGTAACACGGAAACATTTGCTGTAGTCTTTTGTCTTATCTATATGAGGCTAGCTTGACGATGTGCTAGGTAAAATGTTTTAGTACGAATTTTAGTTAGGCCTAGGCCTAATATAAATATCGTAATAATTAATAAATAATAGTGGTGGTCGACAGCCTGTAAATCCTGGTCGGAAATGTTGAGTGCTGGTCGGGGCCAACCAGCGCCGACCAGCGTGGTGACATCCCTGCACTTATATTCTGTATTTTGAGTGTTGAGATTGTTTTTAACGAACAAGCTTGCGTTGTTAATGTTTTTATTCAAATTATTTTCTTTTGAGAACTATCCGTTTACATTTGAATACAAAAAAGTACTCAACAAATCTTTATGTTGACTACAAAAGTTTCGAATCGAATATGACAATTGTCTATTTCATGTTGCATATTAAAAAGGTTCCGATTGGACAAGAAAAGACTGACACGCAAGAGAATGGTGTGATAGTATCTGAAGCGCCTGTAGTACAACAAGAAGATGTCAACGCATTGTATGCCGTACCAAACAAATCACATGATCAAACGGCAGCACCATCTAATAATTTACTAGATCTAGCTCAAGAAGTCAAAACCCTGCAACTGGTAATAATTTAACCTCTGTAATAGTAATTCTTGATTTATATACTGTAGTGACATATTCACCCTAAAAGAATGGCACCCAGGGATTTGCTCTGTTGTTATTGCATTATGTTTTATTTTGTATATGTTTATTGTTATTTTCTTGTTTATGAAATAAAGAAAAAGAAAACCATGAAAAATGCATCCCAAATAATTTAGCTGTTTAAATTATATAATTAGACAAAATCATTAAATATTGATAAAACTACTTTTTAACAGGGCATACATGATATGGATCAGTTCTCGTTTGACCCAGTAACCGAGGGCAACCAGAACAAGATACCAGATTCATCCAATAGTAAGTCTCCAAATCCATTCCAGATGTCAAACTCGTGGAGTACTGATCCTTTCAACGCACCAGAGCCAGCACCAACACAGGATAAACAGACATCAAACTTTGGAACAGCTTTTGGAGACCCCTTTGTGGTACCTACTGTAAGTAATAATCACTAAAGTACTCAATTCTAATGCAAAACATTTTGAGCCATCCCTAGTACTATCATTCACATTTTTTCAGCAATATATATAAATATTTACATTCTTACAATATTGCAGGGATCTTACAGAGACAAGTCTGTAGTTGTTCGTAGATCCTTTGAACAAAAAAGAATATCAATGAAATAAAGTATAAGTTTTAGGTACAAGTTAGGGAAAAAAGTATACATACATATATATATATATATAAACACAACAGGCAAAGAACATTAATTCTAAACCGCCCGGTGATATACTGAAATTTAATTAATTAATTTGAAACGATAAAGATGAGGAAATCTGTGAGAATGAGAAAAAGTATATAATATAAAACAACACACTTCTAAAACAGAATACCATGATAATGTTTTATTGATTTTTTTACTGAAATAATCTTATAAATATTTTGTCCACAGAACACATCATCCCAAAGCAGTTCGGCCAATCTCTTTGCAGAATTCTCAGACACATTTATTCCACAAGCTGCTACAACAGCACCCTCAAACACTGCCAATCCATTTGGAAACACTTTTAACAGCGCAGCATTTGGAAACACTTCTACAAATACTTTCAATTCCACAAGCCCCTTTAGCACCCCTGCAAGCAATGCTTTTGGTAGTGCTACATTTGGGGCACCCACAAACAACACCTTCCAATCTAATATGTCTCAAGCTCCTGCCATGCAAAAGCCTTCCGATCCATTTGGTGACCCTTTCATGTTTGGCGGTCCACTATCTGCCAGTAGTGGACAAGGAGCAATTGGTCAACCTCTTGCGCCAACAGCGGTACCAACATCGGAATCGAATATGAAATCGGACCCATTCGGTGACCTTGGCTTAATAAACAGTTCGTCGTCAAAATCAGGAAAGGACATGTTTGCCAATTTCCAGATGGCAAAGCCTGGAGAGGTAGCAATGCCTGACATAAAACCTGTAGGAATTCCTGACAGACCACCACCAGATGTGCCAACTGATGGTAAATTACACTCAATATTTAATTCCAATGAACAGGAAGACAGTACTGATGATTTTAATTTGCCCCCTCCTCAGGTTCCACCACCAACTCTTCCTCCAAGTTTTAAAACATTTGATGAGTCAAATGAAGTTCCGCCCCCGCCACCTCCTAGGCCTCGACATTCGTCATCAAACACGGTTTCTATTCCAAGTAGACCGGACAGACTTAATAGCTTTGAAAATCTGAACTCAAATCACACTAGTAGCTTATCGCCTTCAACAGATTTATTTTCAAAGCAACAATTTTCATTGCCTGTTAATTGGACAAGTGACTCTTTACAGAAACAATTTGATAATAAGACATTAGAAGGAAGTTCACATTCTGCCAGTAATTTAGACTCTTCATCAAATATATCAGTTCATGATCAACAAGTATTTGATCCTTTTAACCTTCATTCTAACAAAGACAGTACACCAGCCTGGTCAATACCATCCAGTACACCAGCCTGGTCAATACCATCTCATAACATTTCAACTACTAACCCATCAATGTCATCATCGCCGCATGCCAGCAGCTTAACTTCTCAATTTTTACAGAAGCCATTACTTCCAAACGGCATTCTTTCTTCATCCTTGCCAACAAACGAAAGAGTACATATGAAAATGAGCTCTTCAAAATCGACATCAAGTCTTCAAACTAAGGCAGCATCATTGCCAGTTCATGAGGATCCTTTTGCGGATGATCCGTTTACTATCAACATTAAGTCATCTCGCGCATCATCTATGTCGTCTTGTAAACCATCTGTGTCATCTTGTACTCCATCTGTGTCATCTCGCGCATCATCTATGTCGTCTTGTACACCATCTATGTTACCATCATCTATGTTATCTTCATCATCTCATGCTACTACTGTTGTTCCACCACCATCACGTCCATCACAATCTCAAAGTTCTGTTAATAATGGAAAGACTCCTATTGTAGGTGCTGGCACTGCTAAGAAGTCTGGATTAACAACTTCTGATGGACTCTCTCTCTTTGATGACTCTTCATTTGGATAAGAAGTTAAGGTCAGTTTATTGTGTGTGTCATGTGCCTAAGTCACTTAAAAAGGGACCATATCAACATTATTCTACTGCAGTTACTACTTTTTGTTTACTTATTACCTGTTCATGCAATATATGTAGCAATTTATCAGTTTATTGCAGTCACTGACTCACAAACTAAAATCATATGATATTGTAATGAAGAAAATGCAGCTACTACAGTAGACTAATGCAGCTACTGCAGTAGACTAATGCAGCTACTGCAGTAGAATAATGCAGCTACTGCAGTAGAATAATGCAGCTACTGCAGTAGACTAATGCAGCTACTGCAGTAGACTAATGCAGCTACTGCAGTAGAATAATGCAGCTACTGCAGTAGAATAATGCAGCTACTGCAGTATACTATTGCAGCTACTGCAGTAGACTATTGCAGCTACTGCAGTAGACTATTGCAGCTACTGCAGTAGACTATTGCAGCTACTGCAGTAGACTATTGCAGCTACTGCAGTAGACTATTGCAGCTACTGCAGTAGACTAATGCAGCTACTGCAGTAGACTATTGCAGCTACTGCAGTAGACTATTGCAGCTACTGCAGTAGACTAATGTTGGCATGATCCCTAATCCATAATATCCTAATTTGAATGTTTATGTAAATAAATCAGATTATATTGTAAAATAAATTCTTAAATACTGTAGTATTAAATAGTATTCATCTAGTGTTTTTTTATGTAATTTGTAAATTGCCAGATTGCAAAAGTTGAAATTAATTGCCAAAAAGGTAATGAAATTATTTTAAACTTTTTAACGAAATATCACATTGTGAATACTAAATTAATACTTATTTATTGTGTCTTATTGTGATCTTTTCAGTGTGTTGTTGTTAAGAGGTGCTGAGATGGTGATTGTACAGGATAAAACCTTCCACATAACAAATTGCGAACACTGATTGAATGTGATTTATATAACATTTTACATTAAGATTACATTTATAGAAATTACATGATGTTATCTGAAACTAATTTTTACATTTTATTAAAGAAAAAAATGATATTTTAAGAAGTTTTATTACCTTTGTATTTAAGAAAATGACATTTTATGCAACTTTATTGGAAATCTAATAGAATGTGTGCTAATATGTCTTGCCTGAAGTGGAATGAATTATATTTTAATACTGTGTTTACAATATGTTATGATATCTATATGTTTGGTATCTGAATCTACTGTTTATAGACTATCATTTATTATTAACATCTATATGAATGTTTATATAATGATGCCATTTTGATTATATTAAATTATTAAGAAATAATATTTTGATTTATAAATTATATATATTGATATTTTTATTTTGTGATATATACTACAGTATGACATAGATTTTTAAATAATATATTAATTCATATTGTATAACTTTGCATATATATTAATTCATATTGTATAACTTTGCATGAGGCAAAAAAGAAAATCAAGCATACAACAGCAATAAAATAAGAAAATACAAAAATGTGTTAGAAATATGCAAATTAAATTTATTTTAATCTACATTTGTTCATTAAATAAAACAAAATGATATAATTATGTAAATATTTACTTTTATTTCCCAAAAGACAACATTGACTTTTTACCTGGCATCATTGCCTTTTCCAAAGATAAACAGTCAATAACAAATTGTCATCTACCCGTCATCACAAATGACGCCACTATGTTGTTTTTACGATGTGACGCCACCATGTTGTCTCTGTGATGTGACGCCACCATGTTGTCTCTGATGTGATGCCACCAGTTTGTTTTTACGATGTGACGCAAGTCCATGTTATTTTTTTGATGTGACGCCACCATGTTGTCTTTCTGATGTAATGCCACCATGTTGTTTCTGCGATGTGACGCCACCATGATTTGATTGTTTTTAATGCTAGAGGCCAACTAATGTTCCTAAATCTAATTAAAATGGTGCACCTTAAACCATGCCAAATATATAACATGTATCATAATAAACGCATGCATATTTTTATTTAGTGATATATAAAAGTATTTTATTTTATTTTGAGTAGAAAAATATACTGATCACAAAATAATATGGGCAATAATATCAAATGTATGAATTGAAAATCAAAATAAACTATGGGCCCTGGTAGGTCCTATGCAAGTACTAATTGGTTTTGGGGGTTTTTGTTGCATGATACAGTTTAGTAGTACCTGACGGACATCCGATATCGACACTCTTTAGAAATTTAAATCAATGTCATACAACATATACATATAAAACTGATACAACATTTCAAATATTTTGCTCAATTTTACTGTTTACATTTATTAAAAATATAATTTGAGGTAGGGTTGCAGTCTTACAGTTGAGATAGTATACAGCTTTAAAATACATTAGCACTGTACATTTTTTAATAAATCCAAAAACAAAATATTTAAAATAATTTTAATTGAGTAAAAAGAAGAGGAAAACCAAAATATAAAAGTACAACAACGTGAGAGAAATGTCAAGAAAAAAATGCTGTTATGTTGGTGATGAGTACTGAAAGGCATCGGTACCGGTAATACAAAAATGCTGTTATGTTGGTGATGAGTACTGAAAGGCATCGGTACCGGTAATACAAATATAGAAGCTATGTTATTTCTTATGACCATTTACATAAAACATGGAGTAGACGGGCGGTTTTCTGCTCAGGATAAATAACGATTCTATGTGGGACAAGCTACAGTACATGGTTTTCTGCTTACCATTCTTGCTCGTCTGTAAATTGGCCTTAAGAAAAGTAGACTACATAGAAGAAGGCAGGGAACATTTAAATAGAAGGCAGGGAACATTTAAATAGAAGGCAGGGAACATTTAAATTAACATTAAGAAAAGTAGACTACATAGAAGAAGGCAGGGAACATTTAAATAGAAGGCAGGGAACATTTAAATTAACATTAAGAAAAGTAGACTACATAGAAGAAGGCAGGGAACATTTAAATAGAAGGCAGGGAACATTTAAATTAACATTAACTGCTGATAAATATTTTGGCACATGGCGTTTCATACGTATACTACTTGAGCTCGAAACACCGGCCCAATTTCAAGTTTAGACAAACATCGAAAATCCTCCAACTACGGACTTGGGGCAAGTCTAATTATGTACAGTATAACAATATTATCTTAAAATAGGTACTAAAATAGACTCATTTATAAAATAAAAAATATATTTTAAGTACTTGTAGTCCGAACTAACTAAAAGTCTAATGTAAAATCAGCTATATTTACAGTAATGACATAATTTGGATTCCTTCTGCTTGCTTACTCGCCGCATTCAAATTGAAGTTGTATGTTGGTCACGGCTGGATTAATGTTGGACACTGCAATTTGTGGAGTATATTTTTCAACCCATTTGATAAGGTCATTTTTAGATAACAATGTAGTATCAACTAATTCATTGTTTTCGTTTTCTGAGAAAAAAGTTGTATTTTTAAGAGCGACTAACTTTCCTTGTGCTTTGTGCACCATGCGGATATCATTTAGGAACCACCCTGAGTGTGCGTTTCTTACTGTATACACCTTCCTCATTGCTTCTGAAAAATAATCCAACTCTCGCGGTTCAAGAGTCATTTCAAGAAAAACAAACCAATTGCGTTCTTTAGTGATTTCTTTTTGTAATACTGGTCTAAATTTTGCAATCGTTTGGATTCTTTGTATAACTCCATTTTTGCGTACAAACTGATAACGTATAAAGCCTTGATGGTATATCTGAGATTTCTCATCAAACTGCATTGATATAGGTTGCTCTATCAGATAACCACACCCAACATCGACGTAATAGGAATCTCCAGGCTTAATCAATTCCTTTACAAGAACAGCGACATGATTACCAGGGAATCGGATGTCACAGGCTATAAAGTGAACTTGGTAACCAAGGGATTCCAGAAGATACTTCATAAAAACGTTATGGTGAAAGCAGAGACCTCCGACTGTGGAGTAGATGTCCTTTTGAATTTCATCGAGCGTTGGACAATGTCGTTCTTCATGTTTCGTGGCCAAGAGTGTCAGGTTCTGGAACGGCTCGGTGTGCACATACTTCTTTGTGATGCTGCATAGCAACGCATATTGATCTTTTTTGAATTTCTCTTCTACATCTTCTATTTTCAGCACACTCCTTACAAAGTCAATGGCATCATCTTTTGTCAGCATCTTGATTCTAGAAAAATAATGAATACATTTTTAAGACCGCAATAAATGACCACATATGTTTAGACAGACTGCAATAAATGACCACATGTTTTCCAGATGGATATGGAAGGTTGTTGGTAATCACCATTCTATTCTCACTCTTTCTTTTAAAAAACTGCAGAACTATCCTCATCCGATCCTCATCGTCACAAAACACAGATACAGCACTATTTCCGGAGGGCAATCGGTTTAGTAGATAAAACATTGCATTAATATAATAACATAGACTATGGAAAAATGGAATAAACTTATTAGTGAGCTTTATTACCCGGTAGTATTAAATTTTAAACGTTGAGAGTAAACTGAAATAAAAATATTTTAAATGATTGAAAATGTGATTAAATATTATAGCCCCTAATTTTAGTTGAGTATCATTGATATACAGTATAGTTTTTATTCATACCTCATTGAGTCAATCAAGTCATATCATAGACCTATAAATTATATTTTATTATTATTTATATTATAAATTATAATTTATGGATCCATGATTTATCAAATAAATCAGTCAATCAATCTGAATCAATTGATCAATCATCAAAATAATATGGATGCATGGTCAAACAAATTATAATTTATATCCTATATTCACTTCTTACACATTTGCAGTGTGATATTTTAACATTAATTAAACTCAAATATTACAGTATCAATGCCACAAATAATAATTTAAAAACATGTTTTTAGATAGTATTAGTAGACCTACATTGTAATCTAGAAAATGCAAAATACAGTATCTCTTCTTTTTTTTCTATCTTGTGTGCAAAATGTCTGCTGTCCTCAAGCGATGTGGTCTACAAGCCGCACACTAAGGTATTGCCAGTAAAGCCATAATAGAGAATAGAAGGTTTTAACCGTATATTTATTCATTTTGCTAAAATTGTAATATTACTGTAATACTATTAACATAGAAACTTTATAAATAAAATCAATAACAAATTGTTTTCTTTTCAAATATAACAAAATATAAAGCATGTTTAACATTTCTCTGGCAACGGGCACAAAGATTTTAGCAGAAGTAAGTGTGACACGGTGATTTACTGATTTCACAACACACATGTTGACAAATGTTACAGATTTAAAATACATTACAAAATGCCAAAAGTCAAAAGCGAAAAAAAGTCTCGGGTTCATCAACAGGTTGTTAAACAAGGTATTTATTTTATATGTTAAATTTTATAAAATCTATGATATGTATTTATGTAGGCTGACGTCTAGGCCAGGTCTGGTAGAGAGGTCATGTCTCCTGCCTTGTCTGTTCTGTTCGGTCGTGTCAAAATGTAAACACAGGAAGTGATCCCAATTTGTTATTTTATTATCAGTATTTGACGTTGTGAGTAGGATCTCTTGTCAGTATACAGTACGGTATTATTAATACTCTAAACGGCACGGCACTTTTGTTTTGTACTGTCTAAATCTTATTTTTAGATATTATTATTAGGTACAAAAATTATATATTCTGCTTTTCATACATTGTTTTTCGTGGAAGAGAGATGGTATGGGGTTTGCAGCAGCACAGGGCGGAATGATATATGATGGTTCAAAGCCCATTGCTACAATTTTTTTTACACTCAACATTGCCTAGAGGGATGTTTTTTTGTATTAATTAAGACACAATCTTCTAATGGATAAGTCTTGAAAACTGTGCATGCTTGATAGATTGTCGTCAGCATATTCTTATGACTCATTTCTTCATCTGTTAAATAGGAATTATGTTTAACACTGGAGTTGGACAGCACATACTCAAGAATCCATTGATTGTAGATAACATGATAGAGAAGGTAATCACATCATCTGTTTAATAATTACGGTATTATTATTTTGGCTTTTTTTTTATGTGGTCCATATATAATAATATTGTTATACTATAGTCCTCCATATTTATTAAAAAATTATATGTTAATATTTCAGACATTACAAGTTATTTAAAACATTGTTAAATGTTCATTTCTTTACTTTTAGGCTGCATTAAGAAACACAGACATCTGCTTAGAAGTGGGTCCTGGTACTGGCAACATGACAGTAAAGTTATTAGAAAAAGCAAAAAAGGTTTGTAAACATACTGAGACATAATTGTTTGAAGGTTTGCATTGCGAAATCAAATGTTGATATAAAGTTTGCGGTACACCACGTATATTAGTTCTGAAAAGAACTGTTGAGTTTCTTGACGTTTCAATCAATATACTTTGATCATCCTCAGGAGTGAGTAAGTGAGACAATTATCCATTTCTTTCACATTTTCACCTTTTTATCACTTTGATTCATTAAATAAAGGGCAATGCATATCATAATGTCCCCAAAGAATGTAAAATATTGAATGTCCGTGAGCAGCAATTTACCAGTGTACTCATTATCACCTTTTTGGTTTCCATTTTAATGTTTATAACAATGTAAACTAATACATTTTAACAGGTAATTGCATGTGAGTTGGATCCTAGGTTAGTTGCAGAATTACAGAAGAGAGTACAAACAACGTAAGTGGATGAAACTATGCACTTGTTACCGTGTTTATTTTAAATCTTTGGGTCGTATTTTTAAATGATTTGTAATACGTAAACTTGGGAGAATTGCATATTCTTTAATCTTGAATAAGTACATTGTAATCATGTAAATTTGTTTTTATTAAAAATGTTAAAAAGGAAAATAGTAAGTAAAAAAAGTAACCAACCTGATCTCTCATTTGTATTTATTTATAACTTCAGAAATGATTTGTATTGAAGAGCCAAACATTTAGACCCTTTTCCTAATTGTTTCAACTGGAAGTGTAGAACTTTAAATTTAATTATCTGGATTGTTGTTACTGCTGTGATGGGACAATGCATACTAATACTACCTACCTTGTGCATCTTTTCAGACCTTTAGCTGCCAAACTGAATGTAATTGTTGGTGATGTACTAAAGACAGATTTACCATTTTTTGATATCTGTGTTGCTAATCTTCCATATCAGATATCATCACCGTTCGTCTTCAAACTTCTACTTCATCGGCCTTTCTTTAGGTTTGTAATCTGTTTGTTAATTTGTCTATTCCATCATTCTGCTATACAGTACTACAAACATTAGTAGCTATATAGTATAGTATATTACTGAAATAGACAATCTCTTTTCATTTATATTAAATTAAACATGATCACAATTGATAAAATAATGAAATAGAATTTTAGAACTGGTATCTTGAAAGTAAATAAATTAGCTGTAAGACCAATTAAAATACAAGACATATAAAACATGTTGACAAATAAACTAATAACATACACTGTGTTTTAACAGATGTGCAGTACTAATGTTCCAGCAGGAATTTGCTCAGCGTCTTGTAGCACAACCTGGAGACAAACTTTACTGCCGACTGTCAATAAATACACAATTGCTAGCAAGAGTTGATCATCTCATGAAGGTAAGTGCCAAATTTATTTGAATAAAAACCCTGGGGCGTTTATTTTTTACGAGGGCGATAAAAATTGTATTAAAATGCTAGGTAAATTTTAGATCATAGCAGTCAGGAAAATCTACTGCAAATAGAAATGTGTTGTAATACAATATTGTGTATATAATGCATGTGGCAGGGCGTTTATACGAGGAAATAAATAAAGGCCATGTGGTGTTTATTTGACTGGGTCGTTTATTCGAGTGATGCTTTAATCAAAGCGATGCCTTTATTAGAATAAATATGGTAATCATCAATTAATAAAGCAGTATTTCAATTATGTACTTAATAATAGTATCATTTTTCAACAGGTTGGTAAGAACAACTTCAGGCCACCACCAAAAGTTGAGTCAAGTGTCATCAGACTTGAACCCCGCAATCCTCCACCACCAATCAACTTTCAGGTATTGTTATCTGTCATCTTTTGTCATTACCATAATTATTTTCTTTTAATCATCATCATTGCACACTCAAAGAACATGCAATGTTTTTAATGCAAAAATTAAATAAAATTAGAGGCCCGGGATTGGATTATATTTTGGTCATCACATCAAGACATCGTCAACATTTAAGCTATTTAATCCTTACAATAACATTAGATAATATTGGTCTTTTTGCATCTACAGTAGCTTCCATCTTTCCAATTGCCTTGTCATTTTACTGGCCATAAGGAGAGAGTGTGCTGAAAAAGTGTGTATAGTATTTTCCCAACCAGTAATGTATACATTGGGGGGAAAAGGAATCTTTGTGTAACAATCCTGCCTATGGGCTTGCACATTGTTATCATCACTGTTATAATCTATCATCTGACTTATCCACCATCATTTACTTCACATGTTCTATGTGATGACCCACATTATAACCGTATTAGGTTACACATGAATGATAAATGAATAATATATATTTGACATCTTAGGAATGGGATGGATTGGTGAGGATAGCGTTTGTGAGGAAAAACAAGACTTTAATGGCATCATTTAAGTGAGTGCTATATTTTAATTTTCTTTCATTGTGTAAAGCTTGGTCTACACTATCAAACTTTATATGACAAAAAATGTGATGTGCCCATATATAGACATGATGATGTCATATCACTACCATATTTGGGCATATCACTACCATACTTTTTTTCAAACAAGTTGATAGTGTAGACAGAGCTTTAAGAGAATAATAATGTTACCAATGTGATGAAGGTTTTATGGGACTAGTGCGAACAGTGTGGGACATGGAAAACACTAGATAACAACTCATTGTTATTAATTTCAGGACAAAATCTGTACTTGAAATGCTTGAAAAGAACTACAGAATTCATTGCTCTATGAACAACATTGTGAGTATATACAACATAAGTACTGTATATGATTAAAAATCAAAGAGCTGCATAGGCAGAGTAGATAGAAAAAAGCAAACTCTAAAAACTGCCTCAATATAAATGTATTAACACTACATGTTTCAGTCATAGCTCATCATCAGGTGCCTCAATATAATGTATTAACACTACATGTTTCAGGCATAGCTCATCATCAGGTGCCTCAATATAAATGTATTAACACTACATGTTTCAGGCATAGCTCATCATCAGGTGCCTCAATATAAATGTATTAACACTACATGTTTCAGGCATAGCTCATCATCAGGTGCCTCAATATAAATGTATTAACACTACATGTTTCAGGCATAGCTCATCATCAGGTGCCTCAATATAAATGTATTAACACTACACGTTTCAGGCATAGCTCATCATCAGGTGCCTCAATATAAATGTATTAACACTACATGTTTCAGGCATAGCTCATCATCAGGTGCCTCAATATAAATGTATTAACACTACATGTTTCAGGCATAGCTCATAATCAGGTGCCTCAATATAAATGTATTAACACTACATGTTTCAGGCATAGCTCATCATCAGGTGCCTCAATATAAATGTATTAACACTACATGTTTCAGGCATAGCTCATCATCAGGTGCCTCAATATAAATGTATTAACACTACATGTTTCAGGCATAGCTCATCATCAGGTGCCTCAATATAAATGTATTAACACTACATGTTTCAGGCATAGCTCATCATCAGGTGCCTCAATATAAATGTATTAACACTACACGTTTCAGGCATAGCTCATCATCAGGTGCCTCAATATAAATGTATTAACACTACATGTTTCAGGCATAGCTCATCATCAGGTGCCTCAATATAAATGTATTAACACTACATGTTTCAGGCATAGCTCATAATCAGGTGCCTCAATATAAATGTATTAACACTACATGTTTCAGTCATAGCTCATCATCAGGTGCCTCAATATAAATGTATTAACACTACATGTTTCAGTCATAGCTCATCATCAGGTGCCTCAATATAAATGTATTAACACTACATGTTTCAGGCATAGCTCATCATCAGGTGCCTCAATATAAATGTATTAACACTACATGTTTCAGTCATAGCTCATCATCAGGTGCCTCAATATAAATGTATTAACACTACATGTTTCAGTCATAGCTCATCATCAGGTGCCTCAATATAAATGTATTAACACTACATGTTTCAGGCATAGCTCATCATCAGGTGCCTCAATATAAATGTATTAACACTACATGTTTCAGTCATAGCTCATCATCATGTCCCTTATAATAAACATAAGTACATTATATTGTTTTAGTAATGTGTAGTTATTTTATGTATTTTTTTTTTACAGAAAATTGAAGATAATCTAAATATGAAGGAAAAGGTGTCTGATTTACTAACAAAGAATTCATTTGATAAAATGAGAGCCAGGTTAATGGATATAGACGATTTCTTACGGTAAGATTTTATTTCTAATTATCAAACTTGTATTTGATCACAAACTTTGTTGACTTTCACACTTTTGAAATTGATAACTCTCCCATACCAGAACATCTAATGTTGCTAGCAGCCTATACAATGAGATTATATTAAATATTAGGTTGCTTTTGATTTGTATCCATATAAAAATTAAAAGACAAAATGTTAATGACACATGAGTAAGTGGCCAAGCAGTTAAGACAGTGGAACCGTAATTACGTAGCCATAACATCGGCATGGGTTCAAGGCTCACTCACTCAATGTTTCTGGTGGTAGAACAAGTCTTCGCAGATAAGGACTATAAACCGTAGGTCCAGTGTACACATCTAGACACTTTAAGAAACTAGTACATCTTTTGAGACAAGTAGGGTGTACCCCGGTGTACTAGTACATCACAGCCACTGATCATAACTGAGCACTCTGGGATATTAGGCTAAATAAATAATAACAAGCATTCCTTATTTTCAGGTTACTGCAACTTTTCAATTCAGAAGGAATCCACTTTTCATGATCAACTAAGCTTGTGATTTCGCAATTGACTGTTAAAATTATCAAAATGGTGATTATTACATACCAGTACCAACCATGTAAAATTATTTTAGAACACCATCAGTTGGGATTTCATTGGATAGAACAGAAGAGTTGAAATTATGTACTTACCAAATATATAGCATTAATGATCAAATGCTGTATGGTTGAATTGGTAAGGCAAAATGACATCGCGGTATATGAATTTCTTGTGCAAATTCAAAGCAACAAAAATATTTCATCACCAACCAGACTGTTTGATTACTAATATGTTCTTCCACTAATTGCAGTATGCCACAGTTTTTAGAATTGAAACAAATGACAGAAGTTTATTGATACTTTTAAATGAACTGTTTTAATAACAACAACACACCATTAACAAGCAGAAAAGAAGAAAGAACGTTGAGGTTTATGTTTATTAATAGCTTCATTAATAATTACAAACTCAGAAGAAAGTGAGGAAAGTGGTGTATGCCAAATTATTTTGTCATCTTCAGTTCAAAATGTAGAATCACAAATGACTTATTTCACTTTCTTAATATTATATTTTAAACATGTAGTTTATTTTTATTTTCTTTCAACTTAATATTGAATGTTGAAAGATGAATAAAAGAATGAAAGAAATGAAAAATTGTCTTTGTTTTGTTCAAGCACCTCAATAAATTAACAATAGAATAAAAATGATCAATGGTCGAATTAAGTACTGGAACTGGATTAAGTACTGGATCTGGATTAAGTACTGGATCTGAATTAAGTACTGGATTAAGTACTGGATCAGGATTAAGTACTGGATTAAGTACTGGATCTGGTACAAGATCTTTTGCCAAGGGGTTCATATTGTTCACTATAATATGAAAAAGATTTATAAGAAAAAGATTAATATGAAAAAGATTAATAAAAAAAAGATTAATATGAAAAAGATTGATAAGGAAAAGATTAATAAGATAAAGTTTAATAAGAAAAAGATTAATAATCTTTGATATAGAATTTTATATAAATATCTCTGGTGCTTTGGGTTCCTAAATGTTGGTACCAGGGTTTCCTCAATAAGTAACACTGAACTGATTACCAGTAGCCACCACATTAACCGATTTGTAATGGTATTCATTTAAGATAGAAGTTTGTTATCATATTGGTCCTGAGCCGCCTGTGAATGATGATGTATGTGATCTGGACCTATATTATAATACTATAAGAATGTGAAAGGGTCTACAGAGGAGTAGCTGTGAGACCTTTTCCTAGCTGAGTCCTGTATATACCTTTCTAAATTGAGGAGGTACAGTAATGCTATTATTTTGCTTTATTAACCCCTTCCATTAGTTCCATTCTTCTTCATAATTTTTCGAATAGAGAATGTGATTCAGTAAGTTAAATTAATTATCATTTAATGTTCTGTGTTCCTAAATCATCAAGTAAATTGACTTGCTATCTGTATATAATTCTTTACGTTCAACCATTCTTGAGTAATGTGCGACGTTTTGACTTGTAATGCTTCTAGAAATTCACATTCATTCACAAATAATTATCACATTTGTGGATGTTTTTAGGTTCTATAAGAGAACAGTTTACCCAATGTTTCACGCTCTGTCTATTAAACCAGTTTGACAAAAAAAGGTGTGATGTGCCCAAATATGGTAGAGGATGGTTAAATAATGGTAGTGATATGACATCATCATGTCCATATATGGGCATTTCACATTTTTCACATCAAGTTTAGTGGGATTGAGTACATATAGTAAACTTCCCTTCATATCCTGGGGAGTTGCACTTGGGTCATGTTATTCTGTTTTGTCAGCTAAAATTAAATTTTAAATAAATACAATTTTATATCATTTTTTGTTATACTATATTATGTTACTCCCTCATTTGAAAATACACTGGATCCAACGTTGTTGGCCCAAACACTGGATCCAACGCTGTTGGCGCAAATGTTTGTGTATATTGATACAACAATTGTACAACTGAATAAAAAGACTCGCAGACATTATTTTGTAAAGATAAAAAAACGTACATGGGTACTTGAATTTATTGTTTCCCTCTAGGCTACAACGGGAAGCACTACAACATAGGGTTTGTTGTTATTGGGTTTAATACGCTACTACAATTTGTAAACAAGTTTCACAGAAAGACAATACACAATAACAAAAAAAATACAACCATTACATTATTGTGCTAATTTGATTTGGGGAAAGTAGGGGAGAGGTCTTGCTCTGAATTTAGACTAAAACCAATCTACAATAATTAAACACCCAAAAATGATTGATGATTGGTATGTACAGCTATGGTACACATTCGCTCAATGTAACATAAAATGCTCTCTAGATGACTAGACTGGAATCATTAGACCACCGAGCTTGATAGTCCAAGTCTGTAGTAGGTACAGCAAATTATAATGATAGTGTAAGATGTTTCTTTTACTATTGACTACTTACAACACTAGTATCACCAGCAGCCTATTTCATATAAGAAAAAACCATTCAAAAATAATATTTTTAGTTTTTAGTATAGTAATGAATTTTAGTGTACAGTTGTATGGTGAAAAACCATGTGCCAATATTATAAAAGCAATGCAAATCTAGTTTAACCATTGAATTGATTTATCTACATAATTGTATAACCTATTCACAATCCCTTTAAAACATGTTACACAATTAAACCCAATCTGTTAACATAAAGAAAATAAATATATTATACAGGTAGTTCAGAAGAGAATGCAAATGTGCCATCAACTAGGTGCATTTAGATTCCCTCTAAACTCTGGTTTAAACCCCCTGCCCTCTTCACAACCCCAATCCTCCTGAGTAACAAGGTGAAAACAATTAAAGTGAAAACACCTCACGACCAGTAATGCTGGCAATAGAATCATATCTTTATATACATCATTAGACTAATTCCATTGTACATAGATGAGATTAAAGAATATTAATTAGAAGAATAGATCATTGCAAATTATTAAAAAATTCTTAATTTTCTTTGGATGAACAACTGAAAGCAAAATGTACGTTAAAAAATTACTGGCAAACGTCTATTACTATGCAATGCAACCAGCTAAACAATACTAAAGCAGAAAGTGCACTACTTGGGAAACCTGGTTGTTGGCAGATCACAAAACTTTGATTCAAAAGATTGTAAAATTAAAAAAAACACTACAATTGTCGCAATAATGTGGATAAAAAGTGTTTACTTCTTTCAGTGCATTTTAATGAAACACTTTCAATTTGCTCTATCTACAAATTTTATTTACAGTCCTACTACTTATAGAAAACAGTTATCTATCGAAAATCTATTATGTACAAAGGTTACACTAGTCAGACTGTTTAAATACAAAGACAATAGTTACAGTCTTAAAACATACAGTTAAAAACACACAAAGTGTAATGTAAAAATATCGGTGCTGAGCTGGAGAAACATTATCTTTATGGAGATTTTTAATTTTGAAAGAACAATTGAAAAATAAAAGACAAGTAAAGGGGTAAAGTGGTTATGATAACTAAACTGGAATAGACGTATCATAAACCATTCATTCTAACTAGAAACATAGCTTCTATCTATTTCTCCGTTTTAACAACAAACTGATTTTTGATGCATTTGTTTTATCATAGCACCGGTTGCCTTTTGAGAAGCAAATACTGTTATAACTTTCAACATTCTTTGGAAAAATTTTGTTGATCAATAAATATTAATGTTTAAAATACCGCTGTTATTACTAAAAAGTCCATGTATACAATTAAACGAGATCAGCATTGCGTTAACAGATTACAACATAATTTTAACCAAGATTTCTTTTATGATTAAAAGCTACATAAAATATGAACTATAATACATTATCATAAAGTTATGAACATTTCAAAAATAAAACTTTGTTTTACATAAGAGAACATTATGCATACCTGATTATTATTTAAGCATGGACTTATAAGTCCATGGTTTAAGAGTGCATTGTTGACTACTTTCTAATTACTGGGTCAAAGTTGATGGTATCCTGGCGACAGATTAGCTTTGTCAACGCTAAACGTACATCATTTCAACTGGCTTAGTATACATTGAGATTTACAAATGTTTGCAAAAATAAAATATGTTAAAAATTGAAGATTGTACCTAATTCTACATAAAATAACCATTTGAGTTCAAATCTAGGAGCAGAAGCAGACAATTGAATTACTGTATAAAAGAAAATATATGTTGGGAAACATTACATTGTGCACCATCATGTTTACAGTGAATACTCATTTGTGGGTTTTCATGCTTTATATATAAATACTCTCTTTCAGTTCACTAAAATATAGTGACAGCTTTTTACGAAATGTAAAATATCTAAGCCTTAAAACATGTCAAAGGTCATGTAACTACCACTGGTCGTAAATAAAAGAAAGCTAACAACATTTGGGAAAGGATAGGTTGACAAAATGTATTAAACTCTATGTTAATAATAAGCTTAGCTTTCACATAAATAACTTAATCATTTGGTTACTACATTTAACCATTGGCACTAATCAGCCACTATACACACCCCACTACAAAGCTATGTCTGCAGCATTATTAACTGATAAAATTATTATTACCTTTATATATTATCATCCATCACCATACCTCTTTACAATAAACATAGTATAAACCAAAATGCCTGCAAAAACTCACTATAAGTGGTGGTAGTACACCAATATGTGTTTGTACACATTATGCATGTTGAGTATTACTGTTTTCAGATGTTATTAGCAACCAAATTGTCATTAAACACTCAAATAATTTAAGCTGTTTAATTGTCGTCAGAGGTACACTTATTGTCTGACATTATTAATGTACTTTATACACCCAATACCATAATCTGTCTCTTCTGCTAGCAATACCCATAATGCATGGTCGCATGCTATCACTACCCATAATGCTTGGTTACATTATCTGTACACATGTTCACGATAATTTCAATTTTATCATGATCAATAAATAAACTCTATTTTTCCTGCAGATACACTTTTTGGATACATTAAACATTTGGTTCATACAAGTTACATAGATTATTGCAGTTTTACTCCACTTTGTATTTTTTTTAAACTGGTTTATATTATGCCAAACTTGAATTTTTATTTACAATCCTCCTCCAATACATTTACTTTAATTAAAATATAGTTGACTCAAAGTATAAACCATTTCACTGTTTGTTGTTAATGCTAAATAACCACCCCACCAAATGCCCTTCAAATTAATCAAATACTTAGGGAGATTCAGAATAATCTGAGCCTGTTGTTAATATACAGTAGTTTGTGCATTATTAATCCACAAATTCTGATTTCTACTTTGGATCCTAGAAAAAGAGCGACATAACGCCTTTGGCAAGGTTTCCATACATGTTTATATATATATATATTCATTTATATATTTTCAATTTATATATTAAAAAAGAAATCATGCCATAGTTGGCCGACGACGAAGACAGTACGCAAACAGTAGCAAAATACACAATTCAGTCTCTGCACTTTGTAAATAAATAAATGAATGATTGCATCACGTAATCACTGTGGTACTTGTACTGCTTCAGGCAATGATGGGTTCAATGTCCTACTATCAAATGGTATAGTGATAACACTTTGTATATTATTCATAGATGTTAGCCTAAAGTCGTGTCCTTGAATGTGTTTGGCTAAATCTACAGCAATATTGTTCGTTTCGTACGTTATTTGGTTGTCAGTGTCTACTTTTAAACGCTTCACTACCGTTCGATCCGCGTCATTATCCGTTAGAGGATGTTTAAGACTAGGTGCATTAAGAGGTGGTACGTCCAATGGCAGATTGCTGACTTGTAGTCCGCCAAGTTCAGGAGATGATGCTTCTCCCGATTTTAATTCTGGAATGCTTGCCTCATTTAAATTTGATGATTTATTTTGACGAATATTATCCACGATAGTTTGTGCAGGAGTTGGACTTGCTATCGTCTCAGCGTCGTCTAAGAATCGATCCATATAATCACTGAAAGAAAGTAGAATAAAAGAAATGTACAAGAGCCTCCAAAACTTACATTATCTGAAAGAACACAACATTTATTTTTATTTATTTAAAAAATATTTAGACAGGATAAAAACATATCAGGTATAGATATTGCACCTGCTTTACATATGGTCCTGTTTTTTGAGCAACATTAATTACAGACTTCCTGAACACCAATTATATTAGTTTACACTGAAATAACCATCACATTAAAATGAGCATGCCCAAACATCATCATACCCAGTACCGTTTTGATTTTACATTCATTCGGGAAACCACCTCACAACACCGTACACTACATCAGTACTTCTATGAATGGATGGCTAGTTGGTGACAAGAACGCTAGCTAGTTCATCATACCCAGTACCGTTTTGATTTTACGATCATTCAGGTGTACAGATATGCTACTACATCAGTATTCATTCGGGAAATTACCTCAAGTTCTATTGCTAAATTCATTTTTCCTTTCTGGCATTTTATTTTTTACTCTTAAATGCATTAAGATTATTCTTATCAACCATGCAGCACTTTCTACTTTTTAGTGATGTGATATTTATACTTACGTTATACCAGGATGAAGGTGATATTTTTTCTTAGATATTCTAGTTTGGTTTGCAAATACATCGTGTCTTACTGTCTTTTTCCACAGGTAATAAAACTGAACAAGTTCACCAACAGATCTTGTTTGAACCTGCATGGCAACAAAATTATATATAATACTAAGGCTGTGTTCACACTTTAAACTCAATTACATGTGTAACTTAAATTACTCTTGGGACTAACCGGACAAACTGTTTGGACTACAAAAAATGTAAACTGAAAAATGTACCCAATAAGGTCATGTTTCATGCATCTTTTTACACTAGTAAGGTCAAATTGCTGTGTTATTGTTTGTGGAGGATCACAAACAATTGAACATGAATAATGTCTAGGTATTAGAGAGCTTCCGATTTGCGATGACCAAAGTATGTCATGTTAATTCACTTATACAGGGATACTGTCAGGCATTTCCAAGTATGCCGGGTGAAGAATAGAGTGGTTGGAGTGGCTAAACAAATAAAGTCATACCTTGTGCTGCTTAATTAAATGGAAGTTTTTGCCATAAGACCTTAGTCCACTTTCAAAGAATCTACATTCATCTTCCGACCATAAGCTCATCTCATCTGTGATTGGTGGAATTTGAATCTTGTGTCTTCTCAGTGCTTCATCAACGTTATAGCCACATTGTAGTAGCACATACAAAACCTAATAAATAAAGGTTAAAATTGTAATCTAAAGCTCTGTCTACACTATCAAACTAGTTTGACACAAAAGTGCAACACCCCCAAATATGGGGTCCATAAATGAACACATCACATTTTTTTGCCACATAAAGTTTGATAGTGTAGAGATAGCTTTAGAAAACATGTATGCAGATGGTTTGTGGATTAGCATAACACAGCAATGTAATGTCCATTTGTACAATGGAACAACCCAATAAGGTTGATATTTCAACATGGACTTGAGACTGCAAATGTCCCCTACTTTCATCAATGGAACAACCCAATATTGGTTGATTGACTTCAACATGAACTTATTCTATTCTACATTTTATTTGGCTGTTTAACAACTATTTTCCTATAATGTCCAGATAACTGCCAAACTCATTGATTTATCCATAGCTACACAATAATACTCAATATATGCTATCAAATCAAATGTATTCATCTCATAAACAAAACAATACACATAACAAAAAGGAGTAAAACAAAGAAGATGAAAGGGACCTCCAGGAACCCCAGAGGTTTGTGACAGGAGAAACTAAAGTATATATCCTACCTTCTCATCATCCCTGGTGTGAGCTCCTTGTGGTACTGCTTCAAGTCCTTTAGCATTCGATGATGACGACGTCTGAATTTGATTTAAATATCTTTCAGTTTGGTCATCATCTAATTTACTAGGATCCCATAGAAGTCTGTCCTCATTCTCATATGCTATTGAAAGATTACAAGATAATATTATTTAGGTAAATAGAAAAAAATGTACTCAATGGTAGCAATAAGCACACAGGGTAAGGTATGTGAGCTTGGACATAGTAAGATGATCAACTATATTAAACAATGAAGTGATAGAAACAGTGGGTCAATTACAGAAGAAAAACAAAAATATCAATGTTGGGATTTATAGCGGGATGCTAACATTATTAGAATTGCCTTATTTTTCACATTTGTAACCATTTAAAGATGAAAAAAGTTATCTCAATAGGACCACATAGTATTTTTACATTAAATGTAGTTTGTGACCTTAAATTAGATCTAAAAAACGTAGGGAATGGGACTTACTTAAATTAAAAGATTATAGGCTTACCTGGAACATCATCATATGGAGATAGCCCATCAGGTATCGTGGCTTGGAAGTCTTCCCCAATATTAATTTCCTGAAAAATAATAAATTACCATAAAAAATGATATATCATACAATAATTTATTCATTAATATTGATATAAACCCAGCAATTAGTATAAAGCTAAAGTAGATTTATACCATAGTGACTGTATTTCACTATATAATGTGAATGCTAAGTGAATGTGGTTTATCAAGGATTTAAGTCAATGGAATAAATAGGGTGAATGAATATCACTGGCAAATAAGGACGTTTTATGTCAAGCTTTACTTATACTACTTTAAAGGGCTTGACTCATTGTATTGTCTCCTAAACTGAAACCTTTTTTCCCCTAATGTTTTTATTAAAATTAATCAGGAACTTGCTTCCCCTATCGAAATTCTTTTTACTGGACTGGGCGAAAGAAAGAAAGAAGAAGAAAAGTCAAACAAACTGTGTTGTTTTCTTTAGTAACTGCTAATGTAGGGAGGCAAGCTCTGTCTACACTATTATTAAACTTTATGTGACAACAAAATATAATGTGCCCATATATGGACATGATGATGTCATCACTACCATATTTGGGCATGTATTACTACCATATTTGTGCACATCACACTTTTTTTGTTTGATAGTGTCTAAGAGAGAGCTTAAGAAGTCTGGTGTGAATTCACATATGTAGTATAGTCACCAAGTGTGTTTACCTTTTTCCAGTCATGCTGTGGAATATATTCTGATCCTTCAGAACAACTATCTTCTTCATCTCCAGTGGTGTGGTGAGTGGTTGCTACAGAAAATGATATCATTAATTAGTTGAATGTACTTTAAAACTCTGTCTACACTATCAAACTAGTTTTTTTTTCACATTTTTTTGTCACATAAAGTTTGATAGTGTAGACAGAGCTTAAGGACAAATACATTGCATTTACATTTTTTTTAGGTAGGCCTAGGCTTTTTTTGTTGTTGCATCAATTATGTCATTTATTTATTTTTTTTATTTTTAAAAATCAAATCAAAATAGATACGGTTTTGTTGGTCTAACATTACCAAATTCATAATAATTCTTTTTTAATAACATTTTTTCTACAAATTAATTTGATTACTATGATTATTTTTAATTTCAGGAACACTGCAAATAAAACTAAATAATTCACTCACATCTAAGTAGTCTAGCTGTTGCCAATCCATCAGCACTGCGGTCTGTGAAGAAGTTGCTTTGTAACTCGTCTGGGCTGTGCTCTGGGAAGAAGTCGCTATGTAGGTCATCAGCATCTTCATCTCCAACACTGTTCACAAGGTCGTTGTCATCATTTGGCAGCAGGTCGCGAGCTATTTGTTCTTTATCTAGAGTCAGATCATTTGTTTCTAGTATTTCATCGGTGCTGTTATCAGTACTGTTAGCATCATCTTGTGCAGGTGAGGCATCTTGACGTCCACAGTACATTGCCATTAGTTCGTCCATTGGAATTTCAGCATCCTAAAACATTTTCAGTTTCAATAAATACATAAAGCTCTACATTTTTGTAACTTCAAAAGTTTCTGATTGAACAACCATTGTTAATTATTGTTGAAATAAAATTTAAATAAATGCTTATTTGTTTTTAGTAAAATGTAGCACTGACCACATACAAATTCTTTATATTATATTTGTAATAGATATTCAGGGTTTAGTGCTTGTATTTCTTGTCATTTCAATTGCTATATTTCTGGAATTTGTTGGTTTACTGCTTCTTAAAATATTTGTTACCTTTTCTAAATCGTCCAGTTCCTTCGCTGTATCACTTCCATCCTGGTTTTCTTCATCCTCTAACGTTCCCTCGTCATCGTAGTCGTGCACCATCATATCGGCTGTCATCTCAAAATCCCTATCTGGGCCCTCTGTTGAAATAATTACCAATATATCCTATTCATGTGTGGAAACCCAATTGTAATTTAATTATTATCAACAATAGCATGTGTATAGCACTTTTAACATACAATCAGCAGTTTGTCCCAAAGTGCTTAGAAATACAAAGCGAGATAAATAAATAATAGATTTGGATTACAAAGAAATAAAAAGGTTTTGCAAACAAAAATTCTTAGATTACATCTTCTTTAAATTGGTAAAAAAATATTTTTTTAGTCATATTTTTATTTGTAATCTCAGTAATTGATGTTATCACTTTGTACGTATTTTTTAAAATCATTTATTACTTTGTAAATATTTATTTTTGCAAATTCTGTCCCTATGTAAAAAAAAAGTTTAAGCACAGAAAATGACATTTATAAAGTTTTTAACAAACCTGGACTAGAGTCGCTCCCTACAGTTGGCTGAAAAAGAAATAAAAGTTTTAATGTCTTTATCCAATTATTGTTGTCTATTTGGGTCATTCCATGCCAAATCAACAAATCTGAACAAAATTTGGGCAGGTCACCTCTTAGATTTTACTGATTTTTTTTCCTAAGGTACCTCTATCTATATAATGAACACATGCAAAAAATTAGCCCTCAATTCCAAGTGGTTTCGGAAATATGGCCGTTTTAAATTTGGGCGTCTCGCCCCATTTTTCGTTCCAAAATCGCGGAGTTTAATATTTTGTGTTTTTGGAGGCTTATATTTCCGCAACGGACAAATATATTAAGCTGAAAATTGCTACATATGGATAATTCCCACTCAATAAACAGAATCTGGTGTAAAAAAAAAGTTATCTCTACTACTTTGGAAGATACAGCAGTCCGAAAACCCATTTTCGTTAAGCAAAATTAGCTTTTTTCGATTTTCGGCAGCCCTGTATACCCACATTAGCATTCATAGAGTGTTCAAACTTTTTAATTCTGTTATGTAAGTACATACATTTACTCTAAAAGAATAATATAGTATTTTAAAGCTGAAATAACAAAATAACTAGTACCCAAAGTATGGTCCGGGGGGAAAAACCATGAAAATAGCCCATTTTCTCGTTGACCTTTGACCCCGTAGATGGATCTTAACAAACTTCAAAATTGCGTTAATTATTAAATACATACCAGATCTATATCTGATTCAAATTTGAAATTTGCAACTCCACTGCTTCATGGTTATCTAAATTTTATAAATAGTGCTACTTTTTCATTTTTATATACTTTTTTTATACTATAGCCGTTTTTCGTACTTTTAGAGTTCTCTAAACTGATAATTAGAACTATTAACATTTTGAAATTAATCAGTCTTAGCTAACTTTTTGTGCTGATTCCAAAAATTTAAATAGATTTATCATTTCTTGTTTTATTCCTATTGATACTGGAGCCTAAAAATGATCGAAAATGAAATTTATAGGATTTCTTTGTTTATTGAAACCACTAACTACATGTCACTGGGTGGTATCCTTCAACCATGGACATACCCATGTCTGCCAAAAACATCAAAATGTGAAGCTTCTTATTGCAGCTCTTCCTAATAAACAAGAATACAAAGACCTGCTCGCAAGAATGGTATGCGACATAAGTAATCGGGACTGCATGATGCGGTCTTGTACCAACTGTCCTGGTAAAGCAGCCCTCATGAGCTATTTGTCGATGTCGCAAGTGTGCTCAGACTACGAAGTTGACATGGAGGATTCTGTTAATTACAAGCAATGGATGCACACAGACAGAACACAACTTGCATCTTTACAACTGTCAATTCAAGAACTCCTTTAGACACTATGCGATGCTTTAGATAAACTTTGTCAACACTATTTTGTAACAAAAGCTAGCCCAGGCTGCCTACTACTTGCGAAACCTTAGAGCAGTTAGCAGCAGGAGATGAAGCCATCGTACTGTTAGACTTTGCAGAAAACTATTCTATTGGGACAATAGCCAGGCGACACTCCACCCATTTGCTATATACTATAAGGAGAATGAAGATCTCAAGTGCATTAGTGTCTGTGTTATTTCGGACTGCCTTAAACATGCAACATCAACAGTTCATGCATTTATTAAATGTGTTGGCATCTTATTTAAAAGAAATCTTACCACATACAACTAAATTAATTTACTATAGTGATGGTGCAGCAAGCCAGTATAAAAATTACAAAAACCTCACAAACCTATGTCATCACCAATCTGATCATGCATTAATGCCCAGTGGCATTTTTTTGCCACTAGTCATGAAAAAAGCCCATGTGATGGTATCTGCGGTACAGTGAAGAGGCTTGTTGCACGAACAAGTTTACAGGCAACAGAAGGAAACCAAATCCTCACGGCTCTTCAAATGTTTGACTGGGTCTCTAAAAATATTGCTGGCATCAAATTCTTCTTTGTATTTGATAAGGATGTACAGAAAAATACAGATGCTTACAAACTAGAGAGGAACGCTATTTATCATCAAAAACTATTATGGGTACTCGCTCCCATCATAGCTTTATTCCGGTATATCTGCAGGAAAGCTTGAAATGCGCAGATTGTCTGAAGATGACTTTTACAGCACTGTGTGTTAGTTAGGTAGTGAAGAAGAAAACATTTCAATTCCGAATAATGACTATCAACCTGGTAAATATATTGCTTGTATGTATGAAAGGAGTGGTACATTGGAACTATGGATGAACGTTCAGATGAAAACAGTGATGTACATGTTAAGTTCATGAAAAAATCAATACGCACAGGCAATCTTAACTGGCCACCAGATAATCCAGCTAACCAATGTTATGTGCCGTTTCAGGATATTATCTGTGGTATTAATACTCCAGAGATACAAGGTCATGGAGGTCGGCAGTACAAATTATTGGAAGCGGACCACAAACGTATTATAGCACTGTTACCAAATTTTAAATAGCTGAACACTATTATTATACATACATATATATCAAAATTGGCATGTGCATGGTTGAAATACAAAGTAATACCATCCAGTTTTGTTGTAAGTTGTGTTTCAATATGTACAAAGAAATCCTATAAATTTCATTTTCGATCATTTTTAGGCTACAGTATCAATAAGAATAAAACAAGATATGGTAAATCTGTTTACATTTTTGGAATCAGCACAAAAAGTTAGCTAAAATTGATTAATTTTAAAATGTTAATAGTTCTAATTATCAGTTTAGAGAACTCAAAAAGTACGAAAAACGGCTATAGTATAAAAAAAGTATATAAAAATGAAAAAGTAGCACTGTATATAAAATTTAGATAACCATGAAGCAGTGGAGTTGCACATTTCAAATTTGAATCAGATATAGATCTGATATGTATTTAATAATTAACGCAATTTTGAAGTTTGTCAAGATTCATCTACGGGGTCAAAGGTCAACGAGAAAATGGGCTATTTTCATGGTTTTTTCCCCCGGACCATACTTTGGGTACTAGTTATTTTGTTATTTCAGCTTTAAAATATTATATTATTATTTTAGAGTAAATGTATGTACTTATATAACAGAATTAAAAAGTTTGAACACTCTATGAATGCTATTGTGGGTATACAGGGCTGCCGAAAATCGAAAAAAGCTAATTTTGCTTAACGAAAATGGGTTTTCGGACTGCTGTATCTTCCAAAGTAGTAGAGATCAAATTTTTTTTTCACGAGATTCTGTTTATTGAGTGGGAATTATCCATGGGTAGTAATTTTCAGCTTAATATATTTGTCCGTTGTGGAAATATAAGCCTCCAAAAACACAAAATATTAAACTCCGCGATTTTGGAACGAAAAATGGGGCGAGACGACCAAATTTAAAACGGCCATATTTCCGAAACCGCTTGGAATTGAGGGCTAATTTTTTGCATGTGTTCATTATATAGATAGAGGTACCTTAGGAAAAAAAATCAGCAAAATCTAAGAGATTACCTGCCAACTGATTTGTTGATTTGGCATGGAATGACCCACTTGTGAAATGATTGAAATGTTCATTTTGATGATTAATTATTACCCATGGCATAATCATTAGTTTACTGTCTTTTTTAAGTTCCTTAACTCAGAGGATTTAATTTTAAGTGACGGAAACTGACTAAATACTGCTTTTCTAATAGTACTGAATAAAAAAAGGCCCTAAAAATAAAATTCCTGGAATTAAAAACAATTTTAAATTTCTGAATAATACCACCAAACTTACGAGTTAAGATGACTATAGCGAGGCATTTAATAAAAAGGCAAACTGCCTTAAAATGTAAATGTGACATGTTTCATTTACATTTCAGGGCAGTTTGCCTTTTTATTAAATGCCTCGCTATAGTCATCTTAACTCGTAATTTTAAATTTGCAATAAGTAATTTATTGATGAACTTAAATGACACTCAACACTACTGCTTTTATTTGTCAGATTTATCCAACTTTCCTTAAATTCAAATGACAGGCCCATATACCAATGAATTAAACCAGTTTAATAAGCAATGACATTTATTTTAGGCCTATATGCCAGGCAGGGAGGCCAGGGCACTTGTTCAAAAAGTAAGTCCGGGAAATAACATCGCCCAACCAAGAAGTACGATTCTGTGTGGCTTTTTGCATGCGACTGAAGTTTCTGTGATTTATTCTTTTCTAATTCTATTTATAGCAATTTATTTTAAACTTTGTTTATAGATACATCAACGGCACCTACATAAACATTAAAAATATTTCTAAAAAATAATTAGCGGCATAGTCATCGAAAATATTTGCTAGCTAGCAAACTAACACAGGCCCAGCAAACTTTTTGAGCGCTCGCGATGTTGTGTGACCCACTGAATTGAGTGCGTCATCTTGTGTACGTCTTTTCTCGACTCGAACACCGCCTAGTGGTAGCGACGCCTACGTCGAAAATCAAATGTCGACGAATTTGAAACGTCGACTATTTCAAATAATATTTTAATCACTCAAAAGCAACTATATTCGCTGAAAATCAAGATATGAGTTATTAACAAATCCATTATTATAATCCGAAAATTAGGATATAATGTGTGCATTTTAAATATAAAAATATTACGAAGTAAAGATAGGCTTTATATTTCCTTTCAACTTACCTCCGCCATTCTTGCAAACTATTATGGGATACCAATTTACTGTAAAAATAACCCGTATGGGAATTCCCTTCAAAGGGGTCACTAGTTGAAAGTAGGATTCTGATTGGTTACTTATTATGTTTTTAACAAAACCGATTTAATAAATCTATATTTTTAAATATAAAAACAAAATAAGTATTTATATAATATTTTTACATATAAAACATTTTTAAGTCATCAATTATGTTAAAATATTATATAATTATACAGTTTTATACGGTTTACTATATCAAAGTAAGCCGAATAGGAGGGAAACCCCTTCTGAAACAACCAATCAAATCATGGGTTTTAAAAAGGTGTTCAAAATCGTCTCATGGCAACATTCAACAAAAAATATCTCAAGAGTGACACGAGAAATCAAATTGCCTTATCTTTAAACTCATCTTTTAAATATGTTGTGGTATTGGTAATACATTTTTTTTAAACAATTGTCAATTTATTTGCCATGTCGATTGAAAAATCAAAAACAGGGTAAGTTTATATTTGCATTTTTAGATTACTTCAGCCACGAACGAGGCAGGCCTCCTCATTATTATAATAGTCTACTTCATCTTCTATCTAGGCCTAGGCTAGCGCCTAGCTACTAGGCCTAGCTAGAGTAGGCCAGCGGAATGCAGTCCTAGGCGTAGTAGCTATGCAGGCCTAGGCGTAGTAGCTAGATAGATAAGCCTAGAACTAGGCTAGCTTTGGTTGTGCTGGGACCGGCTGGCTGGCTGGGTGGGTGCGTCCGTGTGTGATAGGCTAATTTTCTAAAACTTTTCGAAACAGAATAAAAATTATATTTAAAAAAATTCAGAAAATGATTTGCAAAAAAATCATAAATCAGTAAATGGATTGAATTTATTACGTTTTTATATAATTTCTCACATTAAAAAAAAAAATTTTCATTTATGGATTTGCGCATATCACACATTATTATTATTAAACCACACCAAAGTAATAAACAACAGATGGTCAGTTATGTATTGTGTTTAGAGACCAGAATGTTGACAGTGTAACGACAAGTGGCGGTCAGTGGCTATGTGATGAGGAGAATCTACCTTCTGTTTCATCAAACATCATTTGGCCAAATTAGTATCACATTACCTTTTATTTTTTAAATTATATTTTAAATGACAAAAAATGAATTTCCACTGACTAACATTTTCTATTCCTTTTAAATTTGATTATAGAAATATGTTGAAGGTACATTCGCATTCAACTATTAACCGTAGCAAGGTAGCTTCAATGAGTCAAAGTAGATTGGGTGGAGGTCATAAAACACAGATAAACGCATCCAGAGCTACATTGTCGTCTAGTCGTCGTAGCAACACTGCATTGGAAAGTAATGCTGATAGTAAAATTCCTGCAAACAAGTCTCTAAATGTTCAAGTAGGTTTATTTCATTTTTTTACAATTTCAGGAAAGTTTTTAGATGTTATTATTTTTAAACTATGTTTATGACACATGTTGCCTATTTAGTAAAAAATATTTGATACAACACATACCCCTCCTTTCAGGGCAGGCATTTCCCAGGGTAATTTACAAGATTTATGCATGCTTGCCATCTTCTAACTGTACAGACTTGTTAAAATCCATCTGTTTAAAAATGTAATATTTTTTAAATTTACGTTTTGTTGTAGGTGTTTGATGATGTTGGCAATGATGTAACTCCTCAGCCATTACTCATAGTTGATCCAAATACTCTTAAACAAAATCAAAGTAAACTTTTTGGAAGTACACATGGAGCAGAATCAGGTGGTGGAACCGTTAGTACAGTACTTAATTTTAAATTAATAATATAGTAAATATATTGTGGTATGCAATAATTGGTTGTAAGCTTTTAAGACATACATAGTCAGAAATAAAACCCCACAATGTTTTGATTTCTGATTTGGTGTTTTAACTAAAAATGTATTGCATATGATTGGAAAAGAAGGAATAGTGACAATTTTGGCAACATTCAACAAAAAAATATGTCAAGAGTGACATGAGAAATTTAATTTAAATTATATTTAAACTTGACATTCTGCTATGTGATTACATAATACAACTCTACCTAGTATGTATGTTTTCTTATGTTCCTTTTCATATTCTTATAGCCCACAGACCTAATGTCACAAAACTCCATCTATCAGACCGGCACCACAAGCTTCGCAGCACCCTTCAGACGGTCAATTTTTGGCACCAGTATCACCCAGTCAGGGAGGTCAACACCGGAATCATTTACTGATGTCATCATCGACTCACATGAAGGACCAGATATTGTTACAGGGCTTGGAGGTATAATCACATTTGTTATTCATATTATTTATTTTTAAAATTTTATTTTTATTTCACCTTATTTATAGAGAGTGACCCTAAACAGCGTATGCTGACAATCAAGGGGGCCTCTTGATGAGTTATGATAAGTAATATAGCATAGAAATAGATTTAATTAACAATACTAAGTATTTTCTGTTGGTAGACGTTCAGACGAGAAGAGAGGAGGTAGCTGAGACCGTGACAGAGGCCGACCTGGATAAGATTCATGAGATAACACTGTCAGAAACAAACACCTTCTGGTTATTAGATATGAATGGCGTATGTGTATCAATAGAGAGTGATGATGCTACTGAAGTTAAGACACGAAATGATCAATACAAACAAGTATGTTTAATTTAATTTATCTATATGGACAAATTCAAAGGACGGTGGAACTAGTTTTGCCGTCACTTTTAAAAGGTGAAAATAGGACATGTGCTAGGAATGTTTTTATGGAGGACCCACACCATGCCCACTGTTTGGTCCCCTAAATCTCTGTCTACACTATCAAACTAGCTTGAAAAAAAATGTATGATTGTATGATTCTGTTTTTTTTTTTTTTTTTTTTTTTTTACAGCGCCATGAGCAATGAATGTTGGAATGGCGCTATATAAATCGAACGATTGATTGATTGATATGATGTGCCCAAATATGGTAGTGATATGCCCAAATATGGTGGTGATATTACCATCATGTCCATATATGTGCACATCACATGTTTTTGACAGAGCTTTATCTATGTTAAAAAAGCAGTTTGTTAATGCCCATCCTCATATATATCTTCTTCTATTAAGTTGCTGCCTTCAACAAGAAGATTTTGCAACTATAAATTAACTGTAGCATAAAATGACTATTAAGTATTATTTCACAAAATAGATTTGTTCTTTTCTAACATTGTTTTGCAGCTTTGTTTAGCCAGGGAGGGTAATGATCGCTACATGGACAGAGGTATGCAATCTTTTAATGAAGCACTCAAAAATAAAGAAATACAGACATCGAAGGTTGCAATGATTGTAAGTTGATAAATAATATATTATAAAAAACATTACACATTATAACAAGTATTTAACTGAGGTAACCAAGTTATCATAACAATACTGTTCACTTGCTATTAAGTACTGCCAATCTCTGTGTCACATCATAACAATACTGTTCACTTGCTATTAAGTACTGCCAATCTCTGTGTCACATCATCACAATACTGTTCACTTGCTATTAAGTACTGCCAATCTCTGTGTCACATCATAACAATACTGTTCACTTGCTATTAAGTACTGCCAATCTCTGTGTCACATCATAACAATACTGTTCACTTGCTATTAAGTACTGCCAATCTCTGTGTCACATCATAACAATACTGTTCACTTGCTATTAAGTACTGCCAATCTCTGTGTCACATCATAACAATACTGTTCACTTGCTATTAAGTACTGCCAATCTCTGTGTCACATTATAACAATACTGTTCACTTGCTATTAAAGTACTGCCAATCTCTGTGTCACATCATAACAATACTGTTCACTTGCTATTAAGTACTGCCAATCTCTGTGTCACATCATAACAATACTGTTCACTTGCTATTAAGTACTGCCAATCTCTGTGTCACATCATAACAATACTGTTCACTTGCTATTAAGTACTGGCAATCTCTGTGTCACATCATAACAATACTGTTCACTTGCTATTAAGTACTGCCAATCTCTGTGTCACATCATAACAATACTGTTCACTTACTATTAAGTACTGCCAATCTCTGTGTCACATCATCACATCTTTTGTGACAGGAAAATTATTACATTTACACTACCTGAAAATATAATACTCAAACTTATGCAAAATTAATATAATTAACATTACACTATATAGAAATGGTAACATTTTTTATAATAATAATATTGTTACAGGATGAAGAAAGTACTGCCTGTACATGGGATATGTATGACACATACCAAGATCTAGAAAATAAACAAAAAGGTAAACTAGAAGATAAGAATTGTTACAGTTGTGTCAAGAATTTTAGCTACAGTTGTTTAATTGCTGTTCTTTCCCACTTTTCCAATGGGCCTTTAATACTCAGAGGTGCCTCCACTGCATACTGTCTCTTTTATTCTGTTGTTACTTACAAAAACATTTGTTTAATTTCTTGATACAGATGAAGCATTACCAGGAGGAGGTGTGTCCTCGGAAACACCCCCTCAACATGTTGAATCAGGTGAACCTCAGAATTCCAACAAGCAACAACAAACTACTGGTGGCTCTATGACAGATGCTGGTTCGTTTCATTTCAATGTTTTTTATATGTCAAATGAGAAAATAAACAACATTGCTGTACAGATAGGAATGAAAATGTAGGGTTATAGCCTTTGTCTTACTGTACCCCCTAACTGTGCGCTGAATTGCACACAGATGTGGACGAAACATACAACTTTCTTCTCTGCATAGGGTCCCTTCATGTACAGCTGCCACCAAACAGCGCTTATTTGTCTGTCCACAAAAACTGATATTGATCTGTACACCAGGGTAATCCATTTTCTCAAAAGTTTTACTGGGCTCTTGAAAAGGATGAAAGTAGACCCTAATTGTCATTTTGCAGAAGGCTGTGACAATGACATATAAGGTAGAAATGTTTCCAACCATAAATATACTGTTGTGTTATTGTCAAACCAATGATTTCCACACAGTGTCACAAACACTGTACATTATTGTAGTAAGTATCCTAAGCTAATACTGGCCAAATATGTCTGGTTTTCCAAAAAATCTGTTATTCAGAATGTGTTTTTAATGGTTAAAATTTGGGAGAAATTTTGAGAATAGTCTGGTTTTGGGAAAGTTTCCGGTTTTCAGAAAGTCCGTTTTTGAGAGAGTCTACTCAAGTGTATTTGTGTTTATTTGTTCTCAATACAGGAAGCAAAACCAGCATGCTTACTTCAATTGCTGAATCATCAGTTGACTTATCTGAAAACGCAAAAGGAACAACATTACGTAGGGTTACAACGAGTACAGTAGATGATACCGTATTACAGGTTATTTACATGCATTCTTCATACTAAAGTTTTATATGTTTGTACAGTACTAAATTTGAACTTGTAAATGTCAGGTTCACAGTACAACATGTGGTTCCAAAAAAGAATAGTAAGACGTTTCGGTTATTGTGCTACGAACCATCTCCATCAAATCAACATTTAATACTCTTTTGTGATACTTTTTTCTCTACAGTTTATATTCATAAAATCTATATCCTAGAAACCCTCATCATACAGCCTTAAAATGCAAATATTTAAGTGCTATTTAAAGAAACATTGTAATCAATTTCCAATCCTATGTTTCTTTCAAATAACTGAAAAAATAATTATTTTTTTAAAAATTGAATTGCTAAACATTTTGTTTTAGTCTGAATCTCTGAAGAAAAACCTGTTTGTAATGGAGCGTGTAGTCACACTCAACATCTTCCAACCAAAGCAAGCTGCATATAGAGGCCTTCCTATCATTTTGGGTATGTCACTTGTCATATTTTTTATTATACAGTATTATTGGATGTCGTAGGTTCGAGTCCACCCGAGAATTACTGTATTTCTCAGTAGTTATTATTGGTATTATTATAACAGAACCAACATATTACTTTTTATTTATTTATTTATTGTTTTTAAATTAACTACAGTATATTTGATTGTTAGATATAGATAGAGAAACAGCAGCTGAAGAGGAATCGCCCAGCAACATGAACTTGACCCAAATTGGTCCAAATCTTGACCGACTGTGGGCGTTCTCATGCAACCTGACAAAAGGACGTAATGTAAGCTGTATTGCATGGAATAAAACCAACCATGTAAGTTTGTGTTAACAAGGATTATCTTTAATAAATGTATACTTGCTACTGCAGTAGTACATACTGTATTAAGCTGTGTCAACACTTAGTATCACACTTTCTGTGATAATGTGCCCATATATGGACATGATGATGTCACATCACACCTTTTTTGTCAAACTAGTTTGATAGTGTAGACAGAGCTTTACTTATGTACCAGCTTAGGTAGTTTGATAGTGTAGACAGAGCTTTACTTATGTACCAGCTTAGGTAGTTTGATAGTGTAGACAGAGCTTTACTTATGTACCAGCTTAGGTAGTTTGATAGTGTAGACAGAGCTTTACTCATGTACCAGCTTAGGTACTGTAGTTTGATAGTGTAGACAGAGCTTTACTTATGTACCAGCTTAGGTAGTTTGATAGTGTAGACAGAGCTTTACTTATGTACCAGCTTAGGTAGTTTGATAGTGTGGACAGAGCTTTACTTATGTACCAGGTTAGATAGTTTGATAGTGTAGACAGAGCTTTACTCATGTACCAGCTTAGGTACTGTAGTTTGATAGTGTAGACAGAGCTTTACTTATATACCAGCTTAGGTAGTTTGATAGTGTAGACAGAGCTTTACTTATATACCAGCTTAGGTAGTTTGATAGTGTAGACAGAGCTTTACTTATGTACCAGCTTTGGTAGTTTGATAGTGTAGACAGAGCTTTACTTATGTACCAGCTTAGGTAGTTTGATAGTGTAGACAGAGCTTTACTTATGTACCAGCTTAGGTAATTTCTTGAGCTTATTAACTTTTTTTACCTGATAAGTAAGCCTAAGCCTGATCAGCTCAAAGGTATCCACAGTACTACAGCACATGAAATTTCATATTACAAATTAATGTTTTAATATATATTTCACCTGTTGACATATTGTTCAAGTGAATCACTGCATTTTATCAATACAGGATTTGCTTGCTGTTGGTTATGGACAGTTTGGATTCTCGGAGCAGAAAGGTGGTTTAGTCTGTTGCTGGTCATTAAAAAACCCAGAGGTCAGTCAACTTACATTTGAAAACATCTGAGTTGCAGATATACTTAAGTAACTTGTATGTTACTGGCTTGAGCATTTGAGACTGCTATCAAAGTAGTGATCATGCTACAGTACATACAGTATACTGTAACAACCTCTCCAATTTGCCACACAACTAATCAACTGTCAAGTTGAAAAGTCATTTTGTGCATTCTCAGAAATATGTAAGGACAATAAAGAATGACTGTTAGACTTAATGTTGCTCTGCGTTATTTAAAGCAAGATGCAAAGGGAGTTGTCGGTACGCTTTATCACTGAAGACTTAATACAATGTTTTAAGCTTGATAATAATTTTTTTAGTACCCAGAAAGAGTTTTTCATTGCGAAGCAGGGGTGACATCGATGGATTTCTCAGCAAATAATCCAAACCTTCTAGCAGTTAGTATTTTTTTATTGCATTTTCTACATTATTGTATAGTTATGTGAAGTTAATAGAAACGGTGTGATTTTAAAATGACAGTTACTGTAGAAAGTAGGAGACTACTCTCTTGTGACTATTAGCTAAAAAGCAATTCAAAGTGAAATTATACATGTTCTGCTAGCACATACACACCTTCATTTTATAAACTTAAATCTAAATTTAACAGATTGGTCTATATGATGGTACAGTTGCAATCTACAATGTGAGAAGTACTAAAGATGAACCAGCACTTGATAGCTAGTAAGTAGGCTACATTTATTTTGGTGCAGCCAATTCGCTAAAGAAAGTATAAAGTTTATGTAAGTAAGTAATATTTATTTCTTTCCAAGAACAGTACAGTTTATAAAACAGCATAATATTTGAATGAAAATAAACACATAGAATAAAACAAAGACTTGAGAACAAAAACATGGAAAGGCTTGTTTCCAAAGGGGAATTGCACCAAATATATTTCTTAATAATATGTTAAGTATTCTCACTACCTTAGAGGGTATATTTCTGAAAAGATTGAATATCTGCAAGGAATTTTGAAAGAAAAGATTAGATAATAATAATTGTTTTTGCTTGATTACAGCGAGAGTAAAGCAAAGCATTCATCCCCAGTGTGGGAGCTAAAGTGGATTGAGAAAGACAGAGGGTCAGGTGACGAGAAAGGAGAGATGTTGATATCAATCTCAACAGACGGTCGTGTTAGTCAATGGCAAATAAGAAAGGGTTTTGAATGCGCAGATCTGATGAAATTGAAACGAGTTGTAACAAAAAGTCGTAAGAATAAGGATGGTCGTGAAGGCAAGAGCGAGGCCTTGATATCAAGGCATGCTTCAGGGTTGTGTTTTGATTTCAGTCCAAAAGATTCTAACATGTAAGTACCAAGCTTTATTGTTCATTTGAAAGTTAATTGAATTGAACAGAAATATGATGTTGCAAGTAGACACAATGTACAGACTGTTGCTATTTTAATTTTGATAACATTGTGTATTTTGCAGTTACTTAGCTGGTACAGAGGATGGACTCATTCACAAATGTTCTTGCTCTTATAATGAGCAATACCTAGACAGTTATCATGGCCATACAGGCCCTGTAAATCGTATTGAATGGTCGCCATTCCTACCGGATGTTTTCCTTAGCTGCAGTAATGATTGGAGTATCAGGCTGTGGCAACATGATCACCTACAACCTGTTCTTAACTTCTTCTCATCTACGGTAAGTAATTTCTTAACTTTTTCTCATCTCTGGTAAGTAGTTTCTTAACTTCTTCTCATCTACGGTAAGTAGTTTCTTAACTTCTTCTCATCTATGGTACATCTATGGTAAGTAGTTTCTTAACTTCTTCTCATCTACGGTAAGTAGTTTTTTTAACTTCTTCTTATCTACAGGCAGTAGTTTCATGCAATTATACTTTAAATATTAAGCAGTGTGTGAAAGATGAGTCTTTGCTGTTGAAATGTTTTACCTGTATCTATGCAGGAATTCTATAACTAATTTTATTATATTAACAGAAATCTGTGATGGATGTCTGCTGGTCTCCTACCTCTGCTTCGGTGTTTGGTTGTGTCAATGAGGGCGCTATTGAAATATGGGATTTAGACCAAAATACGTAAGTGTAAAAAAAGCAAAGAATTCCGAACATAATAATAGAAATAGTAAATGTTATATCAAAAGATGAGTACATACATTTTGTCACAGATTGGTTGGCTTTTTGTTGTTGTCTATCTTTTTTGTTCCTTACCAGTAATATTATTTTAAAACCAATATAAACAACCAATTTATTTTATGTTCTGTTAGATTGGATCCAATTATAGTATCAGTGCCTGCCCCAGGAGTCAAATTATCATGTTTAACATTTGCCATCAATTCAGATGTAAGTATAAGAAAGGCGCAGAAACCGTACACAAAATATTTACACTTTTTATTTTATTCTGAGAATTTGGTTTGTGTAAGTTTCAGGAATGTCATTTTAGAATCTATTTAAAAAGCTCTGTCTACACTATCAAACTAGTTTGACAAAAAAAAGTGCCCAAATATGGCAGTGATATGCCCAAATATGGTAGTGATATGACACCATCATGTCTCTATATGGACACATCACATTTTTTTGTCGCATAAAGTTTGATAGTGTAGACAGAGCTATATACTATGAGAATCTGGACATGTAAGGCTGTAATTATTGTGAATGAATTCCACTGTCGTCACATTACATTTTGATAGTGTAGACAGAGCTATTATACTATGAGAATCTGGACATGTAAGGCTGTAATTATTGTGAATGAATTCCACTGTCGTCATCACATTTGTTCTTGTAGTGTATACTGGTTGGTGATTCTGAAGGACAGGTGTCTGTATTCCAACTAAGGTGCATGCCTTCAGTAGCAAAGGATCAGGTAAATGGTTTTTTTTCATATCCAAGAAAAATGCATTATATATAATAGACAATTGGTTTCTACCTGCAGTATTTGATTCTTATAACCAAAAATGATGCGTGTTGAATGGCCTATTTAAACATTTTCTTGAATAAGTTTGTAAGAAGGTTGTCTATAGTATAAAGCTCTGTCTGCAAATCAAACTTTATGTGACAAAAAAATGTGATGTGCCCAAATGATAATGTCATATCACTACCATATTTAGGCACATCACACTTTTTTGTCAAACTAGTTTGATAGTGTAGACAGCTTATATTATTTTTATTATTGCACACAACACACATAGGGTATAAAAATGGCTGCAATTGTACTGCTGAGGTTGAGTGTGATGGGTGTATATGTACACTTGTAACATACTGTATGCACCTTTCAAGTCCACATGACGCAACACATACAGCGTGTATATACATCTTGAGACGACCTCTATTGTTACATTTTACTACAACCATTTTGAAAATTTTCCATTTTGTTTTTAGACTGAAAAGCTTTCTCGCTTAATTGAGCAAACACTTGCAAGCCAACTCAGCAAGCACTGAAGAACAACACCCCGGTAGTCTACTGCAAGTTGCAATCAATTATGGCCAATTGTAAAACCACATGATAGTTTTATGCCTTCAAAATAATCAGAATCTACCTAAAATGTATAATATTTAATTTATAAAATAAACTATATATTTTAATTTTTAAATGGAAGGATATGATTTTCTAAGTTGAATTTTCAGGCTCTTATAATACTGCTGTTTTCCTTTGAAGGTTTCTGCAGATTATAATTTTTGTGTAAATAATGTACTGTATGTAAAATAAATGTATAAAATTTGAAATTAAATGTTTCTATTATTTGAAACCGAATCTTTTTGTTTTAAAAGAATTCATGCAAAATCAACCATTTAGGTATAGCGCCAACCCTCAAAACTTAGTTGGAAAAGTGAGTTTTAGAATGTGAATTTGTGAGTGACTAAGGAACTAATAACACAGGTTGTACTAACTTGGAAAATGAAATATTTGGAGAAAGTATTGACAAGCAAGAAAGGGTGCTATAACAATTTCAAATATGCATCAAATTATAGAGGGTGCTTTTACAAAACAATAGGCACTTTTATGCATGGCAAAGAAAGGTGAAAATGTACCTCTAGTGATGACTCAAAACATCTGGGAAAAAACTCCCATGATTATCTAGAGTCTGTAACCATTAAATATGACACAGTACAAAATTTCAAATTCAAATTGTAATTTCTTTTATTCCATCAATTCTATTCTTTAAACAAACTAAAGTAGTAACTGGCAGTTGGGCACAAATTATGCAAATGTTCTTTATTTTTGTACTACTTTCTGTATTTGTACAGTATCACCACAATAACACATATAACATTCCATCCACACTTAAATCACTTTCTATTCTGTAACTATGCTTTGCAATAAGGAGTCTATCAACATGCACTACTGCGATGTCTTGCTTATTTCCCCTGAAAGTTAAAACAAAAATATTTCAGTTGTTTTTAAATTTCTAATAACTTAACACAAGCTGTGACTCTATTCTAACAAGTCTTTATTTTTATCAAATTTATTTTTAAATTAAACTCTTGTAGTAATATGTATTCATATTTTTACCAATTGCTGAATATAGAAATTGCCGACTACATTACTTGCTTTTCACGAAAATAATGACATAAAAAAAAAATATTAAAATCAGTATCTTCAATATGGGCTAAAAATATTAATTCTCTGAGCGCTTTATTTCATTCATAAATTATATCTATCAATTTCAAGGGTGTGCTTGCATGTACAGACTATACCTATCAATTTCAAGGGTGTGCTTGCATGTATAGACTTTAATAATAAATTGAATATCGAATAAAATCAATCAATCCAGTTTAAATATAAAAAATAACTTACTCCAGGATATACTAGTGGCTTTGATACTGTGATGTTACCTTTTGCCTATAAAGAAAATGTAAAAGACTTATAATTGTACACATTTGGATCAAGTACATTTAGCATAACAAACTGGTAAGTAGTAGCTACTTACCGCTATATGGTATTTTACAAAGTAATGTGCGATCCACATTGGTACAAAAACCCTGGAAACAACACGACGTGTCACCAAAAAATAATGTAGAGGTTTGTTATTCTGTAAATAAAAGTATAAATGTTGTTAGTCTATAAAGTATTATAACTATTTGTAGTATACAGTATCATATATAACTGCTGAAACACAAATTATTGTTAAAAAGCTGAATTAAATATATTATAAAGTATAATAATATTAATACGCCATAGTTTAGTTTCTTTAAATAAAGATAATTGATTTTTAAAAGATATATTGATTGATTGATTTTCTCAGAATCTTTAATTATTTATAATATATGATAGGACCTTGCTAACGCGAACACCATAGCCGGTATCACAATCCGATCAAAGATCCATATGCGTATAATGTCATAAACCACATTTGTTGTTACATAATAATAAAGACATAAGTTAATTTTTTATCTAGATTTCATTATAAATCATGTGTATAATCTATACACTAAGAAATAAATTTGAACAAACAATACGGATAATAAAAAAAAATCTTATTTTGTTTCCCAAGGTGAGACTCGATCTTGGTACCTTGAATGCCATAGACACGAGCACAGACCATCGAGCCATACACAACTGACTAAAAATTGTAGAAAAATTCCTCCGTGTATTTACTATGCAGTAACCTCTTTGGTGCAAATAGATTATTACATACCGCAATGAATTATAATTTTTTACTATGATGACATCTTTAAAAATGTAAAAAAATGATGCACTGTCAAACTATATACTTTTAACTTTAATATATGAACATATTAAGGAAGAAAGTTACTGTTAAATTTGTTATTTTGGCCTACGAAAATGTCATAATTTGTTTGTCGAAATTAATTTTTTAAAATTTAAAATGCAATTAATGATGACTTAATCAACTTTTGTTCTCTTAATTTCATAATAAATCATACATATGATACATACACTTCAAGAAAATTAAATAAAAAATAGGTGTTCCCGAGCATTCTGACGATCTATATTAATTTTTAAATTTAGCATATTTTCACCATTTTGTTAACTTACACGTGCGTAGCCTGTCACTTTTGACGTGCTTGTATAACGCAATTTTGCGTTGAAAAGTGAATAAAATATGATATTATTAAAGAAAGATTGTACAACAGAAATCGGACAAAAATAGTGCGCATTAACGTTTAACGCGCAGTGCGCGTGCAAAAAATCTGCGCACTCATGGCAATTTTTTAATCGCTTAAAATTGCCTGAAACGTACTCTAATTTCATCGAAAATAAATTTTGACAATTTTAAGCGCGCGTACGCATGCGTTATATGCGCTACACACGTCATTGTATTGCCATATGATGAAATATGACTTGAAATTTATGAGTACCAAATTTTGTTTAATTGTAATTCATGCTTGTGAAGATATGATTACAAACGTGATTTCGTTAAATTAATTTTTGATTGTGCACCTTGAAAACATAACCACATCGATTCCTGGCCATAAGGAATATACTCTGAAAAATTGACTTAGCTAGATGAAACTGATATCAAGATAATTGACGGACAAAATAGTGCTAAGGAAAGAATAAATAAACAAAGATTTTGACAGAATCAAGAGGTTATATGCATGATAATGCATATAACCTAATAAACACACACACATATGAGGGTACAGTCAACCACCCAGTCAACTCTACACCACATTTGATTCGGCCGCGCCTACACTGACAAGCTAGGTCTAGGCCTAGCTAGATCTCTCTTACTCACACTACAAATTCTTTAATATTTAAATTAATACTATTAAATGTCATTATAAACATAGACTCAACAAATTGATATTGTATTGATATTCAAATATTTTAAATAAATTACACGTACAAATCGTGCATTTAAAGGAGCAAATAACTTTCGAAATGGTTTGTTGAAAGCCTCAAATACAGGTTTCTCGAATTGCGACCGAGGAAGAGGTTCCCATGCCTCAAGCTGCTGATCCTTCAAATACCGACGTCGCCTCGGTCTTTCCTCTTGTATCCACTTATTTAGAACGTAGTCATTTTTAGCCCAACTTGGAATTTCGGGATTAACACCTGCAGGTGGACGAAGATCCAATCTTGCTTTTGATAATTCTGGAGAGGTCATAATTGAAATATATTTGCCGCTTTATATGTAATAAACTTAGGCTTTACCGTCGGGCTAAAGTCGTGACGATAGCCACCATTTTTGTTTTCGCATCGATTGTAAAAAACAAATATCGCCCTCTCTAGTAGTAGTATTATCATGACACTTATTCCAATGGTAAGGGTGGGGGGGGGGGGGGGAGAGAGGTGGCGCCCTATAGAAAATTCATATAGACAGTCCATGAATGAAGTTATAACTCATAAACTACCCCCATCCCCACAACACCTTTCAGAATGTATAGTTTTGTAGTATATAAGTATAACGGCCTTGTGAAAAACACCAATCTGGTGATTCAAGTGTTGCATCCGTTTTTAAATAAAGTTGTTAGTATATAACCACTCGCTACCCGCAGTGCTTAACCCACACAATACTGTATTATAGCATATTTCTATTTGTAAGACTTCTATATTTTATCAGAATATTTTGTGTTGTTGGCATATTTATTCTAGAGTAGAGGCCATTCATTTTGATTAAAACTACAGATACGACGCGCTCTATAATAAGGCCTTTGATTTACAATACATCATATTATCGATGGGACTGAAACTGCCTTGAATTAAGTATTAGTTCACACAGGCCACTATATCGATTTTTCATAAAGATTAGGAATTCTAAATTCTTATTCAATACACGTCGACAGGCCTAATTGACTGTTTTCATTAGCACGTTTTTGCTCACGTTAAGATGATGAACGTGTTACCTGAGATCGATTATGCCATTTTGAAGAGAATAATTATTTCCCACCAACAACAAATTAAATTGGCCATTTTTTGCAGTTGTTACTTCCACAGATAAAAAAATACGAAAAAACATTCACTGTTAATAAACGTTTACATTAACTTTTGAATTGAATTTGTAGAATTATTGCTTTGTATGGCCGTGTTTCCATTATTTTTTGGGCTGCGGAAACACTAGTAGCTCAGAGCTGGATATAGAACGGTAATAACTGAGTTTCTCTATATTTAAAGTACTCTTTTATCTCCCCCCACCTCTCCCGACGGTTAAAATACTCTGTCGGCAAACGAGGGCGTGGCAGCATTGATCGTAATAGTAGTACATTTTACAACTCCCTGCTTTAACTTTACCAGAGAAGAGTGGTGGACTGTTCTGGGAGGGATCACGACAGCTACCAATATATTGTAATAATTTAGCAAAGAAGTAAGGTAAAGTAAGACACTTTTGAACTACAACTTTTTATGCGTTTTATGCATATTATCGTATTTTAACTTTTAATTCCAATTTTTTAAACTTAAGTTTTTGTGCAATAATGTGTGTGAATTCTATATTAAATTTTTTTTTTTTATTTATATCTGTTTTTTATCGTACTATTATATATTTGCTAATTAAGAAGAATTTCTATTATTATTATGATAATGGCAAAAAAATAAAGCTTTTCAGTATGTCAGTAATTCTAATTCATTCAGTGACTTTAAATGTGGGCTAAAATAAATTTTATCAATTTATTATTATTATTTTTTAAATTATTTTATATTATAAGAAACAAATTTAAAATTACACTAACTCGCCAGCGGCCAAAACCTCCTCTCTAAATACAATGTTTTGGATCCATCCTGCAAAACACTTTTTCCCATTGGGGTCCTTTTGCAACCGTTTACAGTATATATTAGGCCTACTATGTAAGTACATATTGCAGTAAACACAAAAAATACAATAGTAAATAGGCCTACATAGTAAACATAAAACCAGTTTTATAGTTTTTTTTACATTTTCTTAGTTAATTGCCTACCGTATATGTTTTATTTATTTATTGATTTGGTTAGAAAAAAAGAAAATGTATAATAATTAATAGAAAGTTTTACATATTTTGATTTCATTATCATGCGGGTTATAAGAACTCAAATATTTCATTCAAATCATAAAATTAGTAATTCGCATTTCGCATTCCGGTTGGCTGATATACTTTTAATATTCATTGCCTTCCTCATGAATATTCATAAAGAAGGGACCACCACAAGAAGTGGACACAGTCTCTTGTTTCCTCTTCTTAGGTGGTGTGTTGTTGTTGTTGAAAGGTAAGTACATAGGCCTAGGGCCTAGTGCATTACTGTAATATTATAAATAATTTTTCAATTATGAACTTATTTTGTATTTGTTCATATACACTTGTATAACGTCATGTTAAGGTAGAGAGTGGATATTGAATAAGCTAGCTAACCGGCTCATGTTTTGGTAGGCTGCTGGTGTAATATCACTTTGTTGACATTCTTGCCTGGTGTGGGAACTGCAATGAGAGTGCATCTATTGACTATGGTGTCATGCATGCAGTACTACTACTGTAGGCCTAGTATGGAGGGATACACCCTCTTTTCCCACCAGGGTTCGGTCAAAATTGTTGTTGTGTCTAAGTCTAAAAACAACATATATACTTGCTAAGCATTAATGATTTTCAAACTGTCGTTTTCTAAATATTTTTTTTATTACAAAAAATTACAAACAATTTCCGATAAAATTGTAATATTTAATACACTAACAATTGTATTGCATTAAATGGTTTTCTTGAAGTTGATAATGTATTTAGTGGTTCATGTTGGTGTCATGGTGGTGTTTGTTTATTTAGTGGTTCATGTTGGTGTCATGGTGGTGTTTGTTTATTTAGTGGTTCATATGTTGGTGTCATGGTGGTGTTTGTTTATTTTAATAGTAGATATCAGTGTCGCGATGACCTATTAAATTCAACATTAATAACATCGTTAAAGTCGAGTCAAAATTGTAGGATACTGTGGATGCTGTAGAATCATTTATTAGTTTTTTTTTATCTGATACTTCTCAGAATACATTTATTTTTGTTATTTAGTATGCTCTATCTCTATGCATATTTATCTGAAAAAAGGATGAATGAATGAATAGTAAATATATTTGTTATTTGACCTAATTAACTTTACCCACCATTGTATTATGGATAAATTTAAGTATAATTAATTTTTTTTCTTTCACAATCGGCTCTCGCACACCAAAAATGGGTGTATCACAGAAGCAAAATTGAAATATAAATTCACACGCAATGCATGCTTGTATTTATAGCAGGTCGATTAAATGATCAGATTCAATTGTTTTTCACATTAAAAAAAAACTTTGTGATATGCCCAATATAGTATTTATTTATACATAAAATGCAGTTTTTTACCTTAGAATTAGATAAAAAGAATGTATAATATCTTTTAAGTGAACTATTAGCCAAGTGATTCATCATGAGGTGGGGCCTATACTATATAGCCGAATTAAGTATTTACTTAGAAAATAATGTCAGACCTCTAAGCTTTATTTATATTGCGGTGGCCTTATAATACAGAAATGTTTTTTTGAGTTAATTATGATTTATGAATTAAACACTGAATGAAAAAAATTGTTTGTTAGTAACGATGACTTGCAGAATTGGTTTACACAATGTTGACATTGGTATTGGATTTCAGAATGATTATATACAAGCTTTAGTTCCAAGGTTTGCACAATTCTGCCTATCATTGTGATTCTTTCATACAGTTTAATCAATCACTGACTTCAAGTGTACCTCAAAAGCTATTGTAACCTTGTCTAATCTACTGTGAAGCTTCTACAGTGTGTATGAATATTGCCATAGGCATACTTAGGCATATAGTATTCGGTTTCTTAGGACAATTTTATTAAATTCACTCTGCACTATTAGTACTTTCTCTTAAGAAAAAATTGACTTTCATTGGTGGATGAGGATTATTTGAGTGGCACTGCCCCTTTATTTTTTTATTCCAATATAATTATCCAAATCTGTATTATCTTAAGTTAATGCAAACAAATATAATCTGTTATTTTAATCAAATCAGAGTTGTCACTAGATGTTACCATTATCTATCTAGGTGATTACTGTCACTAGATGTTACCATTATCTATCTAGGTGATCACTAGATGTTACCATTATCTATCTAGGGGATTACTTATGAATACCGGTACTTTTAACGTTGGGAAATAAAATGTAGTGGATGGAAATAAAAAATAATGATATCAATTAATGGTAGTCATAAATTTATTTTTAACTATCAAATATTATCTTATCAACTTTTATTACTAGTGCAGTATAGCAATGCTAGAGTTAAATGTTTAGTAATTATCATTTTGAAAATTAAAAAACCTTTTATTTAGACGATTGAGGTATGTGTCTTAATGAGGATGAATTAATGAGTGAGGTTGATATTAAAGGATTTCCTAAAAAGCTTGATAGCTTTCCTGAAGAAAACAATAAAATGAATTCCAAATAACTGCGTCAGTTTAAGGTCAAGTACTACAGTACTTACAGACTACATGATTAATTATATCAATTAATAATTGTTGTGGGCTGCTTCATATATTATTAAAAAGAAAACAATTTGCTGAATCATTTGTGAAAATAAAAACAGAATAAAAAAAAATCACCAAGCTGTCTCATCATTGTAAATGTATACATTATACTGATATCTGATTGGATAATTTATAATTTAAAATGCTTGAAAGTAAAGCCAGTGTTATGATCCCTTTTGTTAAGACTTGTTTCTGCTCCGTAACTGCAAATAATTGATTTTTTTTGGTAATAATAATCAATTACTGTAGACTGTTAAAAGAGACTATTATTATATGCCTGGCTGCTCCCTATTGGTATAATGAACAACAACAACATTTTTATCACAAAGGGTTTTTTTTCATCACTAATTAGTTGTTGGTTCATTAGGTTATTAAGGTTTTTTTCTACATTAATACATTTTATGACAAACTGTATCGGTTTGTTTCAAATACAGTGACATCAGTATGTCTACAACTTGTTATTGAATTCTTATAATTAAATAATTCTATGGATTTCCTAAAAATAAAAGTACACTGAAAATAATATGTAAATGGATAAAGTTACTCAATAACTATAAGAATATATCAATACTGTTTTCAATTTCAAATAACTAATTATTAAACGAGTACTACCATTTCAACTAAATTTGTAAAAGATTTAAGACAAATCTGATGATGACATGATTTTATTGATGCAAATATTGTGTCTTGTGCATATTCTGACAAAGTCAAATAAAGTTTTGCTGGTTGCCTGTTAAAATATAAAACAAGTATACCTCTGTTAATTTATTAATTAATTCTGTGCTTAGTATTAATATCAATGACTAGTTTATTTGTGTGTATTAATTTGCTATCATAGCTAGCATAATCCCTAGCATATTTTAGGTCTTTACTCTTTCCTATGGCCAATTGGATATATTGAATTCTTCTTCAAAATCTGAAGTGTGCTGGTACGATAGCATAGAGGAAAATGGTGAATCGCGATGACATCACTAAACATTGGCAACAAAAGTAGTTCTCCATTGTTTTTGTGTGTGTTACTGTTAGTGTTACTATATGTAATATGATAATGCTTCATAAATTATCAGAGCAATGCTAGCTACAGGCCTACGCCCGAATATAAAAGCTTTAGTGTGATTTTTTTCCAATGTCTCTCATGTACTGATCTTTAGGGTACTGTATATATGCTGAATTTGTTGGTAGGGGATGTGAGAGATACCCCATCAACTCTATTTTTAGGCCGGGGTTCTCATCAAAGTCAAAGTCAAGTTTATTAATCTCAACCTAACCAAGAATAAATCTGTAGAGTAACATATACAACACTAACATCTATTATTTTGTTTTTATTGCTAGAGATGATTGTAACTATGAATAGGTTATTCAGTTTGTGTGTACTGGTGTCTCTTTGCCTCATAGTCCATTCACAAGAGGTAGAGTATGATTTGATTTATTTTGATACCATAGCTTAACACACACATATTAAATAAAAACATCAATCATTTGCATAGCACCATGGATAGCCCTTTCCATCCTGGGGAGTCTCCTCAAACATAAAAACAATTAACACCCCTGGCATAATTGATATTAAAAATATAAACTAAAACAAATTTAGATAAAAACATAAATAATTAAGTCATAAAAAAATGCACAAATAGTTTATAAACAATTTCTTTTTTCACGTGGCTATGCACATATCAATTGGGGCATAGCCGTGGTGCGTCATGAAAACGAAGCATTGACGTTCAATCTGATTTGCCGGTGCAGGACTGAACTGTGCCGGTACAGGTGTGAAAGACCCTTTACAGAGGTGAACCGAATGTCTAATAAGTTTTAAAAGGAAAACATAATCATCCATTAGCACTGTTCTTATGGCAATTTATAAAATGTACTTTTTTAGGATCCTTGTGGTACAACTCATGGTTGTTTCAGAGACCCCCAAGGCTGTTTCCCTTCATCAGAATGCACATATTATGTGTCTTGGACTAATAACACTGCTGATACATCACTTGTTGATTTTGAAGTGAGCGTTGCTGTTGGCTCTGGAGACATGTATGCTGCTATGGGACTTTCTCAGAATGATCAAATGGTATTTAATGTCACTTTGTAGATATAGATCTAATTTTGATCATGTTCTTGTCATAATTTCCAAGTAAAGAGACTCTGCTTTTCAGTCTTTTACTTGTTAAGATTGGTAATTTTAAGCAAAGCCCTTAAATACAATATTATTAGAAATAGCTTGACAAATAGAGGTTGATACTATACAGTAAGTGTAAAAAAAAAAGTAAGAAGAATTTATATAGTGCTATTGTGAAGTATAAATAATATTACTGTACTCATCTTGAGACGTGTTAAATCAAATGTTTTTCCTACGTTTCTAGCCAGAGAGTGACATCTATATGTGCAGATCAGATCAGACTATGGTTGGTTACTATCCCTCATCCAAAGGTATCACATCAGCTGATGAAAGGGAATTAGTAAGTGTTTGAATGCTACAACTTAGAAGTAAATTTTAAGGAGAGTGATGCCAGCCGAATATAAAAGAAATATATTGAAATTAAAAACAATTGTTTATTGTGATTATTGTAATATAATGTGTGGTGGTTTTACTCAACTGTATTAAAGACTCTACTCGCTTGATTTATTGAATATCACAGTTTATATCATATTCAATAATACATCGTTATAATACTCATTACGATACAATTATAAAGAAGCAGGAACAAAGTATAAGTGATGCTGTAAGTGAGGTGTGGCTGTAGATGTGCTTCTGAGGAAGTGTCAGTAAGGTGATGTGTCTTTGAAGAAGTGAAGAAGTATATATAAGGTGTGTGCTCCAAGAAGTGTCTGTGACAGTGTGAGGTGTGTTTGGGCTATTCTCTGTTTTACTTTATCTTTTTGATTTAGCTTTTCGCTTTTTTTTTTTTGTATCTCCATTGAGATCCAGCCACTGATACCCACAGCATTGTCATTATTTACTATACTATAGCCTTAATATATTGTTTTCAGAAAGGAATTTCTAACATGGTGGTTGACTCTATAGTAGACGGTGACCTTCACTGTACCTTCTCAAGAATGATTGATTTAACTGAAACTGATCCAGAGTTCTTTAGTCTTAATGATGACCTGTACGTCTTGGTAGCCTTTGGTGCATTAACAGGAGGAAGTAAATATTCTACATTTTATTTAATTTATTATTGGAATGAAATTAATTTATTGAGAAATATGGTACAATCCAGGAATTGAATTTGTAAACAATCAATGATTTACCAAATTGTGTAAATCAAATGAATTTACTGAGATTGTTGACAGAATGTTATGACGTACCAAAGAAAGTAAATATTATGAAAGTATTTCTTCTATTATAGGAATCTGAACAGAACGGAATCATTGAATCTCATCGTATAATTCATAAGATTATATTTTTAATTTCCTTTTTAATATTTCAGCCACCCCAGATTACCATACTGGAGCTGGAAGGTGGTTGACTGCTGAGCCAGTTGATTTGTTAGATGTCGGTCTCAAGCCTTCGGATGAAGTACGCTTTTAGTTATATTTCATTTTTTTTATTATTATCCGTTATTATTTTCTATTTATGGACAAACAACATTTTGAGAAAGCAAGTTTCAATTTTAAGCAAAGCCCTCCAACACAATATTATTACAAAACTCAACAAATAAAATTATAGCACCAATTTAAAAATAGAAATAATGCATTTTGCATCCACAAGAGAAGCTTCTCTGCCTTTTAAACGTTGTTGTACAGCCGACCTAATGTTTAAAAATTGCGTTAACCAATGGGAGCACTACACTTTCTTGCTTCATTTGCTGAATAAAACATAAATAGTTCATTCATAGAATTAAAAATTTAAAATCTACCTTTCTTTTTTTGAAGGATCCTTGTGATAAAACTCATGGTTGTTACAGAAACCCTGAGAATTGTTACCCTCCATCAGAATGCACATATTATGTGTCTTGGACTGGTAACACTGCTGATGCATCACTTGTTGATTTTGAAGTGAGCGTTGATGTCGGCTCTGGAGACATGTATGCTGCTATGGGACTTTCTCAGAATGATCAAATGGTATTTAATGTCACTTTATAGATATAGATCTAATTTTGATCATGTTCTTGTCATATTGGTAATTGGTAATTTTAAGCAAAGCCCTTAAAATACAATATTATTAGAAATAGCTTGACAAATAGATGTTGATACTATACAGTAAGTGTAAAAAAAAAGTAAGAAGAATTTATATACTGCTATTGTGAAGTATAAATAATATTACTGTACTCATCTTGAGACGTGTTAAATCAAATGTTTTTCTTACGTTTCTAGCCGGAGAGTGACATCTATATGTGCAGATCAGATCAGACTATGGTTGGTTACTATCCCTCATCCAAAAGCATCTCATCAGCTGATGAAAGGGAATTAGTAAGTGTTTGAATGCTTTGGGTTTTTAACAGTAATATCGAAAAACGCAATCTTGAATGGTGAAAGCCACAACTTAGTAAATTTTAAGGAGAGAGATGCCAGCCATTTATGAATGAAATATATTGAAAGTAAAAACAATCGTTTATTGTGATTATAGTAATTAATTAGTCGAGCAGTATGTCTATATAATCTCTATGGTATCATGTGCAACACCAAGTCATCATTCAATTATCTATAAAGTCACCAACAACATAGCATTGATTTTTAAGACGAACTATTGCCTTAATATTTTGTTTTCAGAAAGGAATATCTAACGAGGTGGTTGACCCTATAGTAGACGGTGACCTTCACTGTACCTTCTCAAGAATGATTGAATTAGATGAAGATGATCCAGAGTTCTTCAGTATGAATGATGACTTATATGTCTTGGTAGCCTTTGGTGAATTATCAGGAGGAAGTAAATATTATACATTTTTTTTCTATGCTCTATGTCGTGTTATTTTTCTGCTTAATGAATTATATTTTTATTAAGATTTTAACCAGCCTGTTAGTGACGATGGTTCACTGTTGGTTTGGAGTGAAAAAAAAAGAAAGAATTTGATTTAATTCATTATCCAAATTTTGCCGCAACCTGTCTATTCAGTTTGTAGAAATCAATGATTAATATTACTTTTTATTCTTGTGTGAAATCTAAACCGATATTATCAGGGTAGCTTGTTTAAATTAAATAAACTCTAAAGCTAGGGACATGAACGCCACCGCTACTCTAATTGATTGTGAGATGATTGATCTCCCTATTGACACAACATGTTAACTAGGCCAAGTAGAAAGTAAATATTATCAAAGGATTTATATTATTATAGGAATCTGATAAACAGAATCTAATCATCAATCTTAAGCTCTGTCCACACTATCAAAATAGTTTGACCAAAAAATGTGTGATATGCCTAAATATGGTAGGGATATGCTTAAATATGGTAGGGATATTACATCATCATATCCATTTTTTTGACACAGAGTTTGATAGTGTAGACAGAGCTTTACTAAAACTATGACTACAGTTTGATAAAATACATATTCCCTACTACTATAAATTATTAAAGATGATTATTTAATTAATGATATATTGTATAATTATTACAGCTACCCCAGACTACCATGGTGCTGGAAGGTTTTTGACCTCTGAACCAGTCGATTTGTTGGATACAAGTTCCGCACAAACCGATCTAAAGCTACCACGAGCTAAGAAAGCCCATGGTATGTTAACATTTAATACTAAGACCAGTAAGGGTAGCCATTAAAACAAACTTTTCTCTGTTTGTTTATTCCCTGCATTTTTGCTTTATTTTATCTATTTAACCACTTATTAATAAAGTATCTTTTAGGCAAGATACTTTACTTACGTTTGCCTCTCTCCACCCAGGTGTATAAATGGGTACCCAGTTAGAACAAGACACAACTTTGCGCTGATTACTAGCTGCATTGTGGGAGTATGTTTCCATGTTTGATCCAAAAAAATGAATGTTCAGCCTTAAGGGTTTCACAACATTAGGTGCTATATAAATACAGGATATTATTATTTTTATTATATTATCTTATAAAATAATCTTATGCAATTTGGAAAATAAATTGAAATTGAATTAATATATGTGATGCTTAGTGGAAACATTTTATAATTCATTATTGTTTGACTTTGTTAATTATTAGCATGCTTGATGGTGATTGGCTGGATGGGTTTGGCCAGTACCGGTATTTTGTTTGCTCGATACATGAAACCGTTCATGTCCGACCAAACTCTTTGTGGAAACAAAGTTTGGTTCAATGTAAGTTAATCAGTATTAAGCTCAAAAGTTCAAAGGTCATTATTAGTGTTAACATCGTTCTCACACTACAAGTGTTTACTTGTTTAACGTACCATTAATAACTCTATGGAACCAGATGAATTAATTTAATAATTCAAATAAACAAATATCAATCAATCATGCGGACGCATCAAAGAAATATACTCACAATAATTAAAGACAATTGATAAATTGCCTTTTTTGCCATTGTATCAATATAGTGCATTTTAATAGTAAAATTAAAATAAAACAATAAACAAACATGTTTGTTGTTTATTTCTTAGAGTCACAGGATCAATATGATTTCGGCATTGGTGTGTTTTGTGTCGGCTTTTATTGTCATTTTTGCAGTTAAAAAGGAATTTGTTGACTCTGAAATTGTAAGTTAAAACATTTTTCTATTTTTTTTAAATCCACAATTTGTTTTATAGTTTGTGGGCTCTGTGATTGTTTGTGTTTATAGGACTTTTTGTAAAAAAAAAAAATTATCTAATTGCCTATTTGCAACATTTGTTCTCTTATTATTTATATTTTATTCAATATATTATGTTCATCATGGTTGAATTTTTTTCAGAGAGAAATCTATGCTCATGGAATCATTGGTTGTATAGCTGTTGGATTGGGTGTAATCAACCCCATAATGGCCATATTCAGACCTCATCCTGGCACACCCAAGTAAGCAACAAATACTTTCATGTTATCTACACCAACTGAAGTTGGCTGCTACACAACAAACACAATATTATGATAAATAGCCCGACAAATAGATGTTGATACTATACTAGTTGAAGTTGGCTGCTACATAAAAAAAGGAATTGGGGCAAACCATTCCATCTTGAAAACAATTCTCTAAATTTATAACCAAGACAAATCAAGCATCCCATAGCTACTTATACTGCAGAATCCTGTTGCAATAATGGATTTTGAAAATCCCAAAGCAATACTAGTAAAGAAATCCTGTAGCAATACTAGTGGAAAATCCTGTAGCAAAACTAGTGGAGAATCCTGTAGCAATACTAATGGAAAATCCTGTAGCAATACTAATGGAAAATCCTGTAGCAATACTAGTGGAAAATCCTGTAGCAATACTAGTGGAAAATCCTGTAGCAATACTAGTGGAAAATCCTGTAGCAATACTAATGGAAAATCCTGTAGCAATACTAGTGGAAAATCCTGTAGCAAAACTAGTGGAGAATCCTGTAGTAATACTAATGGAAAATCCTGTAGCAATACTACTAGTGGAAAATCCTGTAGTAATACTAGTGGAAAATCCTGTAGTAATACTGGAAAATCCTGTAGCAATACTGGAAATCCTGTAGCAAAATTGGAAATTTCCAAAGCAATACTAGTTGAAATTCCCAAAGCAATACTAGTGGAAAATCCCAAAGCAATACTAGTGGAAAATCCCAAAGCAAACTGGAAAATCCCAAAACAATTCTGGAAAATCCTGTATCTTTACTGGAGAGGACAATCCTGTATATTTTTAACACGCTTGTGTCTATGTTTTGTATGTCAAATTAAACATTACATTGTTTATTACAGTCGTCCATTTTTCAACTATGCACACAGAACTGTTGGCATTCTCGGTTGGATGTCTGCAAGTAAGTTTATGATTATTTGTATTAATTGTATAATTTATGTTATATTTGACATTATGATGCCACATTATTGACTGTAGCCATTTCAAGATTGTAAACACTGTTTATTGCACTAAACAGTCAAGCATATCAAACATCTGCACATTCACTCAATATATTTCTTCAAAGGCAAATAAATAAGCAAAAAGCTAAAGTAAACCCTATACCTAGACCTATATCCTATTGGTAGGCCTATATCCTATATTGGTAGACCTATATCCTATATTGGTAGGCCTATATCCTATATTGGTAGACCTATATCCTATATTGGTAGGCCTATATCCTATATTGGTAGGCCTATATCCTATATTGGTAGGCCTATATCCTATATTGGTAGACCTATATCCTATATTGGTAGACCTATATCCTATATTGGTAGGCCTATATCCTATATTGGTAGGCCTATATCCTATATTGGTAGACCTATATCCTATTGGTAGGCCTATATCCTATATTGGTAGACCTATATCCTATATTGGTAGGCCTATATCCTATATTGGTAGACCTATATCCTATATTGGTAGGCCTATATCCTATATTGGTAGGCCTATATCCTATATTGGTAGGCCTATATCCTATATTGGTAGGCCTATATCCTATATTGGTAGACCTATATCCTATATTGGTAGGCCTATATCCTATATTGGTAGGCCTATATCCTATATTGGTAGGCCTATATCCTATAAAAAGTGGAAAAAAAAAAAAAAAGTGGAAGAATATAAATATCTAGGACAAACACTGAAAATGGAAGACACCACGAAGGAAGAAGTTCTGTTAAGAATAAAAGCAGGATGGATGAATTTTGGCAGACACAAACACATGTTGACTGACAAAAGTATACCAATGTCACTGAGAAAGAAATTATTTAACCAATGTGTGCTATCAAGTATGACATATGGTTCAGAGACATGGGCAATAACAAAGGAACTTGAACAGAAACTTACAACTACTCAAAGAGCAATGGAAAGGAAGATGATGAACTTATCGCTTCGAGACAGGGTAAATCATACAATCATAAGAAAAAAGACAGGTGTTACAGATATAATGGAGAAAGTAAGACAATCAAAATGGAGATGGGCTGGGCATGTGGCAAGATTTCAAGATAATAGATGGACATACAGATTAACAGAATGGCAACCAAGGGTAGGAAAAGAGGAAAAGAGGAAGACAAAAAAGAAGGTGGAGAGATGATCTAACAACATACATTGGAACGGCTGCATGGACTAGGACAGCAAGAATTAGACAGAAATGGAAATGTTATGAGGAGGGCTTCATTCAACAATGGATGAACTAATGCCTAGATAGATAGATAGATATCCTATATTGTTAGACCTATATTGTGTTACATTATTGTTGTTTTTCAGTGATTGCAATCATCCTGGCGTCTGATTTCTACTTTACTGCTGAATCCATCACTGATGTGAATGCCTTTTGGACAATCACTGTATTTCTTATAATTGGTCTTGTCATTATTATTTTGTTTGAAGTGTTTGAATGCACTGTTGCACAACAAGGTAAGTTTATTAGTTCATCAGTTGAATATGTTAAATTATTGGAGATAATCCATCATTTCTAGTGCCTAATGAAAAGATTCAGTGTGGAAATAATATTCATTTTATTTATTTATTGCGGTATAAAAACAAACAAAAAGCAGCAGAAGCTGAAAAAATTGTATTTACATGATATAAAAATAAATCTTCATCATTAACATGACTTTGTAATGTCATAACCACAGCTAGCAGATTCTGACCGCTCTGCATATGATAAGAAATTCAATCTTCATCATTACATGTGCAAGGCTGGAATCTCCAATATCAATAATAATCAATAAACTAATACTTATGTATGTATTACAAGATATAAAATGTTTGTAGTGTATTTCAATAATGCATTCATACTGTTTCACATATGTATTAAGCACTTTTCACCGGCCTTCCCTCTGTTGTAAGACATCCGGTCTGTATTGAGCACTTTTCACCGGCCTTCCATCTGCATTATCTCCAATTTACTTTTTCTTTCTTTTCTTGTGTAAAGCCCTTAGAAACATTTACATTAGGCACTATATTAATTAGACAACCATTATCATTAATATTTTTAGTTATTAAACCATAACTATTTGAACTATGCATTCTTTAATTAATAATGAATGAATAAATCAAATTGTTATACTTGTTGGTATTACAATTTGTGCCCCAAACTACAGTGCATACACACTACTGTAACATGACATAGATTGTACAAATGTATGTTGGTATTACAATTTGTGCCCCAAACTACAGTGCATACACACTACTGTAACATGACATAGATTGTACAAATCCCAAACTACAGTGCATACACTCTACTGTAACGTGACATAGATTGTGCCTCAAACTACAGTGCATACACTCTACTGTAACATGACATAGATTGTGCCTCAAACTACAGTGCATACACTCTACTGTAACATGACATAGATTGTGCCTCAAACTACAGTGCATACACTCTACTGTAACATGACATAGATTGTTCCTCAAACTACAGTGCATACACACTACTGTAACATGACATAGATTGTACAAATGTATGTCAACATTTAAGCTAGTTTAATGCCATTCTCCTCAATTCAATCATTTTTCAAATAAAAGTCTACAATTTTTGGTAATGCATGTTATTTCATAAATGTCTTTCCTTCATTGCATGCCACCAAAATGATTTTAACAATTTTGTTAAAATCATTTTTTTTCTTATGCTAGTGTGGCATATTTGTAACAGGAATCTTCCTATTTGACTGGTATGTATTTCTATTGCCAGTGATGTAACCCTCTGTGTGGGCTTAGAATCATATAAACTAGCTTTCTTGAAATTCTATAACAGTGTTGATATGCATGTTGGTTCAATGGTAGTGTTTGTTGTTTAGATTTGTGAACACATATCATATTTGCTATACTAGGGTGTGTTGATGACAATAGGTTTTCTCTAAAAGGAGTACAGGTACGTTTATATAAGGTCATTCTCAATAGATTGTTCGGCTCCTTTGTCCTAGATAGAATTTCATCAAGTGTTCTGGTTTTGTTTAAAAAATCTACATTTGAATCAGAAACTGTTTTCAAATGTGATGAAGGTTTTCTATTTGGTGTTCATGGTTTTCATTGTCGGCACTTTCATCATCTGTCGTCTCGGAGTCAATCATAAAGATTGAATTTGTTTAGACGTCTCATGAGTCTCTTTTTTTTTCTCGTTGCTGTAAATTATTTTACCGACTTTAGACTATGAGGAGCGTGAACAATTAATTGCGGATCTTCGGAAGAATAGAGAAAGTTGTAAGTGGCTTCACGGCTCTGTTGATTGGCTGAAAATTTTCTTCGTCTTTTCTACCATTTCTAAATAAATTCTTATGAATGAATGAATGAATGTGCTGCTTTCCACAGCATTCATTTGTGCAATATAAAATCAGAAATTTGCTTTCTGTACACTACATGTAATATCATACAGAAATCAACCATATTTAGTTCTTTCACTTACTACTGCAATAAAGTATTTACATACAGTAGTACAATATCTCTATGTTCATATAAACAAATCTAAAGAAGGGGTAAGGGTATATTGATTCCAGAAAAGATTACTTTGATATATTACTTTGACAGTACAGACACACTAGTGAAAATAGCTTGGATTTTGATAGATGAAACTAAGTCGGTTTGCAAAAGTATATGAATCGTTATTGATTTGTCAAACAATTCGATGTTCCATGTATTTTTGACTATTGTACAAGGTTAGTTTTGTGTTTTCCCAAACATTTGCATCAATATTAATTATATACATTATAGTTGATCAGATAAGGGAATCATAACAATATGTTTATAGTTGCCTCCTCACTGAAAATGAGCATAGGTTGGACAAATGTCACACATTATGTTGTTTTTTTAGATTCAGCTCCATCGGCAGACATTGCTTTGAGGCAACCAGGAGATCAAGTCTCAAATATCACAGTTCCACCAACTGCTCACCCAGTAAGTACCTAATTGTATGGTAACCCTGTTTAAGAATGTTATTATTTATTTTATTTAACTTATTCAAAATAATGAAAAGGAAGTCGTATTGAATGTTTTGATCATAACTGCCTCTCACTATTTGGAGTAAGTTGTATACTATTACACTTGGTGCATCTTGTGTTATTACAGCCCAGTAGTTTTCACTGACACTACAGAAATATAATGAAAAAGAGAAGTCTAGTCAAATATTTTCTTTCTTTCTAGACTATGTTAAATTGCTTTACCATGGTTCAATTTTAAGCCAGAAGTTTTCTGAGCTTTTATTCTACATGTTAAAAGTCACTATTTTATACCTGTTATTTTTCTTTGATTAAATATTTTGTTGTTTAATCTTTGCAGGCTGAAAGATGGAGGTCAATGATATTCAGCCTTGCTTTGCTGGACATCCTCGTCTGTACCATTGTCATGGTTGTATTCATTATACAAGTTGAAATCTGATCATATTCATTATTCTCATCACATTTTTTATTAATCATTATTGTGTTGAATAGCAACTTTTTAGAATGGTCTTAATTGATGTTTATAGGTAGCTTTTGTTTCAGAGACGTAGATGATGAAGATGACAATTTTATACAAACAAGCCTAGTATGCATTGCACTGTCTGTCATTCTTAAGCTCTGTCTACACTATCAAACTTTGTTTGTGATGTGCCCATATATGGACATGATGATGTCATATCACTACCATATTTAGGCACATCACACCTTTTTTTGTCAAAGTGGTTCATTCTTCATTGTCTAACATCCCAAATGAAATTTTCTATTAACTCTCATTAAAGCCTTATCTAAATTGATGGAGCCTCTCTATTTGACTGTTGTTTGTATTATTATAATGTTAGTTTCCTTGTAGATATAAGCAGTGGCGTAACAGCTATGAGTGCTTAGTGGCTAAACCCAGGGGCCTGTAGCTTATGAGCAGTGCCTAGAGGAAAAAACAGGCATTAAAGTATGTCAAAAAAGGTAAAAACGCCCGAGGCCTCCAGTGTTGGAGGGCCACTTAAGGTTCATAAACCAGGGGCCTCAGACCTCTGCGTTATGCCACTGGCTATAAGTCCACTTTTGCTGGGGATATATAATAGAGCATTTACTGGGTGTAAGGAATTAGCAATTTTACAGTAATATTTGATAATATGTAGCTGCACTTTGCACTGTAGATTATAGTTCTATTTTTATATATAAGTACACACCTTTGTATCAAAATTATATTTGTAAATTTTCTACTGTATTTAATGTGCAATCATTGCTGTGTGATGAAGAAAAGAAAATAAGTAAATTATGCGTGATGCGATAAGAGGTGAAAACTGGTTACTGTGTAAATACTCTCAGACACGGTAGTTATGTGGAGAATGTTACATTTCGTCACAAAGACAACTGAGTGAAAGTAAAGTATACACAACCATGTTGAATGTGTGGTGTTTTTAAATGTTACCAAATATATAATGATACAGTACTCTATCAAACTTTGTCATTTTATGCAGCCATATTTTATAAAGTGAATATCCAGCCTGTAATTAAAGGAATTAAAAAGGATTAAACTATCATTTTGTAATCACATACATTACCAATGAACATGTTAGTATGTCATTATGGGACCATGTTAATATTATTCTACTGCAGTTACATAACCTAAATTTGTTTAACAAGCTTTTTGAGGTCATCATACACAGCGACTGCTTCGACCTTCGACCTATAAATGAACTAATTTATAGTCCATGCTTCTACATTGAAACAATTTAAAATCTAAAAATAAAAAAGAATAGAATAATTTTGACTTGATCCCTAAATTTATTCTATTTCAAAACTCTTTAAATAATTTCATCTGGATTCTTTTGATTTAAACGTCTGATTTTTTTTTTTTGCTCACTCAACAGTGATTTTAGGTACCCTTACTAACTTCTTGTATTAACTTGTTTTAATTTATTGCTCTAACAATTTAGTTTTATTGAATATTTTCATTTGTTTGATTATCTTTACACTGACAATCATACTTAAAATAATAAAACCTTTGAAAATAGTTTGTAATACTGTATGTTTTATCGCACAATACATTTTAATAAGATAAGTACACCAAAACTGTATTTGTATTTTGTTAATGCTTTTGCTAATGAATTTTATATAGTCACCATTAATACATAACATGTACAGTTTAAGTATGCAGAAACTTCTATACAAATTTAATCTCATTTACATTATAATTATTATTGACATAACCATTAGTTTTGTTATAATTTAATATAATAATAATATAAATACGAAAAATAAAGCCACACAAGCACTGTTGTATTTATTATGTTTATTTTAAAATCAAGACAATATATAGAAATAGTTAAAATACAATAATTACAATTTTTACATCTATTTACTACATTTATTATTTATTTTGTTGATTGCGTAGATGTTTACCTACTCATTTATAACTAACTTGTACCTGATAACTTTGTTAATTGGTACTATAAAGATAGGAGGTAGCAAAATTATAACATTTAAATGAAAGATAATCCACAATGTATACTTATTTATTGCCTTTAAATGAACACAAACTGTGTCTAATCAAATTCAACCCCTCTGGCCATCTTCCTCCTGAAAAATAAAATAATAGATGTTGTCTGGGTACCTTCTTAACACTAAGGCGCAGGATTGGTCATAGCAATAAATAGCAAACAAATAACTCCTTAAGCAACATTCTCAACACACTATAATATATCAGTGAATGATATCAATAGATAAGTCTTTTGGAAGCAAGTAAGAGTTGATTAATATTTAATTAAATCATTTTTAATAAAGACCAAGTTATTCTGGCATTGATAGAGGATAATTTGGTTTTTGAAATATGAGAACTTGTTCAGTGGCTCAAAAACAAATACAACATGTTCAACGAGAAAAATGAGTGTGGTGTGGTTGTAAGCAGAGAAATACCCAGACGAGGGTACATATTGACAAGGACAGGAAATTACTTAAATCGGCACAATAAAATAAACATAAAAAGACTAACTTTTTACTATTTGGATTGATGAGGCTTCTTCCGGGATCTTTAGCAGGTTTATTGACAACCAATTGTTTAGTTTCCAAATCAGAAATGTTACTTCCAATTCCATCTTGAAATAAAAACAAAGACAATTTAACTATTACTGTACTAAAAACAATTGACAAAAGTTACTGATTCTGTGTAATACACATGTAAGAAGTTTTTTGTTGGTCTGTCTACTCACTATCAAACTTTATGTGACAAAAAATGTGATGTGCCCATATATGGACATGATGATGTAACATCACTACCATATTGAGTACATCACTACTATATATGGGCACATCACACTTTTTTTGTCAAACTAGTTTGATAGTGTAGACAGAGCTTTAGGAACGCATTGGCATACGTTATGTTGTTATTTTATTTGTTGATAGATAATCACCTTGCAACTTCTTTGAAGTGTTGCCTACATTCTTCAGTCTATCTCGATCTTTTTTTAAATCTTGAGGAGAAAAAACATATACATATAGTTATTGACCATTTTGTTATTGACCATCTAGTTATTGGCCATCTAGTTATTGACCATCTAGTTTCCAAAAAAAAGCGCCCATGTCTGCAGAACAGAAAAGGACTTATGACTTTTTTAACTCAACAACCAAATCCACTTTTCTTGTTTACTTCTTGTGAATGTGAGCATTCATTTGTTTCCCTCAAAATTCCCAATGTATAAGTAGAAATAACTTATATTAACCTTTGACCTCCTGCTCTAGCTTATCCATTCCAGCTGCTAGGTGAAATAAAATTTCTGTCAAATCAGACTTGCGTCTGCTCACAGTGGCTTCAGTTAATTCATAACATAAACATTTTGTTCCACTTCCCACGGTTACCAAGACAACCTCTTCTGATTGCTTTGTTAGTGTTAGTTTGTTTTCATCAAAAGCTGCTTTTAATTGGCTGAAATATTCTTCATTGTTTGCAAATCCCGACTCTTCTCTCTAAATAAAGACAAAATCGGCTTTTAAAAACTTTTGCTCTCAGCAAGATGTTCACAAAAATTTAAAAAATAAGGTTATGTGTTGAGCTATTTTCACAGTCGAGGCAGAGCACACATTACGGTGGTCGCCAGACAAACAGAATTTCTGTCAATAAATAATCAAATTTTAACTTTTATATTTTTATAAAAAAAAACAAAGTATAATTTAGAGACTGTTTTTATACAACTAAGTAATCTGAACACAGAATTTAAAATGTTCATTTTTCTATCTAAATCGTCGCCATGTCCTCCGGGCTGGGAGGGGATGAGAACGATACTTACATGTAAGTTAAGTTCGGATATGTCCAACTGTTGCTGCCATAGGTTAATCCCATTTGTTGCACTAAAAACAATTTTTTTTAAACAATAACATTAAAAAAAAACTTTCTAGGCCTAGGTAGCTAGACCTAATTTAATTAATATCATAATTCAATTATCACAGCCAATAAATGATGACTGACTGCAATAAAATGTGACTAATTAATCTTTGTAAACCGATGTATTATATTTTGTAAAATGTACCTTTTGCCTGAATAAAAAATAATAAATAATGACACATGATTGATATGTTTAGGAAAGCAAAATGGGATACAGAGGCATTATAGAGGGCGCTAGATAATAGTGTTCTAGAATAGTTAGGCCTAGGCCTTGAATTGAAAGCTAGAGGGTGTAGCGGACGGATCGCCTGTCGCCCAAGTACTACTTACTAACTTACTAGGCCTAGCTCTATTCTAGAAGTAGGCACGAAACCTTGTTTTCAACTAGTCTACTGCATTATTTTTTTCTTACTGAAATACCCATTCAAATTGAGTTGATGTGGTAAAACTTAAATATTTTATTCCCTCTGAGATAATCGTTGATCGCAAATTTGATGCATTGTTTGATTCGACAATCTTTGCTAAAGATTCCATGTTTTTGTTTTTAAAAGACCGCCCTCTATAATTGTCATTCATGATTTCAACTTTTTTTTTCACGCTGCTGCTCTAGCCCGCTACGTCACACGAGATGACTCATTCATTAGATGAAATCAAGCAGCAGTATAGTACTACACTTTGACATTTTTGTTAAAATGGAAACTCGACTTTAATTTATAGGTACCACCTGTTGAATCCAAAAAACGGCTGGGAAAAGAGTCTAATGACAAATCCCAAAGCATTTCTGGTATTTATGAGTCCCATGATATTACTATAATTCACTGTCAGATAATCATTGAATTATTATCAAAACAGTCCATTGAAGTTTTTGTTTGTAATAGGATACTTGAAGTATCTAGGCGTGATGAAGTGACCCCCAGACTTGACATTAGCAATAACAATTAGCGAGCAGCGTTTTTTGTAAGAAATATTCTGGTCATAATCGGTTTTTTCGCTCTTTATTTGATTTGATTTATTCAATATCGGCTCATTACAATTACAACAGAAATACATAAAAATACAAAAAGAAAAAAAAAAGCCAGGATTGTCAAAAGCGAACCCAATCACTGTTTAAAGACTTTCAGAAATAAAATATAATATAAATGACGAAAAAAAAATCTAAGACGTTATGAAAAAAAATACAGCAGGGACCAGGTAAAATCAAAAGAAATAGTGTTGGCGAAGACTAGTCTCGAACTCTTGAAACCTGCCAAGGAGAGCAAGCTCACTTAATTCAGAGGGAAGACCATTCCAAAGTTTACAGAATCTAGGAAAGAGTGAAGATTGAAAACAGACAGTTCGAGCAAAGGGTGGCCTGAATAGAAGATCAAATTTGTGACGAGAAATAGGAGAAAAAAATGAAGAAACATCATTTACTGTTAATGGAGGTAATTAAACTTATTTATTAGTTATATTAATTATTAATGTAGTTTATTTTAGAGTTAGAGGTAATTTTCGGAGGGATGGATTTTCCGGGAGAAGTTTTATATTGTGTAGAGGCACATATTTATATTTACTAATTAATATTAAGACACAACTCCGTCTGGAGCCCAGACTAGGTACTTGTGTGCACGTATCTTAGAAATTATATATTATTAAATCCATGCGTTTCTGTTGTTAATTTTATATTTTATACACTAAACAATCACAAAAATATAATTTTGATATTTTTAAAGATATGTTCATGCACTTGGATGTTTTCCAGTCCCACAAGCTTCATTCATTCAATCTTTTATTTTGGAATCTCTGCTCCATAGAAAGTAAAAATTACATATAAATGAAATAAAATAAACAAGACTAATTACTACTACTCATCTCAGGATGGCATTCCACATGGAGAACATTGTTTATAATCGTTGAGACTAAAACATTTTGGGTGGGGGATGAGTTAGGCAATACTTGGCACGTTAATCAATTTAAATGATCATTTTGATGAAACTGTAGTGCCGCTACACAGATGCTTAAGCGGAGCGCGTCGTTCTAAACACCTGGACGCGCTCCGCCGTGCGTATCTTGGAACGTCAAGTACGTTTGGGACACTTGAGAAGTCGACGACGGAAACTAAACCTATATTATTACTACTCACTTATTATTATCATACAAAGACTATTACAATGGTGAGTATTTTACGTTGTAGTCTTTTATCGTAGTTAAGGAACTAAACCAAGAGACTAGCAATCTCTTTATTGGCGACGAGGATTAAAATTAAACGCGATATTTTTCTGGCGAAATATGACGCCGAAAATACGCGAATCTGGACGTGCGTTGTTTATTTATTTACATTCAATGTATCGGCCCTCGCCAATTCATCACCGTCTCGAGGATAAGAACGTGAATGTTTCTTATAAGTTCATGTTCTCTCCGAGAGTTGGGGATGAATAGTAGATTAGGATTTATTATTTTTATTTTTTATATTTAATATTCGACGAATGAACGATTGGCCTATACTAGATGAAACTGTAGTATAAGAATATTATTATTCATGCTCGTGACATGAATTTCATGCTTGTGACATGAATGTTCACGCTCGTGACGTGAATGGGTTTTGTATGTTAACCCGCTGGACTCGTGATTCCAGAACGAAACGACATGGCCCGTGTTTCATGTCCGATTTCGGAAAATATACGATTAGGTTAGGCTAGGAAGTATTAGTTATCATATTAGTGGGCCAGTTGTTTACGTCGTTCCTTCACTGGAAGTCGGCAGTGTTGGAAGAATTTATTTATTTATTTTATTAGTTTATCAGGAACCGCAAAAATGAATAAAAACTTTGCCTTTTTTGAAAAAAAAAAAAAATTTTTTTTTCATTAGAGGGAAGATGGTTGAGAATGTATTTAAGGTATACTGGTCAATTGTATTAGGGTAGGCCTAGGCCTAGATCCTCCGAGTCTTGGGCGATAGTTTTTCGATATTGTTTCAGATCTCATCCAGGTCTTATTCCATTCGAACAAACTGCCGCGCAGTTCTTGGGCATCATACGATTGGCTAGGCTACAGCAACCAATCAGATCATTGCATTTGCATACTCGCTACCTGAGAGGGTCGTGCAGCGCGAGCTGTGCATTATCCAGGGAATGAAAATGCAAGCGATGATGACGCGGTTACGTGCGTACTCTGATTGGTTGAGCAATGAAAGAATTCTATGTACTAATAGTTTCTGATTGGCTATTTTACTTTACGGAAACATCCTATTTTTAGAATACTATTTTTAGGATGTGGATGTGAGTTTTAGTTATACGCACGCCGGTATGCTCAGGCGAATGCTCAGAATTCTATTATTACGCGATTATTTACTGTTGGGTTGTAGTTGTTTTAGGAATCAATGAAGTGGACATTTATTTGAGATTAGAAAGAATTTATTATTAGCTTACATTGTGATATTGTTCTGTGTGTTCTTTCTAAATGTGCCTACTATATTCATTGGTGACTAATTCAATCGAAAGATTCCAACGGTAAATTTAGTTCAGTCACAGTATAACTCGGTAATTCTGAACGAGTATACTAGAAGAAGGGCGAGTTTTATGGTAAACTAGTTCGCTCAATGTAAGAAGACTGAGGGAAATGGTTGGAGGTCGGAACGAGTTCTTGCACGTGATCGGGAGACGTAACATTAGTTGCGGATCTAGATAGCTATATGGCATCAACTACGTGCTTTATTCGGTGTTTGCTTATAACGAAGAAAGCACCGGCTCTGTTAAAAAAAAAAAATAATAATAATGCGCCGACATCGGCGAAAATCATAAAAGGATAGTACTGACGAGGTCTTTGAAGGGTCTGATCTTGAAGTTAATCCTAATAATCAGGTGACTTCAAAGAATGCGTCGATTAGTTTTAACGGGGAGGAGGAGCAGTTATTCCTGACGTTAACTCTGTGTCGAATGTAACCACGGATAGGCGGTTTAATTCCTGTTCCAACTACGGTACTCCTAATGGGGATATCTGAAATCGCGACTCTCATTATCCGGGCGATGACAACATGCGTTTCGATGAACGAACTGGCGGCGAGTCCAATAGGTTTGTGCCTATGGAACGCGGTCGAGTTCCTTGGCGATCAATAAATCGCCAAGGGGACGCAAGAGATTGAGAGCCTGAACGACGGTATCCTAAATCGGGGTAGTAGAATGGGAATGTCGCCACGGGGGTACATCGACGGTAATCGCTATAAACGCTACTCGGACGATGTCGGTCAAGTTCGGACTGATTGTCGAGGTTTCGATTACAATGATCGAGATCGCGGTAATGAGGACAATACGAACGAGTACGTCCGAAGAGAGAGTAATGGCGGAAGTTTCGGACGTGATCCGCGCTGAGTTCATTATGTGAATAAGGACCACTTGCGTGGTTGATACGGTCATAATGAAGAATGGCGAGGTGAGCGTCGGAAAAGACTACCTTTCCGCCCTCAGAGAAACCTGGAATTTTTCGGTCAAAATGACTGGTACATTTTCTGGGATAGATTTGAGGGGTATGCCTGAATTAGTGGATGGAACCTGGCGGAGAAGAAGGAGGCTTTTCACTTAGGTAAGAAGGGGAAAGCAGCCATGTACTACTTACGTTGTACATTCTTCACGGCAGTGACATCACAAATAACTCGATAACTAGCTCTGAAGAGATGTTGGAACTCCTCTGGCGGAAACGATGATCACTATTTTTGTTACAGGCGCCAGAGTTTTCGTCCCAACAATTTGTAATCGAGGGGTAGAAATACTATCTTGTACTAAACTTGTGTTTTGCCTCTTAATGTTTTACAGATGGATAACTGCACTACTTCCGATCGAGTAACGGTGGAGGAGGAATTGTTCCTGCTGCAGGTGGAAGACTTCCCGCCGTTGGGCAAACCAGCTGCGAAACGAAAGTCTCCACCTTCACCTACTGGATTGGAAGAAGATGATGTGGCGATGGAGGTCGGGGACCTAGATCCGCCAGTAGTTGAGGGCAGAGAGACGCCAGAGGTCTTGGCAGGATCGCCGGAGAGGCCAAAGTCCACCTCCATTTTTCGTAAAGAGTTGCTTCCCGCCGCGCCAGCCGTGAAGGTATGGCGAACTCCGGGAAGTAAGGAGTCGGACTTTGCGTGCCGAGACGTCCGTCTCGTTGGTACGGCGACCAGTGCTGTTCCACCTAGTGCTGGGGCGGTACCAAAAGTTAAATCTCAGGGAAAGGCCGACAAACGGTCGAAAGACAACAAAAGACCTCATCCTGAAGGCGGTCAGAGGGAATCGGGTAAGCGGTCACGTCGGGCATTCCTGTGTCCAGTGGCAGGATGTGGCCGGGTGCCCGAAAACCCAAAACAACACCTGACGCACCACATACCGCCATTCATAACGGAAACATCGCCGGAGGTATCGTCGACCACCTCATCTCGGCGCTGGAGTTTCATCCAGGAGTTAGTGAAACTCGTTCCGGAGTGCGGCGGGAGTGTCACCAAGGCGGTAGCACTTTTCAACGCCGAGGGGAGAATCCAGCCTGGATTCTTCTTCACCAAATCTCTAAGGAAGATGATGGAGTCGATGGGCGAGGCGGCGGGGCTCGAGATGCCCGAGTCGAACACTCTATCGCCGTTAGTGTCACCGCTGGGTCTGCTCCACACTCGGTGTCTCCTTTTCCTGGTGGCGAGAGCCACTAGGGATAATAAGGGGGCATTTGTGGAGCTGTGCCAGAGGTATGGTAGGCCTACCTCGGCGGAGCCCAGACGCCGTCGATTTCCTAAGCCAACTGGACCACTACGTCAACGGACCGGACCATCATCACGCCAAGCACGGTGGCAACCGAACGTGGAAAACAACATCCATTCACCCACGCCATTGTTATGCCAGTTAAGGCGGGCCGACAGAGTTGCTCTGCGGTCGGCATTCAATGCCAATCGGGAGGTGGTGGAGCGTTTGGCTCAGCCGGGAAGTGGCCAGCTGAGGGCAGCGGCGGTTAGGATGTTGGAGGGATTCTTGGAAAACCTCCACTTCCACGCCCAGTTTGCCTATGAATAGGTTAAAAAAAAAAAAAAAAAAAAAAAAAAAAAAAAATCCAAGACCAAATTAATGAAAATTTATTTAAATTAATTTTAAAATTAATTCCAATTAGTTCATTTTTTTAAACAAAATTCTTATCGGGTTCTTGGTAGTTTCTTTTTCTGGAATTCTATGTATGTATGTTGTGTTATTGTTGTGTTTAAAAAAAAAAAAAAAAGAAGAAAAATGAAGTGGAAGAAAAGAAAGAAAGAGCAAGTACGTGTGTAGAAGAACAAGAGGGAAGACAAAAGAAATAAAACAAGGAGGAATGTAGTGCCGCTACACAGATGCTTAAGCGGAGCGCGTCGTTCTAAACACCTGGACGCGCTCCGCCGTGCGTATCTTGGAACGTCAAGTACGTTTGGGACACTTGAGAAGTCGACGACGGAAACTAAACCTATATTATTACTACTCACTTATTATTATCATACAAAGACTATTACAATGGTGAGTATTTTACGTTGTAGTCTTTTATCGTAGTTAAGGAACTAAACCAAGAGACTAGCAATCTCTTTAAAACATCATTTTTTTTATTTTACTACCCAACATTGTTGCTAAAATAACAACTTAATATTAAATCGCTCCGGTTTTTGCGTGCACGTACGACGTACGTACAACGTCCCGTGTGTCTGATCGGCAAAAAAATGCTTTTGCCGCCCTCTACGTTTTTACTTGTTGCAATTAATGATGACGACACTTTTTTATGGCGAACAATTAAATCCGATCCCACACCACCACCACCACCACGTAAAGTGCGGAGGAGTTGTTGAAAGGTATTTGAAATCTATCGTGTCTTAAAACATAGTATTTCAATTGTTATATGCTAGGCGGCCTATAGTATTAGCTAGGCTAGGCCCTACTTTAGTGAGAGTGTAGGCTAGCCTAGCCTAGCCTAGTCTAGACCTAACTAGCTAGTGCTAGGGGCTAAGCGGATCTAGGCCTAGCCTAGGCCTAGAGAGCTAATCTAGGCTAGCTAGCTAGGCCTAGGGCCTAGGCTAGGCCTAGGGCCTAGGCTAGGCCTACTAGCTAGTAGGCTAGGCCTACTAGCTAGTAGGCTAGCTACTAGCTAGGCCTATGCCAAGTGCACTGTTTTTAATTCCACCAGTGAGGTATACCTCCCTGATTCCACTGCCTCAAGTTTTATTCAAATGCTAGACCCTAGTAGAGTCTAACTCTAAGGCTTACCTTACAACAGTTCCATGCGTAAATAAATGCCTATCTAGGCCTATACCTAGGCCTAAGGCCTACTGTAGCTCGGTAGATCTATGAATGATACAGAATTTATTTTTAACATAACTTTGATTTTGTTTGTTTGCTTGTTTTTTAGATTTTTTTTATTACTGATAATTAATGATGTTGAATTTTATGGGTATTTCAAAAGAAATCAAATCAATATTAATCATATTAAATTTTCAATTCAAATAATTATAATAACAAATATCCACAATGTAGTACAAAATATTAAAAATAAATCTTATTTCATCACCTCAATACATTTCAATACAAATAGGCTGTATCGATGATGGCGACCTTAGCAAAGTCAGATGAAGAACAAAATATTTTTGTATAATGATACAATGATGAATATCAAGTTGAAAATTAATCGTCTTGCAGCAGCAGAGAATTCACTTTTACTTCATTCTCCTTTTCTTAGCCACAGCTATTAATAGGCAAAGATTATGTGATGAAATGCAACACAACAATAAAATACATAAAGATTAGATAACAATTTGCATTAAAATACTAAAAGATAATATTACTAGTACAACAACCTCTTGCATCCGTTCATCTGATCTCAAATCGTGTGTGTTTGTTTTCAGCATTGTATGTTGGTAACTTTTGTTCGCTTTGCAAGTCGGATCATAATGTCATCTGAGAAGCCGTTGGTAGCATTTGTGCTTGGAGCCCCTGGAGCAGGAAAGGGTACACAATGCTCTAAGATCGTTGAGGTAAGTTTCATTCACACTGAATGTTCTAATTAATATTCTACTATTGTCAAGATAAGATAAGATAACTTTTATTGATCCTCAACAAGGAAATTCATTGCTCGTCATAATAACAAAGAAAACACAATAAAAACAAATATAGCATAAAACCATTCATATAAAAACATCTAAAAAATTACAATATAAAATTATCTTCTTGACTTCCTGTTGTACTGGATGATACCGAAGGGAATAAAGGATTTAGCAAATCGATTTGTTTTCACACTGAGGAGCCTCAATCTACCACTTGGATTAAGTTGGTCTATGATCACTTTGTGGAGAGGATGAGAGGCATCCGACTCAATGCGTTCGAAATCTTTCTGGAGGTGTTCTAGGTGCACATCGGTAAAGGAAGGCAGTTCCAGACCAATCATTTTACCAGCCCGACGAAAGTTTCAAGGCGTCCTTTATTCCCTCCGGTAACATTACCAGCCCAACAGGAGAGGCAATACGTCCAAACACTACATATAACGGATCTATAAAACGAAAGTAACATCAAATCACAGGAGTTAAATTTATATAAAGTTCTCATACAATACATTCTGGGATTTAATTTTTTGCTGATGTAGTCTATATGGTCTCCCCAATTCAGTTTATCATTGAAAACAATTCCTAGATACTTGTACTGGTCAACAATTTCAATTTCTTTACCTTTGATAGTGATTGGTTGAAAATTAAATTTATGTTTAGTCCTAAAATCAATGATCATCTCCTTTGTTTTTGATGCATTTATTTGGAGATAATTATCGTCACAAAATTTTACAAATCTTTGTATTTCGCTACGATAATTTTCATCATTGTTTGAAACTATGAGACCAATAGTACTAGTGTCATCAGCGAATTTAACAACGGGGCAAAGCTCATCATTTAAAGATCTGTAATCGGCCGTATACAAGGAATATAATTTAGGTGCGTTGACAGTACCCTGAGGAACACTGGTGTCAGAGGTTACGATTTCTGACTTAACACCATTAATATTAACAAATTGTTTTCTATCACAAATGAAATTTAAAACTAAACGAACAATCGGACGGGGAAACTCCATATTCAACATTTTGTCTGCTAAGATATGGGGTTGTATGGTATTAAACGCAGACTGAAAATCAAAATACATAATACGTGCCGAGTGGCCTTTCTTTACATTATCTAGATGTGAATACAATTTATGTAATTTAAAATAAATCGCATCACTGGTACTACGGAGTGATCGGTAAGCAAATTGCAACGGGTCTAACACTTTTTCAGCATAAGGTTGCATAATTTTTAAAATAATACGTTCCAATATTTTCATCGCGACAGACGTGAGTGCAACAGGTCTCAAATCATTCATGCTGTTAATCTTAGGTTTCTTAGGTACCGGTATTATGCATGAAAGTTTCCAAATATCCGGGAACGCATGATAAGAAAGACACATATTGAAAATAAATGTAAATATACCATCAAGGTGAGGAGAGCAGACCTTAAGTACTCGTGGTGGGATTCTATCCGGCCCAGCAGCCTTCGATGAATTGAGTTTCATGAATTCGTTATGTACATCAGAAATGCTTATACTAAATTTGGGATCATCTTCAGTCACCCGACACAAGCTAAATAGGGCCTCTCTTTCTTTTTTAAAATCATGAACATTAAAACGGTTATAAAATTCATTTAACTCATTAACATATTGCACAGTAACATTCGGAATCGAGGTGGGTGTATTACCACCGTTTGTGTAACCACTCATAAGTTTAATACCCTGCCAAACTTGTTTCATATTATTAGACCTGAAGTTATGTTCAACTTTTTTCCTATAAATGTTCTTCTGTTTCATTATTTCAGATTTAATCTCTCTAGTCAATATTTTCATACGATTAGAGTCGCCCATCTTAAAGGCTTTACGTTTCTCACACAACAGTAATTTAACGCCTTTCGTGATCCATGGCTTGTTATTAGGGTAGATTTTCACTTTTTTAACTGGAACGCATTTATCAATACAAAAGTTTATGTACGAGCTCACTGCATAAGTAATACTATTCAAATCTTCATCCTCCGTAAAAATATCCCAATCGGTAGATTCAAATTCCGCTATCAGGGCTTCCTCGGCTTCAGGAGACCATTTACGTACATTAATAATTTTTGGTTGGCATGTCTTATTTAACGGGCGATATTTAGGACTGAGTAAAATCAAATTATGATCAGATTTGCCCAAGTTCGGTAGTGGGGTCGAAATATAGGCATCCTTCACACTAGAGTAGCATAAATCAAGAATCGCGTTGTCCCTCGTTTTACATGTAACATGCTGATAATATGTGGCCGTTGTTTTCTTGAGCTTGCATCTGTTGAAATCGCCATTGATAATTACAAGCGCCTCAGGGTGACTACACTCAATACCTTCGATAATTTCTGCGATCTCATTTATAGCAGGCTTTTTAAGCTTTTTGTTAGGTATGTATACCATAACATTGATAACATGCGAGAACTCTCTCGGAAGATAGTAGGGGCGAATACCAACAACCAGCACTTCCGAGTGTGGCGAACATTTATGAAGCTTAAGCGTAGAGTTATTTGGATGACAGTATTTCTCATTAATGTAGAGGCAAAGACCACCACCGCCATCTTTGTTCGCTTCGGCTGTACGATCCCCACGAACAGATTTAAAGCCAACTACTTGAATATGTTGATCGCTGTGCTTATCGCTCAGGTGGGTTTCCGTGAATGCAAGTAAGCTGGCATTCCTAAAATCGCTGAAGTGTTCGACGTTTGCTCTGAGTAAATCGACTTTGTTATTCAAAGATCTAACATTTCCAAATATTAAAGATGGTATAAAAGGCTTACATTTCCTTCGTTGTAGTCGTTTTCTGACCCCACCAGCCTTGCCCCTTTTCCGAGGCCTGCGACGTTGTATCTCAGATGGTAATTCAACGTGTGCCGGTAGCGGTGAGGTCGACCTCTCGCCCATGGAATGCAAATCAGATGACGTGTACGCAATTCCACCGCCCGGCTTACTCAATCCACACAGTAAGAACATCCAATAAATCAGCAAAAAATACAGAAATTTCAAAACTTTCACATACAACATAATGTATAAATCAAATGACTTCTTCCACAATACAATACAGTCCAAATATACGAAAATAACGTCAAAAAATGAGGAACAACAGTGAGACGAGCTGTGTCGCCGTGTTGCACAGCTCCACTAACAAGTCAAGTAATGGTTGGTAGCTTTTAAGTTTTTGTGGTGATATACCTTGTTTTATAATGTTGCTATCATATTTGGGCACATCAAACTTTTTTTGTCAAACTAGTTTGATAGTGTCAGAGCTTTATAATTTTTTTTAACAATGCTTTTTTTAGAATCAACTTAAATGTGTAATTTTGTATGTAGGAGTTTGGTTATGTTCACTTATCAGCAGGTGATTTATTAAGAGCAGAAAGAAACAAGGAAGGATCCGAATATGGCGAGCTAATACAGACACACATTAAGAACGGCTCTATTGTGCCGGTTGCAATTACGATAAGTCTCATCGAAAGGGTATGCTATGCAACTATGTTACATTATTTTGTGTTTGCCTCAGCACTGTGGTGCTAGTATGTTTGCCACGAGGAGAATTCTTTCTTTACCAGCATGTCCGCAAGTGCGCCTATGGTTTTAGAATAAGAATTTTGAATAATGAAAATGATCTTGTTAGGTGTACTACGAACTATCTGTTACGATCTTCAAATGTCTTCACTAAATGGGAGAAAATCATATTTTATTGTGATTTTCCATTTTGTTTGTTGTATATATGGAATTTTTATTCTTAAATAAAATGATCAATAAATATTGGTCTCAAACAGTTTAGAAAACAGGTTTTAGCAGTAGCGTCTGCACACAAAAACCTTAACATTTGTCTTTTAAGCTGGGTGGGAAGTGTTTACTTACAGTGGGAGGCGTCGCCTTGCTCTGCTCCCCATAACTACATCCCTATGCAGAAAGTTTTTCATCATGACATGACGTCAGTAGCAATATTTAAAGTAATAAAGTCCATTATATAACATAATGATTTCTTTACTAGGCCATGAATGAAAGTACTGTTAAAAAGTTTTTAGTGGATGGTTTTCCACGAAATGAAGACAATTTAACCGGTTGGGACCAACAAATGACCGACAAAGTTAATCTCAAATTTGTACTGTTTTTTGAGTGCTCAGAAGAGGTAAATTTATTTTTCTTTTATTTCATTAAAAACATATTTGTACAAGCGAAAAACATATCAGGTATAGATATTGCACATGTTACATATGGTCCTGTTTTTTTAAAGTAATAGATTAAAAAACATTCATAAAAAGACATTAAAACTGACTAATAAAACTGTAAAAATGGCCTTTCTTTTTGCTGTTTATGTTTTAAATGCAAGGTATATATTTTGGTGAAATGCTTGTTGTCAAAAAGTCTTGTGAATAACTGATTTGTAATTTCCAAACTTGACCCTGTCTCCATGTTATTAACAGGAATGTGTAAAAAGGTGTTTAAAAAGAGGCGAGGAAGCCGCTAAACAAGGAACAGCAGCAAGAGCTGACGATAACGAAGAGAGTCTAAAAAAGAGGTAAATCTTGTCTTCATAAACAGTGCTGTTTTTCTATAGTATTAATAGGCCGCAGATAATTTTATGCAGGATTTGGAGGTCGAAAGTTGTTCTTCCTAGACCTAAGTATTCATTAGTTATGTTGCTCCCTATCTGGCAGAGTAATACTGTGTATCTTGCCAACATTTTAATGTAAATAAAAATATTTACTAACAAAGCAATGTGTTCTAAATAATATGAATTAAATGACTACAATTTAATTTTAGGTTTAATACACACATGTCATCAACAATGCCAATTATTGAGCATTATGCCAAACAGAACTTGGTGGAGAAAGTAGAGGCTAATAGACCAGCAGACGAGGTAAGTAAATAACAAAGCAAATGTATCAACTAAACATAAAGATATCAGAAAAAAAAATCATGCATTTGTACCGCAAAATGTGCGTACTATGGCATTCAATATTAATCCCTTTTGTAAAACAGGCTGATATAATTAACTTTTTCTGAGAACTAGGTCGTGTTCGTACGGTGGTTAAAATAAGCGCTTAATTTCACCCATGCCTCGGGTTATAAATTGAGTGTTGTTCGTACTTAAATGCTTAATCGACGAATCACAAACCGGAAATTACGTTTTAAGGTCAGTTGTCTTTACAACCTACGACCCCATTTTCGCACGCTAGTTTCGTGTTGTATATTTTTTACTCGCGATCTTTCTTTACAATAACAATTACTTGCTACCTTTTACACTGCTTATCCTTGCGACAAACCTTATGCCTCTTAACGCCGAAATATGCCTTCTCCTGACGACCATTTATTTTACTTGACGAAGAATTTGAGCCCAATGTTACACGAAACACCACCGACCAGCTAGGCCTACTAAGCGGTCTACACCAACAAGGACAGCACCAGCTGACGATCGCTCTCGAAGCGTGTATGGAAGAGCTTCGTTGGAGAAATGACGGGCCTAGGCAGCGAACGTTTGTCAAAATTTGATACATTGCCTCTATCGGAGATTTATTATCCTCGAAGGCCGAGTATAATTGGATTATCGCTGAAATAACCTGCAAATTTGGTGAACATTTTGCCTCGAATTTTTTGTAGCCTGAGGAAAAAGTTAATTGGGTCACGCGAACGGAAATCGGGAATAAGCTGGTATTTTCAACCCCTACGAACAGGCCCCTAGTCCTTCTAATCATTGTTAATTGACAGACAATATCCTTCAAACTAGTTTTGTTCTTTTAAATGTATAAACCATTTCCATACGAAATTCTATCTACTATGAATATACTGAATTATTCATTTCTTAGCTCGGTTACTTTCTATTTCAAAGTCACACTCAACTTTGACCTTTTCCTTTATTTTTGTAGGTGTTTGCCGACGTTAAGAAACTTTTTACTGAGTAAGCAAATTTTAAGGTTTTGTAGATTTTTAGAAACTTGTGATGTAATAAATAGTAATATAATTGGGTATCTTTGACAAGATAAACAGATTATAACATATTGATAAGGATAGTAGAACATATTGATAAGGATAGTAGTGCATATTGATAAGGATAGTAGAACATATTGATAAGGATAGTAGTGCATGTTGTATGCATGTACTTGATGCATCTTGTGGAATACAACATTCAGCATTGACATTTTATTTCCTACTCTAATATTCTGTTTCACTTTTTTTAATAATATAGTATACTAGGATATTCCAAATATCTATTTTATGTTTAACTTTTACTTAATTCCTTGCTTTTTGGTTGACATGGTTGACATATTATAAATTGTATTATTTTAGAATGTAAAACAACTCAATTTTTAACCTACTAAAGCTTAAATAACATAAAAGATGAACTTATATTAAGTACCACCACCGAGTTTTTTGTTTTTTTTTACATTTTTCCTGAAAATTATTTATAGGCCTAATTTTGTAGAGAGAAAAGAATTATCAAAAATAGCATAACTATGACAAAATAATGATTTAGCTGCTAAAGCTGTTGACAAATTCATTTCAAATGGATTTGTGAATATTTGGATAAACCTAATTTAAAATGCAAAAGCAGATATTTACACTGCTATTCTATTTTTAACATATTTATAACAAATGTTCATGCTACAGTATATTAAGGAATAATCAATATCATACATCTGCCATCAGTGTGTAAACTAACTCTACTGAGATATTCATTTAAGTACATGCTATAATATCATTGAGCATATACATTCAACTCAATTGTAAACTAACTCTACTGAGATATTCATTTAAAGACACGCTATAATATCATTGAGCATATACATTCAACTCAATTGTAAACTTTACTCTACTGAGATATTCATTCAGACACTAGACCTACAATTGTTGACGTTTTGTAAAAATACTGCATAGACTGTATACTACTTTAAAAACATTAAGTCAGTTCATCCCTTGTCTTAAATTGATACTTTACTTTAAAAACATTAAGTCAGTTCATCCCTTGTCTTAAATTGATACTTTACTTTAAAAACATTAAGTCAGTTCATCCCTTGTCTTAAATTGATACTTTACTTTAAAAACATTAAGTCAGTTCATCCCTTGTCTTAAATTGATACTTTACTTTAAAAACATTAAGTCAGTTCATCCCTTGTCTTAAATTGATACTTTACTTTAAAAACATTAAGTCAGTTCATCCCTTGTCTTAAATTGATACTTTACTTTAAAAACATTAAGTCAGTTCATCCCTTGTCTTAAATTGATACTTTACTTTAAAAACATTAAGTCAGTTCATCCCTTGTCTTAAATTGATACTTTACTTTAAAAACATTAAGCCAGTTCATCCCTTGTCTTAAATTGATACTTTACTTTAAAAACATTAAGTCAGTTCATCCCTTGTCTTAAATTGATACTTTACTTTAAAAACATTAAGTCAGTTCATCCCTTGTCTTAAATTGATACTTTACTTTAAAAACATTAAGTCAGTTCATCCCTTGTCTTAAATTGATACTTTACTTTAAAAACATTAAGCCAGTTCATCCCTTGTCTTAAATTGATACTTTACTTTAAAAACATTAAGCCAGTTCATCCCTTGTCTTAAATTGATACTTTACTTTAAAAACATTAAGTCAGTTCATCCCTTGTCTTAAATTGATACTTTACTTTAAAAACATTAAGTCAGTTCATCCCTTGTCTTAAATTGATACTTTACTTTAAAAACATTAAGTCAGTTCATCCCTTGTCTTAAATTGATACTTTACTTTAAAAACATTAAGTCAGTTCATCCCTTGTCTTAAATTGATACTTTACTTTAAAAACATTAAGTCAGTTCATCCCTTGTCTTAAATTGATACTTTACTTTAAAAACATTAAGTCAGTTCATCCCTTGTCTTAAATTGATACTTTACTTTAAAAACATTAAGCCAGTTCATCCCTTGTCTTAAATTGATACTTTACTTTAAAAACATTAAGTCAGTTCATCCCTTGTCTTAAATTGATACTTTACTTTAAAAACATTAAGTCAGTTCATCCCTTGTCTTAAATTGATACTTTACATTAAAAACATTAAGTCAGTTCATCCCTTGTCTTAAATTGATACTTTACTTTAAAAACATTAAGCCAGTTCATCCCTTGTCTTAAATTGATACTTTACTTTAAAAACATTAAGTCAGTTCATCCCTTGTCTTAAATTGATACTTTACTTTAAAAACATTAAGTCAGTTCATCCCTTGTCTTAAATTGATACTTTACTTTAAAAACATTAAGTCAGTTCATCCCTTGTCTTAAATTGATACTTTACTTTAAAAACATTAAGCCAGTTCATCCCTTGTCTTAAATTGATACTTTACTTTAAAAACATTAAGCCAGTTCATCCCTTGTCTTAAATTGATACTTTACTTTAAAAACATTAAGTCAGTTCATCCCTTGTCTTAAATTGATACTTTACTTTAAAAACATTAAGTCAGTTCATCCCTTGTCTTAAATTGATACTTTACTTTAAAAACATTAAGTCAGTTCATCCCTTGTCTTAAATTGATACTTTACTTTAAAAACATTAAGCCAGTTCATCCCTTGTCTTAAATTGATACTTTACTTTAAAAACATTAAGTCAGTTCATCCCTTGTCTTAAATTGATACTTTACTTTAAAAACATTAAGCCAGTTCATCCCTTGTCTTAAATTGATACTTTACTTTAAAAACATTAAGCCAGTTCATCTCTTGTCTTAAATTGATACTTTACATTAAAAACATTAAGTCAGTTCATCCCTTGTCTTAAATTGATACTTTACTTTAAAAACATTAAGTCAGTTCATCCCTTGTCTTAAATTGATACTTTACTTTAAAAACATTAAGTCAGTTCATCCCTTGTCTTAAATTGATACTTTACTTTAAAAACATTAAGTCAGTTCATCCCTTGTCTTAAATTGATACTTTACTTTAAAAACATTAAGTCAGTTCATCCCTTGTCTTAAATTGATACTTTACTTTAAAAACATTAAGCCAGTTCATCCCTTGTCTTAAATTGATACTTTTCACATTTTTAACCGTTTAAAGATAAAAACAGTTATTGCAATAGGTCCATATAGTATTTTGTAAATAAAATGAAGTGTGTGACCTTAAATTAGGTCGAAAAACGTAGGTCTAGTGTCTTTAAGTACATGGTATAATATATAGCATGACACTCAACCCAAATAATGTTAAATATTTTATTTTACATCTGAGGTGAAAAATAATAAAAAATACTAACAACTAAAAAAGGTTATTTAAATCATAATACAGTACAGTCAACTAACCAAAAGGTTCCAAATTCATTAATCCATATTTGGATTATCAACATTTCTGAAAACCAGACAGGAGAGCCCAATGGTGAGTTGACTGTATATAAAAACTACTAACTGGGCTAGGTAGTGTAAGGGATATCACATCTGGTGTATATTGCAAATGATCTTATACTAACTGGGCTAGGTAGTGTAAGGGATATCACATCTGCTGTATATTGCAAATGATCTTATACTAACTGGACTAGGTAGTGTAAGGGATATCACATCTGGTGTATATTGCAAATGATTTTATAATCATATTTAAACTCATAGTCCGCATCTGGCTTTGTCTCTATTAGCTTATATTTTTTGTTATGCATTCAAATGGTAAAAATTCTTTTTGTACACCATTACATATACTACTATACAGTCTACTCACTCAATACCTATAATTCTGGTGTTCTAAATAATAATTTGGGACCTTTTGGACTTCAGTTTTCTGTTTTTGGGAGAGTTGACTGTACTTAAATAAATGTGTGTTTACATACATAAAAGGTGTATTGTAATTGCAGGTATAATAATAGTCACTATGTGAAATATGTAAATATAACCTGTCATTTGTACCATTGTCAATGTAAAATTAAATCGAATTAATTAATTTTACTGAATTTTGACTTCTTTCTTTTCTTGTTTGTGGTTCTTTCCTGCTATTCATGCATGTAGAAACCTAACACATTTTCATTTTGTCACTTTCACTCTAACTCAGCACAAGAGAGCACATCAAATGAATTTGTCCAAAAAGTATGTTTATCAAAATAAAATACTTTGAACACAGTTTGAAACTTTATAGTACAGGTATGCCTTGTGCTGATTGCAATCTGACCTGCTCATAGTAGTATAAGCTACATACAGTATTTACAATTGTCTTTAAGAGGTTCTTTTAAAAGGTAAGGGACAAATTTGGGCTTCCTAATTTCTGTCATTAAAAAAAATTGGCTGCAAGTTTCATAATACTGACATTTTTTAAACATTTAATTTGACTGCAGACTTAAAAGCTCTGTCTACACTATCAAACTAATTTGATCAAAAAAAGTGTGATGTGTCCAAATATGATAGTGCTATGCCCAAATATGGTAGTGATATAACATCATCATGTCTATAATATGGGCACATCACATTTTTTGTGACATGAAGTTTGATAGTGTAGACAGAATTTAGAAACATATTACTAACCATGGCTGCATATTTGACATTTATCATCTACTACCATACTACCACCGTACTACTACCATACTACCACCGTACTACTACCATCGTACTACTACCATACTACCACCGTACTACCACCATCTAAGAAATTGATTACTACTACTATTACCACTAATTAATACATTGCATAATGATGACACTGACAGTTCATACAAATGTTTTTATTTACAGTCAACCTGCTGAGCCAACATCACCAGCACCTGCTGCTGATATTACACCCTCTAGTGAGCAATCCCCTCAAACCGCCGAGGAACCAGCGACGGAAGAACCAGCGAGAGAAGAATCAGTGACACAAGAACCAGCGACAGAAGAACCAAAGTCAACCTCCTGGTTTTGTCAAATATTGTAATTTCTTAGGACATGTTTTATCTCATTTAAAAAAAAATTATTTTGTTTTGTTTTTCTATAACTTTTAGACAGTTTTTATAGAATAATAGCCACATAATTACATTACAGAGATACAAATTTACCTAAGTTTGTACTCAATTTACTAAAGTTTGTACACTTGATTACTTTTTGGTGGTAGGTGAATTGTGACCAAAAAAATTAAAAAGTTAACTAACTTTATCTATCATTAAAATAATGAATATAAATTTAAATAATATTTATTTTACCTTGAGATTTAGAGCCAAGTGTTGCTTTTGGGGTTTTTAGAAAAAGTATAGTTAGTTTTAATATATCTTATTTGTTTAAATCAAAAATATACATTGCACACATGCTATTTTGTTTTACAAGGCAAAGTTTAGCATCTGAATCATGTTTGAGTGAAATACAAGCAGTGCCATTAGTAAAGTTTAGCATCTGAATCATGTTTGAGTGAAATACAAGCAGCAGTGCCATTAGTAAAGTTTAGCATCTGAATCATGTTTGAGTGAAATACAAGCAGCAGTGCCATTAGTAAAGTTTAGCATCTGAATCATGTTTGAGTGAAATACAAGCAGCAGTGCCATTAGTTTATTGACTGTATGTATGTCATAGTTTTAAAAAGGAGTATTCCATTCTGTTGACATCTGTTTTTATTTGCTTTTGTTAAATGGAAAATTATGGTAGATTTATAGCTCTATGTTTGACCTACCAAAGCAATTGTTGGAGACGCAAAACGATCATGGTGATAGCAATCCTGAACATAATTCAAAAATTTGTAAAAATGTATTTAATTATATCAAGACTTCGAATAACAGAATAGCAATTTGAATAACTCAAATTTATCTTGGAAGTGAAAAGAAAACTCAAACTATTGTTGTTAAATGTGTACATTTAATGTAACACAGTTTGTAACTATTGTTGTTAAATGTGTACATCCAATGTAACAAAGTTCATGTCAACATAAAAAAAAAAAACCAACATCGACAATAAGAATTGTACTGTGTACATGCTTATTAAAAACATGGCTTGAATATGTTTGTCTTTTTGCAAATTATTTGAAAGGATAGATGTCTTTTCGTTACTGAACTAGTAGATAAACATGTGACGGCTGTAGGTATGTGTTAATGGTGTGGTGACGGTCAGTGGGTGTGTGAAGGCCTCCGTTTAAATGGCACATCAGTATATTAATTTGTCCCATTTTATATCTTTTTACCAGTAGTAAATGTCTAATGTCAATATCCGGTCTCGGTGTATTCCTGTGGTCACCAGCTAGACTTTAATGGTGATGATTTATATTCTGTAAACTCCCACTTCCCTGTAAACTAGTGATGCACTGGTTGTGTATGCTATAGAAAAGGGAGTGCTGTAAAACATGCCTTAACACTTCAATGTTTATTATACTGTAAAAGTTTATGTTTTGTACTTAATAATCATACAGATACAACATAATGCTTACTACATTTTATTATTAACAAATCAATTTTTATTTGACGTTTATACATATAGAAGTATTCCAACGTTTGTAGAAAAATGCCTTGATTTACATTTAAGTTAATATGCTTTGTGTTCATTTGTGAAATCATTCACCTCTTTCTATAAAAGGTACTTTTCTCAATTCCCTTTGCATCCTCTGGTCTAATAGTTGTGAATACATCATCTGTGACATCTTCTGCATATAATGGTCCAGGTTCCTTGGCGTCTTTGGCAATCTTAGCAAGCACTCTCTCCTCGTACTTACTTCCTTTTGCAAGACGTACTTCTCTTCGTAACTAAAGATAAAATAAATTTAATTTATAAATACGTATCAAGGTTTGTAATCAACACAGATAATTCATGAAATTGACAACTCACCAAATTTGGAGACTTGTATGCAGCATTCTCATACAGAACTTGTCCACTAAAACTGCCTGCAAAAATCTTGATGGGGTTAAGAACGAACCTAGGACCAATCTCAACTAAAGAACCATCCTCTTCAACCACCTAACAAACATAAGATGGGAAGGATTGTCAAAGATGAATAAATAAAAGTACAAAAACAAAGATATTTTGTTCTTTGCTTGTCACTCTATCCACATCCCCCTTAAAATATACATAACAGTAACAAATAGAATATATAAATGCACAAGGTAAATATGAAAATACAGTAGCTGAAATATATTGCTTTTAAATACTATACTGAATACAAACCTCCTCCTTTAACAAACAAACTTTGATTTACTAAAATGTGAAATAAATCCTGTATGGTAAGTAGTAGTTACCTGATAATTCCTGAACCACACTCTGTTGTCGGCAATTGAGAAATTAAAAACATGGTCAATAAACGGCTGACTCTTTGGATGACGATGCGGTGTACCAAATGTCTACATTATTCAAATAAATCAATAAAATAAGTTTGGAGACATCCCTTTTTTTCTTTACATTATCTTTCCATGTTACTACATCATAATTGGTGTAAAACATAGAGAAATGAGAAGTTATTCTAACTGTTATTCAAATTGAGGTCAGGTCAAAGATGAATTTTAGAAATTTGACAATAAGAGTTGTTATAATCAGTATGCTTCAAATAATCATAAAACAAAATGTTTACACTTTCCTCTTGATATGCACAAGCAAATACATATAGGGAACTGGACTATGTTCTGAAATGAGTAATACTACATAGGGAACTGGACTATGTTCTGAAATGAGTAATACTACAGAGGGAACTGGACTATGTTCTGAAATGAGTAATACTACAGAGGGAACTGGACTATGTTCTGAAATGAGTAATACTACAGAGGGAACTGGACTATGTTCTGAAATGAGTAATACTACAGAGGGAACTGGACTATGTTCTGAAATGAGTAATACTACAGGGCAGTTTTAACTGTAGGTTATGCGGACAGTTTCTCACCTGTATAAATAGTTCTTTTAAAAGCCTATTATGAGGAGTTTTATCGAAAACAGAGTCGAATGACAAAATAGGACGTGAAGATTTTAAACAATTTCCAGTTAGTTTCAGCTCAAGCATCGTGTGAACTGTGAAGAAATCAAAGATTTAATATTGCTATTAATAAGGTGCAGTTAACATTTCTCAATCAACTGTAACTGAAATGTTATCTGTAGTTGTGCAAATTTCTAATAATATTTATTCTACAGTACAAACAAATTTTCAGTTAATTTTTACAGTTTATTTTTTACATCACTATCTCCAATAAAAGATTCAAATAATATATTTCCAAAAAATGTTTACCATTTTGAACAAGAAACTTGGCAGATGGTCCATGTGGTACATTTGATACCCTACAGAAACAAATATTATATATTATATCAAATGTATTCCTTTGTTATTTATAATGTGTACTGTATAGATCTATAACATTTACAGATGTGGTTAGAATAGGGATGACATCCATGTACTGTATGATTGAATAACAAAAGGAAATGTATTGCTTGTTTACATTAAGATATGACTTATTCTTTCTTATTCTGTACATGCTTGGAATCATTGATTATATTAAACATTTTACTAGAATTGAATACTGCATTACCACATGTACAGGTCTTTTTTCTTCCTCGCTTCAAAATACACACATTTGCTACAATTTTTCATTTCACAAATCTATAAAAAAATATTTCAAAATGAAGAAAAATCAACATAAAGTTTAGAACATATATATTTTTGGTTTGTTTGTTTGCATTGCTCTTATGCAAATACAGTACTTGAATATACATTTGGTAAGAATGGCTAAATAAGTTAATACTAAATATTTATTCAGAAATCAAACACAAACTACAAACACTTTATAAATAAAATAAAGATGACTAAAAAATGTACTTACTTCATTTATACTAAATAGACCCTGTCCTTTAGACATCTTACAATCTGTAAACAAAAATCAATATTAAGTAAACATTTTAATCATTAAAACACAAATCTATTAAAATTGAAGTAGTTAAGTTTATTATTTCTTACCAGGTTTTGAATGTGGCATCAGATTTCGAATATCTTGCATAAGATGTCGATCTCGATATGATACACCACGCGATGCAAAAACCAGTACTCGCTCTTTGTTTGTCCATTTCTCTGACTAAATAATAAATATTTTTAATTGCTAGATTCTAAGGCTAGAATGAATGGTACATTTATAAAATCAAAACTATTAGTATTAAATTAAATAAAACACATTTTTTTATCAGTTTTTTATAAAATATAATTAGTAATAGTATCCAATATTCTTTCATCTTTAAGCCAAATTTACAGTCAGCTAGTCCCTGCCCCCTGGTATCCTAAATTAAATAAAACAATAGTTCCTAGCTAGGCCTCCTAGCCGTCATATTCCTCCCAGGTCTAGCCTGCAGAACAGCAGCCTACTTACTATAAACTAGAAAGTTTAGTTAGGCCTACTAGAAGGCTAGAGGCTAGCCAATATTATCTCTCAATATTGGTGAAAAACACTTACCGATGAAGAAGTAATCTTTGATTCACTTTGTTTTTTGGTTGCTTTAAGACGCTTTATATTCTGTTTCGGATTTGTCTCCTTTTGAAGCTTCCTTTTCGTCATTTTAAAGCCTATTTTTACTCTGACAAAAACAAAGTTCACTTTGCGTTTCCACGTTCGTACACATACACATGGATGTGCGTTCCTATTTCAAGAGGGCGCAATTGCAATTGGGAATAATTCGATAATCGATATCACGAAGAAGCTGCTTTTTTAGAAGATTTTGTTGTTTGAATGAAATAATATCTAATTTCTCTTATTTACATAAATCAAACAAATCTGTATTATATATTAATGTAAGGGTCAAAAACAACTTTTATCGAAATCCGAAATCCTGAGGAATTGGTAAAATAACTGAACGACGGGAACTAATTGACACACCGCCCTCAATTATTGAATATCAATCAATTATTTTTTGTTGTTTAGCATTTGTTTTGGAATGTAATGTTAATGGTCTCTGAAACTCCTGGGACTCTTGAATATGACGGATACAAATGAATGAAGGCGATTATAACGTGCTAGGTCTAGTTGATAAGTTAAATTACAATATAATATTATAATACACTCGTTTATTGATAATTATTCTTGACTACCAACAAGGTATGCTGCTTGTTCTAGCTTAGGCTCTAGGCTAGCCAGGCCCAGGGAAAACAACAGCTGCTGCATCTTTTACTTTTAGTTAGCGGCGCGGACGTGGCAGTTTTCGTGGCAGGAGTACCTTCTGGATTGATTGAGAGTTCAGTAGAGAGGCAGTGCTTTTCAGTCTGTTCAATTTCTTGCTGTTCGTAGTATTTTCTCGTCATGTTTTCACCAAGTAAATCAAGTATAAAGGAAGCAAATGAACACTTTCAGGCCTTGTACAATAGAATCAGTGAACTAGAAAAGACCGTAAAAGACCAAGCAGAAGCAATTATAAAACGAGATGACGAAGAACAACAACGAATGAACGCTGTTACTCAAAAACATCAAGAAGAAGTTACGAAACTAACCACAAATTTAGAAACAGCAGAAAAGAAAATTGAAATATTATCACGAAACCTTCAAGAAAAAAGTGCAGTTACTACAACCTTGCAATATAAATGTCAAATAATAACTGACTTGTGTGCTAGTATCCCTGCTTTTGAATCGTACTTAACAACTCTTAAACAAATTGAAAGCTTAAATTCAGGAGAATGTAATCACATTGGCCATGGTGGAGCAAAGAGAGTTTTACATAACAATATTGATTCCATTGAATTGAACAATGAAGATGTGGAAATGGATGGCCAGACAACTGTGTAAATGATTTGGTGACCATGGGCTTTTGCATCGTTGACCATGGGCTTATTGTAGGGGAAGGGAGAAGGGTATTGATTGTGGGTTTTTACCGATTTCTACTGAATATTTCAGGAGATCATTTGGGATTTTTTTTCTTTGCAATGTTTGAAGGATCATTTTAATTTATTCAAGTACTTAAACTGGATGTATTTAATATTATTTACCTCAAGTTTATATCTATTTATTATTTGTAAGGTATATTTTTGGTGTATATTTAAAACAAAATTAATTATTGACCACTCAAACTAGAAGCCAACAAATCTTTCCATAACCTTGGATGAACACGATTTATTAATTTCTGAGGGAAATTTTAATTCATTTTCTTGCCCGAGTACAGCTTTTTTGTTTATTCATTCAGGTGTATTGCCTGCCTTTATTAACTTTAGGCCAACTAGAGTTTGGGTTTTGATCCTGTGTGTGATTGCCATAACTATTCTTTTCAAACCTACATCCTCCAAAAAATTATTGAAATATCGTACATACCTACAGAGTACACTGCAGGATTAAAGTACATTCCTTGAAATATAAAATATAATTTTAATAAATGAAATAACCTTTTCTTCTCTCTATGATATTGAACTGAAAAAGTGTATATAGGATTTTAATGACGTCACAATCATCATTTTAATTAAAATTAAATTGAAATGTTTCAGTTACAGCATGCTTTATTTATTATGCAATAAAGATAATATTTTAGAAGTTTACATTGTGCTTATTTTGTTTTAATTATTAAATATTCACCCATCCATATACCATGGACCCTACACCAGGGAGGTGATTTTTTCACCTCCCTGCCTACACCATCCCTATTATACTGTACCAAGGATCCTACACCCATAATACCATGGATCCATCTCTATTATGAGTACAGCCATTCATGAATCAACATTATTCGTGAGAAAAACAAAAAATAATAATTTAGTTTGGAAATTATATTAATTGATTAAAAGTGATATCGCGGACATTTCATAGTTGCCGTTCGTGCGTCGTATGTGAATAGTTCAATGACCCTGGCATACCAATCGATGATGTAACACATCGAGTCTAAATGTCTGTGATGTAACTTATCAAGTCCCTTCTGCACCCAATAAACACCCTTTAAATCGGATTAAACCATGCTTCAACCAGACCCTAAAAACAACACAGCTAAGCTACTCATTTACATATCCTTTGATTAGCTTTCGTAAACAATTAAGCATCGGTGATCAGCCAACACAACGTGCAATGCGTATAATTATTACAGTTATTGAATTGCTCTGACTTCTTGCAACAAGTTACAGATCAGAGACTGTTACTATGTATTTATTTGGAATGTATTATCTACGTATACTTCTGAGCATTCATTTTATTTGGTAAGTTTTCAACTGACGAACGGAAATCGGAAATAGTTCGTAGTAAATAAAGGAAATTGATTAGGCCTATTATAATCATTGACATTAGGCCTACTCTATATATTTGTTTTAATTATGTGCGTATATATCATTTTTAAACATTCATGTACGTCTATTAGGGATCGATCCGTCTATTAGTTTTATACGGATAGAGAAGAAAGGTATTGTTATTTTTTAGTGTAATCATAGTCAATTAGATTCGAAGATTCTTCCTCATTTTATTTTTAAAATACATCAAATTTCAATTAACTAATTCAATTCTGAATGTAACGTTCTTATTAATAAATATATGGTGTTACAGTATTATTTGTATACCTTATCCGTCAACAAATATGTAAGAAAAAACCTATAGCTATGGTTATGCCTAAGTGTGCATTGTTGTTGTATCTTTATTACCATAACATAGAGTGGAAAGCTCAACAAGCATTTTGCATGACAAGTGAGAAGTCAACGTACTGTGTACATAATGCTTGTTTCGATGATCCGTTTAGTTTCAATCACGCTAACTGACGGTTAAAATATAGTTTCAAATACAATACAATCGAATGACTTTGGCAGGCCTAAATCGTACACCAAACGTCAAATTTAATGTTAAATTTAATTCTTTTTACAGCACCTTTCAACTAGTTCATTCTGCACACGGTGAGTTTAAAGTAAAATAACTTTTACACTTTTAGTTTTTGTTTGTTTCATTCACATATATTCAACAAAATAAATATTTACATTACAGAGATTTTACAGAGACAATTAATTGTCTGTAGTCCCTTTAGCACAAAACACATATAATCACAAAGAAAAAAAGATATAGGCAAAAGTATAAATACATATAATATAAAACGAAATTTTCGTTTTTCTATGAAGAATACTAAAACCATAAAGGATGATAAATTGAGGAGTTTAGTATTATTCTTGTTGCTTTGTATGTACCTATATATTAACTTTGTCACTATAATGTTGAACCTTTCAAAAGGAATTCATTTAACTTTAGGCTACATTACAAAAGAAACTTGAACTTGGGTTAATTGATTTGGCTTTATTTGCATCTTATTAAAAATAAAATAGTTTTAATTTGTTTCTAAATTATAGGTGAATTCAAGGAAGGGACAACATCGCAACCATTACAAT